>NC_061095.1:2558240-2693240 GCF_015104395.2 Macrobrachium nipponense
TATATGTACGTGGTTGCAGTTGGTCAGTCTAGAGAGATAGACAGGGGTACTTGATATGCCATTAAAGAACCATTATATAAACAGTAATGCTAAGGTAAGTCTATTCTTAAATTGCTAAAGTGAAGTGTTCAAAAGGTTCAGTCAGATGTCTTCGTTCATTTTTAATGTCGAATAGATGCTTACTTTCAAACATTTAAGTAGCACTTACTTCGACGTGCTTGAAGATATCTTTTGCATAGTTACCCGTAAATTTTAGTAATACGTTTTCTATAGTACTGGCAGACCCATTTTCTATATACGCATGTTCATTTGACAAGATGAAATATATAACTTGAATCACAGCTAATTACACTATTTTATTTACTGCATTCGCACGAAGGAACATTAATAAAGTGTCTGTAAAAGTTTAAAAGCGGAATTATCGAAAGTTATTACGAATTGTGCTTTGATATAAGCAAGAAAAAGTATTAAAATACTTTTCTAATTGATGTAACTTGACAAAGTTTGAAATGTCGAAGAATATTACATTCCAATCTGTTATAAACTCGGATAAGACCTACTCTGACCAGCTGTCTTGCAAAGGTTTACAAGTAACAGCCGTTTTGCTGTTCGTTATTAACTAACAGCCGCTTGTACGTTCATAAAGTCATCATCAGGCACCTAGTTGTTGTTCTGTCTCATCCAAGTGATGGGGTAAGGATTGTCACTTTGCCAATAGATGTAAACGTGGGCGCCTATCACCCAATAAATTATGATTTCCCGATTGGTTAAGTGGATACAATGAGAAAAATACATATATTTGAGGTAATATTATACGTACTTTTTCTCTTAACAAAATGTGACCTGGACATTAAGTCCAGTTTTCTTATCAAACCCAAACTCATCCCAGAGATGAAGATAACTTCATTATGTAACTCATACCGGTTTCGGTTGATGGGGTAGCATCCAGAGGTCCACATCATACTTCTTGTAGCTCTTACTGCCATATGAAGCCTATAGAAAGCCTCTGGGTAAGAGCGAGTGCCGGTATAAGGCCGGCTTAGTCTAAGTTAAGCCCTACCAAATCTCTCCAACTTTTCAAGAAAAGTTAGTACTTAGTATTAAGCCACAGTTTTAGCTCATTCGTAATATACACAGACTCTATTGTAGCATAAATAAGAACTATACCTTAATTAAATTATTATAAACAATATTCTATAGATATAAAGTTATTAGTCTGTCCGGCAAAGAGACATAAAGGTATTAAAAACTCGAGACCAAGGTTTAGTACTTTTTTTTTGGTTACATCATTGAAACCGCCGGTTCGTCTGACAAATGAGAGAAAACATTTATTTTGAAAAGTTTATATAACTCCAGTATTTAATAGTTATATCTTACTATCTAAATATCAATTTAAATCTAGAAGTTACTGTGTAATTAAAGGGTTCACTTTTTTTAACTAATGCTACTTTTGAATGAAATGGTTCACTATAATGTTGTCGTCTGATGAAATGCATCGTCTGCTATAAGACGCAGGCGCACTGGGTTGCCTGCCAAGTGAAGATGTCACCTTCTTTTTAATGACGTAAGTTGTTAGTAAATTAAGCTACTTGGAGTTTTGATTACTACAAGATAGTAAATCATTACATATTTTGTTGTTTGACTGGAATAAATAAGGAAAATGCCAGACCGAAAATACCGAGGGTACAATATTTATTATTTTTCCATCTTGTGATCAGCTGACGAGAGAAACAAGCTGCCAGACGTCACCAAATCCTCAATTTATTTCATTCATCAATGCTTCAATTAGCAGTTATAAACCACAAAATCATTCAAATAAATAGAATAAAAATAATATTTGTTTTGAATGAGTCAAAATCGTTCATTGAACGAACCACGTAAAA
Source organism: Macrobrachium nipponense (assembly GCF_015104395.2). NCBI lineage: Eukaryota > Metazoa > Arthropoda > Malacostraca > Decapoda > Palaemonidae > Macrobrachium > Macrobrachium nipponense. Next base: position 2,560,124 of record NC_061095.1, read on the forward strand.
AAATGAAAATTACCGCGAATTGTCACTCGTCGAACGTATTGCGTTACCGTAAATCTAATTTTAGATTAATATATCTAATATAAAAGTAGGATTTACGACGTAAAATTTTTACATAACGAAGAAAATATTGTATTTATTAATTTAAAATGGATAAAAGTCGTCTATAGACAGAATGTATGACTGGAAATTGTTAAAAAAAAAAGCGCTAAGTGGCATTCGGCCAATAGCCGACCGAAGCCGACGGGAGCCGAGCGGCCGGATCGGCTTTAGTGCCGAATCACCCATCGTCCTGCCGGCTGTTCCTTTGATTCGACTCCCCCACACCCGGTCGACATGTTGGGTGCCGCAAGACGTGCCTGCTCCTCCGTTTTAAAGGCTGCCAAGCCTGCCTTGGCGGCCAGCAATCTTCAGAACAATGGCGTCAAGTCCATCCCTGCCATCTACGCCACCCGTGAGTATGGAGTTAATTAGTGGTTTGGTTTTGCGTCGGTTTGAAAATCGAAGGAAAAGATGTCGGACATCATCTCCGCCGGCGACGATGGATTGGTGTTACCGGTGAATATGGCGGCTTTAGCGATAGGTTTTTAATCTTTCACAGCTTTCTCGTGCCATCCCATTATGATATAACGCCAGAAACCTAATTCTATGAATAATCACTGTAATTCTGTTAATGTGGGCATCTGTAATCACATGGGATCGCGGAGAAATAAGTCGATATTGGTGTACCTGTGAACATGGCGGCTCGAGAGATGGGGATTTTAACCTTCTTCTCCTTATTGTTGCACTTTCTCTTCCATTTAACGCCAGTAACCCAATTCTATAAGTAATCACTGTGCAATTCTGTTATTGTGGGTATCTGTAATCTCCGTAATCTCGGGGGATCACGAAGAAGTCGGTATTGTTGGTATATAGGTACCTGTGAACATGGCGGCTCGAGGCATAGGGTTTTTTAACATTTCTCACCATTTTCCTGCCCCTTCTCAAACATTTAACGCCAGAAACCTAATTCTGTCAATAACCACTATGTAATAATGTTATTTTGAGACGGTGTAATCTCCGTAATCGCTTGTAATCCCCAAGTAATAGTCTATGATGATGTACCGGTGAAGATGGCCATCTTTTTAAGCTCTGTAACCATTCACTTGCCTTGTTCCTTTGATGTAACGCCAGAAACCTTGTGCTTTGAATAATTTAGACCCATTTCTGTCATTGTGAGGTTTTGCAGTGAATGTAATCGCCAAGAAATGGTCGATATTGTTTTCGTTCATCAGCTGATTGATAGCCGCCATGTTGAGTGTGTGTATGTAAGTGTTTATACGATCTCCAGATAAGTAGGTTACACGAGCTTTATATTTTAAGAGCTATTAAAAACGAAAGTGTTGTTATAGAAAGGATTTTGGCCCAAAAGTATATTTTTATTGGCTCGGTTTAGTTGCCGGCTCGTCCACCCTCATTAGGTATGCTACCGTGTTCATGAAGTTACTAGGTTAGGTATATCCATCTATACTCTTGTTTTTTTACCATCTGTCCATCCGCCTGTGGTGTTTGCGCATGGTAACACTGCGTCCCAGGCTCCTATTTCGAATATTAACGGTGTAATTCGCATACAGTAAATTATTAAAACACTTTTCAGTTGCTTATGTACACCCAGATATCCTTTTATTTACCTAAAACTTACACATAGTGTAACTATTCAAATGCCGGGACGCAGTGTTTCCACGCGAAAACACCACAGGCGGATGGCCAGATGGAAAAAAACAAGAGTATAGTTTGGTATATCCATCTAGTGTGCAAAATGCATTAATAAAAAAAATTTAACTACCAATGATAAGTCGTTAGGCTTCTTTTTGTAATTGGCTTGTGGTCTAGGTCTGCCCATGCCCATTTCTTAGACGGAATGCCCATATCGAGACATGGTCTACCCGTAGGTTATGCTAGAAACCTTGATTAGACAAGGGTAACCTGTTATTGTAATTGTTCTACTTAACTGTAGCCCTGACCAATGTTAGGAATGTATACTACCTATTCTGTTAATTTTGATTTTTCATTTGGGGGGGCCGGGGTGCAGTGGGCTAAGGTTGAAACTATTGAAGTTGTTAATGTAGCCCAAGAGATGTTTTCATTGGTTGTAATACTCTAGGTCAGTGTTGTCCAAACATTTTCGCCTATTGTACCTTTTATTACCTTGTCCTACTGTTACCCGCCCGCCCGCCATGGCTGACCAAACTCAGTTTTATTTAGGATAATCATGCAAATAGTATTTTAATTATGAAAAGACTGCATTATAGGAGTGGTGGTCAATAAATTCAAATTTATTACACAAAAATGATGATTTAATAACAAAATGCTTGAAAATTAGTTCTTACACAACTTAATGTGAGGGTGATGTTCACTGATGGGATGTTTCTGTTGTGTGTGTGTGTTCCTTGTTTGTTCACGTACCCTCATGATCTGTTGAGTACCCCCAGGGGTACGCAGGCCCCAGTTTGGACAACACTGCTCTAGCTAAATATAACCAAAAAACAGCTCCAAAAAATGTTGGTGAATGTTTGATTTTTGTGAATTTTTATTTTTCATTTTGGGGGGTTGTAGTAGGCTAGGATAGAGGCTATTGAAGTCATGTAAAGGTAGCCCAAGAGATGTTGCCATTGGTTGTAATACTCTAGCTAAATATAACCTTGGCAGTAGTAGTGTGCTTAGAAAATTGTTTAATTATATATTGGTAGATCCTTATGGGAAAACAAAATGGCTTATCACTTAACCGCCCCCTGGACAGGTAACACGTTCTGCTAGGTTAGATTTGTTAGGATAGTATCATAACCTATATGTTACACTCCCTGGTAGTTACGTATCCCACACCCCCTACCAGAATTCAAATATGGTGGTTTGTTTAAGTTTCTTGGCCCCGAACCAAAACTTTGAAGGTTGTCAGTCGAAGTAGACTATGGCAGTTGACGTTTTCCTGTTATTTTACTTTTTTTACAAGAGTTTAAGGTAATATTTTGCCAGTAAATTGTAACCAATCTGTTATTTACCCTTGAACTCTGTACGTCGGTACATCCCTCCCCTTGTATCGTCATGTAGTCTTCAAAGGTAAATCACGGTTTAATTACAGTCGGCTGAAAAAATATTACTTCAAATTCTTCTTCAGTAAGTAAAATATAGGAAAACGTCGGATCACCTGAAGAAAATCCCTAACACACGCTGGGGTCGCTTTTCTTCAGGTGGAAAATATTGGGGTCACTTTTCTTAAGGTGAGGAATTAACAGGGGTTACAGTAAGGCCGTGGCAGCACAGCACTTTGCGCCTTATCCGCATATTTAAAGATTCTTGGCAAGCTTGGTATGTTCTGGCAAGAGGTAATGTTGCGCTAGCCACGGGTTACAGTAGTTTTGATTATTTTTGTACTGAAATTGCAAGACAATACGCTTTTTAAATTTGTGTTTTTAACAAATCTTTAATAAAGTAGTTTTTAATGAATATATATATATTTTTTTTTTCTCCTTTTTTCAATAACATGAGCTAAAGTGGGTCACCTGAAGATTGGAGACACCAACAAGCAGGGGTCGTTTATCTTCAGGAGGAAAATATTGGGGTCGATTTTCTTCAGGAGAGGTATTAGAGGTCGCTAATCTTCAGGTGATCCAAAACATCAACTGCCATGGTCTACTTTACCGCGGAATGCGGGCTTAGAATTACCATATCCTTAATTGTGCTTATGCTATCAAATTAACAATGGTCCCAAAATGTAATAGAGCTTTCCCTATCAAAGAAATTATTATAAAGGTCATTACTATATTAATTTTGGTGAAACATGCTATTTTCTGCTGTAAAATTTGGTGGCCTGGTATAGGATAACTGAGATTGAAAGTCCTTTGGCTCTATATGTGAAATTCTTATGAATAGCATCAGAAAACTGGGACAGAGTCCTTATTCTCAAGGAAATGGACTTTAATAGCTTAGGGTGATGTGTAGTTACTGCATATGCTCAGTATTTTTGGAGAGTGTATGGGACTGGAATTTTATAATTCTACTAAAGTCAAGTGATGAGTAAAGATTTTGCGTGACATATTGCTCACATATATGAGAACCAGGCCTCTGACATCCTTTACCATGCACATGAACTTTGAAGCCAATAGTTTCTAAAAATTTACTTGTATGTTCCAGAACGTAATTATGCCGCCAAGGCCGAGGCAGCCACACAGACTGGTGTGGCCCCTGGAAAGGTTGTAGCTGTCATTGGTGCCGTCGTTGACGTCCAGTTTGATGGAGAACTGCCCCCCATCCTCAACTCCTTGGAGGTTGCAGACCGCAACCCCAGGCTGGTCTTGGAAGTAGCCCAGCATTTGGGTGAGTAAAGCTACCAAGTGGTTTTTGCTAGTAATCTATAGTTGACTGAGATTCAGACATTGTCAGTTGAAGATTTGTAGAAATTTGTCATTTTTATGTTTTTTCCATTTTGGACCATATTACTATAAAATACTTATCACTTATCTTGTAAGTAGCCCAGCAGTCTAGTCAAGTTGTTTCTGGAAGTCATTTACAGTTAATGATTTGATATTTCCAATATTGTCATTTGATTTTTTTTTTTTTTTTTCCTGTAAAGTATGTTTATTCAACTTTAACATAACACTAAAATTGGCTTTGCCATGATAAAATTATGCAGGCTTGAAAATAAAGTCCATAAATGGTTAGAATGAGTTGTTGCACTATTACATAATGCCTCCTAACAGTTTTCAAAATTTACCCGTTAGAAATTATTCAATTTGTACATGAATTGATCATTGAAAATGATAATAGCTTCTGTCATCTTATACTTTGTACAGTTGACTGATGAAACTTTTTAACCCGCAGGAGAGAACACCGTGCGTACCATTGCTATGGATGGTACAGAAGGTCTTGTCAGAGGCAATGTTGTCGTTGACACTGGTAACCCCATTTCCATCCCTGTGGGCCCTGGCACCCTTGGACGTATCATGAATGTTATTGGTAAGTAGTTTTTAAAAAAATTGCTGTTTTCAGTTGAAAATGATAATAAAAGATCTTTAAAAGAGTTTTAAAAGAGCAAGAATCTGTTATGTTGACGGTGATCACCTGGAAAATAGCTGGCTACTACTAGGTATAATTTTTTCCAGTGCTCTTCAAGCCCCTTATATAGTTCACTCAGGATATCTATTTAGCTTCACTGCATATGAACTTCACTCTGTGATAAGAAAGCAAGCTTAATAGAATGATGATCCTGCTTTTGCCATTTGCCATTAAATATTTACCACTTTTTTTTTCTGCTTGCTTGTTTTGCATCTAACAATGATACATTTTGACAGGCGAACCCATTGATGAACGTGGCCCAATCAAGACTGAGCATGTGGCAGCCATCCACGCTGAGGCCCCAGATTTCGTCGACATGTCTGTAGAACAGGAGATTCTGGTGACTGGCATTAAAGTCGTAGATTTGCTTGCCCCTTACTCCAAGGGTGGAAAGATTGGTAAGTATTCTACAACCTGATGGGGTGTTCTTAGCGTAGCCACACTGTACAGTAGAATTTTTAAGGCCATTAATGTTAAATGCTATGGTTGTATCCATAATTGGATTGATGCCAACTGAAATAAACTGTAAATGGCTACTGCTGGCATTAAGAAAGTTTTTGTTACATTCTTTGGTTATGATTTTGCAGAGTAAGATTGCATTGAGAAATCTAAAAATTCTTAATTTTTTAGAATCCCTTTGTATTTAATAACTTAAGGTGTTTTTGAATATGTTTAATTGATAGTGGTTTCTGTGACAGTTGGACAAGTTTCAGAAATATTAACCTTTTATTTTTCTTTTGTGTAGGACATATAATTACTTATCTTGAAAATGCATACTGGTTTGTCTATTTGTACAGCAACAGTCATAAGAGCATTAAATACTGTAATATTGTTTTGCAGGAATGGGGAACTCCCAATAATTGCTTTCATTTCACTGCAGGTCTGTTTGGTGGTGCTGGTGTAGGCAAGACTGTACTTATCATGGAACTGATTAACAACGTTGCCAAGGCTCATGGTGGTTACTCTGTGTTTGCCGGTGTGGGTGAACGTACCCGTGAAGGAAATGACTTGTACCATGAAATGATTGAGTCTGGTGTCATTTCCCTGAAGGACGACACCTCAAAGGTATCTCTGGTGTACGGTCAGATGAACGAACCCCCAGGTGCCCGTGCTCGTGTCGCCCTGACTGGATTGACTGTTGCTGAATACTTCCGTGACCAGGAGGGCCAGGACGTGCTGCTCTTCATCGACAACATTTTCCGTTTCACCCAGGCTGGTTCTGAGGTGTCTGCCCTGTTGGGTCGTATTCCATCTGCTGTAGGTTATCAGCCTACCCTGGCCACTGACATGGGTACTATGCAGGAGCGAATTACCACCACCAAGAAGGGATCCATCACTTCCGTGCAGGCCATTTACGTACCTGCTGACGACTTGACTGATCCTGCCCCGGCCACCACCTTCGCTCACTTGGACGCCACCACTGTGTTGTCTCGTGGTATTGCCGAGTTGGGTATCTACCCTGCTGTGGATCCCCTCGATTCCATCTCACGTATCATGGACCCCAACATCATTGGTCACGAGCACTACGGTGTTGCTCGATCAGTGCAGAAGATTTTGCAGGTAAGGGCTCTTGGTACTTTATTGTTACTGTATGTATACTGTGTAGTGGAGCCTAGACAATTCTGAATAGTATATTTCGTAGCAATTTCATCAAAGATTTTGTTCCTTAATTATGAATCTGAATATTCCATTTAAGATTTTTTTTGTCATCACTTAATTTCTCTTTTAGGATCACAAGTCACTTCAGGATATCATTGCTATCCTGGGTATGGATGAACTGTCAGAAGAAGATAAGCTGACTGTTGCTCGTGCCCGTAAGATCCAGAAGTTCCTGTCCCAGCCCTTCCAGGTCGCTGAGGTCTTCACTGGCTACAGCGGAAAGTTCGTCTCCCTCCCCGAAACCATTCAGGTATGAAAGATGTTGAAAGCTAAAGTGTTTTGTATTTAGTCAATTGTTTTTTTACAGCTGCATAGGAACTTCATGCCGATATGCACTTGCAAAGAATGTGCCTTTGAACACCAATAGTTAGGTTATTTCTGTGTAATATTGCCAGACAAATTCCTTGTCAAGGAGCTTCTAGTTACTGTTTGTGCAGCTTCATTTTGTTAAGAGAACATTTACTCATAGGATGTTAGCAGTAGAGTAGGATATTAATTGGGCTCCTTTAGACAAATATATCTAGTTAGTATTTCCTCTCTCTCTCTCTCTCTCTCTCTCTCCTCTCTCTTCTCTTCTCTCTCTCTCTCTATCTCTCTTCTCGTCTCTCTCTCTGCTCTCTCTCTCTCTCTCTCTCTCTCTCACCACACACACACACACCAGAGGTACCATTCTTCATGTTGAAAACTGATTTATTGTGTGCCTAGGAAACCTGTCAGTTTTTATTTATAAAATGTTCCTACTCTCTCCCCACAGAGCTTCATGGAGATCTTGTCAGGCAAGCACGACAACTTGCCAGAGGCTGCCTTCTACATGCAGGGTGGCATCGATGATGTCATCGCAAAGGCTGAACAGTTGGCTGCCCAGGGCACCTAAGAAGTCAGGCTGTTAAGAGGCGTGCAGATAATTTATAATTAAGTTTTTAAAAGAGCTGTGTATAGAGCATTATAATTGAAACGTTCCATTGTCTGTTGTAGGACGGGAGTATGGAGGTTCTTCAAGTTTATGGCAAAACTATTTTGTTCCTTACATGAGAGGAATGTTGTACAGAATTCCAGTGAGAATGTAAATTTATATAAAAACCAAAAGTATATGCCTTGATTTTGCTTCTATCCCCCAGTACAAGGTATTGTAGGTTGTCTTAAGTGTAGTAGTTCTGCTAATAGTTGCCTGATAAGTGTTCAATGGGAACAAAATCCAGGAAAGGTTCCCGATGTGTTCCTGAAAGATTTACAATAGCCATTAAGTACAAGTAAAAATGTTTTTAGTAAGTTAATAGGTCAAGTAATTGTTAAAGGAAAAAAAAAATTGTAAAGCTGGAACATGTAGACCTATCAGATGAATCACGAACAGCTACCACCTCATCTGCCATATGGTTGTCTCGTAGTCGTACTTTAATGGTGCTATATCTGTCCATTGCCTCCTGCTCAAGAGCTAACTTTTAAAAGTGATACTCTTACGGGTCAATTATACACAAAAACATTGATGTTAACAGTGAATTATCACAAATTAAGAGATTCCATAGAAAACTAAATCCTTCAGTGACTGGAAAGAGAGTACAGTACAAAAAAATGGCTAAATATACTGTTGGAAAGGTTTGATTATAGACTTGTGTTGGATATTGAAAGAAACAAGGTGCTTAGGAGTCCAAATACTACTACTACACTTGCATAGTTAATGAGTAAAGTTTCGTAACCGCTGCTAGTTAATTATATTCATTGTATAATTTCTGGCGTGTACCAGAGAATATGCAAAACAAATAGTGCCTGAGGTGTGCGGAAGTAAGGATATTTACTCTCGGCGACAGAATTTGGAAAAATTACTAACCAAGACAAAAAGTTCAGAAGTATACGAGGTATCTAAATATAAGTCATTAGAATAAATGCACCACACAGGTTATCAAATTTTAAACCAATGTTGATTCAAAGAAGACAGATTTATTCAACAAGGGTTAAGAGTTGAGAGTTAACCCTTAAACGCCAACTGGACGTATTTTACGTCGACATTTTTTGTCTCTCGGGTGCCGACTGGACGTATTTTACGTCTACATACAAAAGTTTTTTTAAAAATTCGCGGAAAAATACTTTTAGGCCTACCAGCCGAAAACTCTTGAATCACGCGCCTTGGGGGATGCTGGGAGTTCACGGATCAAGGTGGTGTTTTGTTTACAATCGTTACGCAGGCGCGCAAGCGCGAATTTCTTTCTTGCTGCACTAAAAAGTATCTGACATCTCGGAAATTATTTCGTCACTTTGACATAATTTTTGTACCATTTTAAATTAGCCGTTACATGAAGTATTATATATGAAAATGTGCGCATTTTTATGAAAAATACAACAAAAAAATACTCATGATTGTAGCTTTTATCAGTTTTGAGATATTTTCATATAAATAACGATAAGTGCCAAAATTTCAACCTTCGGTCAACTTTGACTCTATCGAAATGGTCGAAAAACAAAAACGCAATTGTAAGCTAAAACTCTAATATTTTAGTAATATTCAATCATTTAACTTAATTTTGCAACTAATTGGAAGTCTCTAGCACAATATTTCGATTTATGGTGAATTTATGAAAAAACTTTCCTTACGTCCGCGCGGTAACTCTTCCGAAAAAATCATACATGCGATTGTGGTAATGTTTGCACCATTTTAAATTAGCCGTTACATAAAGTTTTATATATGAAAATGTGCGCAATTTCATGCACAATACAACTAAAAACAACCCATGGTTGTAGCTTTTATCAATTTTGAAATATTTTCATATTAAAAATGATGTGACAAATTTTCAACCTTCGGTCAACTTTGACTCTACCGAAATGGTCGAAAAACGCAATTGTAAGCTAAACCGCTTATATTCTAGTAATATTCAAGCATTTACCTTCAGTTTGCAATAAATTGGAAGTCTCTAGCACACTATTTCGATTTATGGTGAATTTATGAAAAAAATAACATTTTCTTTACGTCCGCGCGGTAACTCTTCCGAAAAAATCATACGTGTGATTGTGGTAATGTTTGCACCATTTTAAATTAGCCGTTACATAAAGTTTTATATATGAAAATGTGCGCAATTTAATGTAGAATTCAATAAAAAATAATTGAAGGTTGTAGCTTTTCTCATTTTTGAAATATTTGCATATAAATCACGATAAATAGAAAAAAAAACCACGTTCAGTCAACTTTGACTCTACCGAAATGGTCGAAAAACGCAATTGTAAGCTAAAAACTCTTACAGTCTAGTAATATTCAGTCATTTATCTTCATCTTGAAACAAATTCGAAGTCTCTAGCACAATATTTAGATTTATGGTGAATTTAAAAAAAAATCTTTCCTTCTCTCAGCACGCGGATTCTCAGCCACAAATCTCTGAAATGCGTACGTTCCATTCTCGGAATATTTGCTCCGTTTCATATTAGGCATTTCATAGAGTTTTATATATGAAAATGTGCGCAATTTCATGTAGAATAAAACGAAAAATATTTGAAGGTTGTAGCTTTTCTTATTTCCGAAATAATTGCATATAAAAAATATATATATAAAAAATTCGACATTCGGTCAACTTTACCTAGTCAGATATGGTCGAAAACTGCATTTGTAAGCTAATATTCTTATAGTACAGTAATATTCAATCATTTGTCTTCATTTTGAAAGAAATTGGAACTCTCTAGGACAATATTTAGATTTATGGTGAATTTTTGAAAAAAATATCTGTTTACGTCCGTGCGTTACGAATTCATGCATTATTTTGTGATAATATTTTCTCTGTGTTGCTTTTATCGTTTTACGATGTGTTATATACCAAAATGATCGCAATTTAGTGTACATTACAACAAAAAAAGAAGTAACTCGTTACCTTTAACCGTTTTGCGCACAGCGCGATTTGAATACAATTATATATGAAATTTCGTTTTTGCGCTATCATATATCGCATTATTTATATATGATAATGATAATTTTTTTCATTTCTGATGATTGCATACTAAACTTCAGCCAATGACAAAAAAAGGAGCCAAAAATGAACTCTTAATCTTGAAAACTAAGCGCGCTGTGAATTTTTGAAAAAAATATTTTTTCCGCTTCGGCGCTCACTCTGAAACACCTCCGGCACACGGGAGACATTTTTTTTTTTTACCGCTTCGGCGTTTAAGGGTTAATAGATTACAAAGACATAAGGGTCCTGAATTTAGACCTAGGCTGTTTACTGTAAAAAAAAGTCTTAATTATCAATTTATAAAAACATTGCTTATCAATCTTCCGTTTTATTACTTCAACTTGACTAAACTTTAGGACTAAAATTTGATGTCGTCAATGGGTTAAATCGTGTTTATATATTAGTTAGCGCTATTATCGTTTTCTTTGAGTACCCATTTGGCCCATTTTCTTTTATGCTTGGTAAACCTCACATGATAAGATTGTTTTTTTTTTTTTTTTTTTTTTTTTTTTATCAAGAGAGGATCTTGTGTTTAAATCAATAAACTAACAAAAATATAATAAAAAGATTATAGTTTTTGCCAGAGTACGAATGTAGAAAGATCGACTAATCATACGAATAATGAAGTAGGTTTCATGAGCAGAAAAAAAATTCTCCCTAAAATTACTAAAAAAAGAAATATTTAAAGATTTGAGTATCATGCCGTTTGATCCCTTTTCGTTTATTCATTTAATTTTTATTTTTATTTTACTGCTGATATCTTGTGTCTCCTTAAAGTAATAATCATAGTTAGTTTATTCATGAACAGCAGCCCCCCCAAAAAACTGAGCAGCGCTGAATGACCTTTGCAGGTCCCAGCGCTTGGGCTATGCCCTAAATTCCATAATCAATCAATCAATCAAAAAACTGAGTACCTATAGCAAGGTATAGCCTAATAGAAATTTATATATAAAGATGACAATGAAAAATGTATATAACTGTATTGTGAACTAAGAATCCATTGGTGAACTTAATAGTACCTTAAAAGATAAGTAAATAATGACCACACAAGTTAATAAACTGTGATTAACAATAAACCTTACAATGTGTTAATAATAGTGAGATTCAAATTAACAGTTAACCTGTTATTAGAAGTTAATAAAATTGACCTTACGAGTATAGTTGTTATTCAAGAAATTTTTAGATGTAGAATAAATAATTCAACTGGATTTTTTTATTTTAATGAATAGTTTTTAGATGTTTCTTGAAAACTTCCTTTTTAAGTTAAGTGAGCACTACAGAACGTTTATATTTTTTGATAAAATAAAGTGTATATAATGCAGTACGGGTGAGATACTTTGAGGTATTGACTAGTTTTTAAGATTATCGCTGAGGGGCTGGTCCTAAACACGGCGTCCCCTAGTTCCAATTTTAAGTGAAACTTGTTCCAAATTTTATTTTACGGTTATTTTAGTATTTCCTTCGTAGCCATACAATTGGAATTTTTTAATTTCTGTTAAGGTATGGTATATTGCTGATGTTTACGAGGGTTTCCAAATAGTGGTTAATACCTATTCTGTAGAAGTTTGTTTTATACTGATTTCTCTAGTCTATCCGGCGCCCATTGTTGCTGAAATCTTGAGGTATTGGCATCAGCTATTAAATATACGAATTTAAATGATCTTATCCGTTCTTAGTCTCTTGAAATCAGCGAATACTGGAGTTCGTAATTTTTAATTGTATAGTTTATTTATTATTATGGGTAATTCTAAGGAATAACTCCGTACGGACTGCAAGGAACGTAACCGCGAGTACGACATCCACTAAGGATTGGGGCGTCCAATGTATTTCGCCGTGTTTAGTACTGGCCCCTGGGAGTTACAGTCGACCGCCCAAAAATACGGCAAATTCTTAGTAAGCAACCAGAATACTATAGGAAACTGTAATTTCCAAAGAAATACCCGACGCGAAGTTATTAGTTAGATTTACCTGATTTTATTTTATTTTATTTTTTAATTTTGTTCCGGCATCCGGTATATACAGAAAATTAGATGAAACTGGTTTTTAAAAAAGCGCTTTATTTAGAATCCATGTTCATATATTAGTTTACAGTGAATTTTTAATGGTTTTCGAGACGTAATTTATAACTTAGAATATTTCCACTGACTACTTGTGAAGAATCTGTTGTAAATAATTTAAATGCCCCATTATTTTATAAAATATTCCTTGGATTCAATGGCGCTAGTGATAGTTGTTCAGCTGCTGATGATTGCCTGTTTCATTCAGACATTGGTGTCGTTGACCAAATCAATCTTGACAATAGTCATGGAATGAATGTACTGGAAGGTTTATTAACCATTCAGTGGTAAACAAAATTAGTTAGCTCAGGCTCGAAGCCTTTAGTGACCAGAAAGCAGACACATAAATTGAGTTGGTACGAAATGGGGTTTGTAATGTTCAATGTGGTGGATCTAGGGTACTTATCCGCGGCGGCCTAGACTATGGCAGTTGCGGTGTTTCTATGCAGTTTTACCTACTGAACAAGAATTTTAAATATTTATTCGGACGACTGTAATTAACCTCCCAGGGGCCAGTACTAAACACGGCGAAATACATTGGACGGCCCCCAATCCCTAGTGGATGTCGTATCCGCGGATACGTTCCTTGCAGTCCGTGAGGACTACTGCTGTAGAAATACCGCCATGAATACGTAGATCACAACTTTGGAACAGGTTGCATTGGGTAGTTTTATTTTAAATACGAAGATTTCAAGCCTGAAACTTTTAAGTTGAGTACATTTCTCATGTGATTTACCTTAACGTAATTGCACGGCGCTAAGTTTAAACCTTAAAAGGAGCATAGGCACAGACTTCATTCAGTTGTTTTAACCACTATTCTACCCTAGTTCATCAGAATTCAATGCAGCTGCGGTCTTGGCAGACTTGTAAACGGATTTTTTCAAGTTTTAATTATGAATTTTCCTTCCAGAGGGTTGCTCATCTGTGTATTCGTGGAGAATGGTAACTGCTACGCTGGTTTTTGGTCTAGTGTGGACAGCTGGACACCTGTCAACACAGATCACATGAAACTTCCAAGAACTCTTTCAGAAAGTGTTAGGACAACGCACAACTCGAATATCTTATACCTGGATTCCCGTAAGGTAAGGATAGGCATTAGAAAAGCATCAGATAGTAACTGGATTAATTCTAAGGCAGAACTCCGCACGGAGATAGTTTAATAATTTGTGTAAATGAATACATTACAAAATGTATGAGGCAGCACAGGTAAGAAATTGAGGAATTTACCTTTAATGAGAAATTTAATGTCTCGTGTTTTTACGATAAGACGTGAAGGGCTGGTATTAAACGTGTCTGTAGATCTCAGCCCTTATACCGCGGCGAACGTTTTTCTATTGAATTTTACCTCCTGAATAAGAATTTTAAGTAATATTTTTTCGGCCGACTGTAATTAACCTGTAATTTCCCTTTGAACTCTATCCTACAGTAAGGGGGACTGATGGGAATGCGGGGTTTTGGGTGGGGTAAAACACTAGGGAGAATTACGCCTTAAACTCTATCCTATGGTAAGGGGAGTTGATGGGAAAGCGGGGTTATGGGTGGGGTAAAAACACTTTGGGGAAGGTTTTGCCATGTTATTTCCTCTTATTTATGACATTTGAAACATGAAATACAAGCTGAAATTAAGCGATAAATAAACCGATAATGGAGCAGTTACATAGGCAAAATCCACCTATTAGTACTGTTATTAAGACGCCGAATCCTACTGCGCATGTGCCATGTTATAGGAGGAGAGCTTTTGTTTCAGGCACTGACTCCTTACCCATGTTACACTTCTAAGCTTGCCTTCGTTTAAGAGAGGATACGGGGGTCAGGTAACATGTTCTTCTAGATTAGGTTAGGTTAGGTTGGTTAGGTATCATAAATTATATGTTACACTCCCTGCTGGTTACGTATCCCACACCCACTACAGGAATTCAAATATGGCGGTTTATTTACGTTAATTGGCCCCGAACCTTAAACTTCGAAAATACAAGAGTTTAAGGTAATATTTTTTCCAACATGTAATACAAACCCTCAATATAAACCCTCGATCCTTTAACAATAGGAATGTAATCAGCGGCAGTTGGAACCGGTGGTAAGCTTTGAACAAAGAGGTTCGGTTGTTAACTGCTTGTCCGGTAGTAGTGTCCCGGCTGACTGGGAGGTGAAGCTTCACTTTGCTTTTGGCCGCCGTTGGTGTCAGATGTGTTGTTCGCCGCTCTGCCTGCTGAGTCGTATGCTGAGATACTTCAATGTAAAGCAGTTTTTTCCTACTTTCCCTATTTCTGAGTGCTTGTGTTGGGAATACGTGAGTACTTGGTATTTGTTTATTGTTATTCTGCTCATGGATCGTGTTATTATGGATTCCAGCAAGCCAGTGAGACCCCCCGCACCCCCGTCAGCCACAGATTGTGGCCTGGTGTGGAGGGCCGTAAGTGTGGAGCCTTTAGGTCTCTGGTAGAGGTAGATCCTCATGATTTGTGCACTCGGTGTTGAGGCCGTGAGTGCTCTCACACCGAGCCTTGTGATCTATGTATTTCTTGGTTGGGGGAGCAATGGGAGCGTTACGAGGGGAGGAAGGTGTGTAAACCGGCCAGGGAGTTGTCGGAGGGCTCTCCAGCGACTCCTTTGGTCACGAACATGTCTTCCTCTTTCCTCCCTCCGTCGCAGCTCCCACGTATGGCTCCTTCCCCTTCGGGGGCGTGTCTCTTTCCTTCTCTTCCCTCGATCAGTTGGGCGTAGAGGAGGGAGAGAGACATCTCGGCATCCAGCTGTACTCTGGGTCTTCCGTTCGCTTGGAGTGGGACCTGTCCCACCCTGGGCGAGAGGAAACCCCCCCCCCCCCCCCCACTAACCCGAACGTTCTTTCCTCAGGGAAGCCTGCTGTGGGGGATGATCTCTGCCAGGTCTGGTACTCGCTGGGGCTCCAGGGTACACAGCTTTCAGGGGCTGCTGTACCATCTAGCTCAGGGTTCCAGGTCGGTCACCCATGGTCCGGAGACATCAACCACGACAACAGTGTCAACACCAGGGTATACTGTGCCCCCTCATTTGGTCTACACGCAGCATGTGACCATGGTGACCCCGACAGCTGCAGTGCAGGCTCCGCTGTTGGGTCTTCAGAGGAGGGACATCACCCTGCCATCTGGTTTCGTTGCTCTCGCCCCAGCCCCTGACTTTCGGTGTCCCAAGAGCTCCCCACTTGACCTACCGCCAGTACCCAAGGATGTCGCTGGCTCCAGTACCGCCTCCTGTTCCTGTACTGGCTATTCCTGTACCAGTCCCTGCCGTCGTCATTCCAGCCTGTGGTGTTGCTGCCCCCACCGCAGGTCCCTCCGGACAGGTGCAGCCAGGGCCTGTTGCTTCGGCAACTGCCCCAGCTCCGTCCTGGATGGAGGACCTGACGGTGGTCCTGAGGAAGCTGATGAAGAAAGAGGAAGAAGAGGAAGGTGTTGTCGTCGTCTGCAGCCGCCTCTTCCCCTTCGCTTTCCAAGGCCCCACAGCCGAGGAAGAAGAAGGTAGCCTTCTCCTGCCCTAAGAAGTCTCGCTCAGAGACCTCTAAGGGTCTGTGTTGGGGCTTCCGCTGGTCCTCCTGTTCCTTCGGGAACAGGCCTCATCTCTCCTTCCGCAAGGAAGAAGGAGACAGGGATCGGAGGGGTACCGGCTAACACCGGTACCTCCTCGCCTGGCGCCAGAGGTATCTGCCTCAGCGCCAGGAACTGTCTCGGACTCTCGTTCGCGAGAGGTACAGAGTGTACGGTCGCCAGCAGATTACTGTGGAGCTAGGGTTCCAGGCAGCTGAGCCTGCTCGCCGCCAGGACCCAGGCACGGAGCGTAAGACTGGTGGTGGTTGCCCAGGCAACTCCTGCCAGGCCAGCGATCGCTCTCGTGGCGATCTCCCAGTCCCAGGGTTGACGTGACTGTCCCACCGGACCGTACGCGGGCCGAGGCGAGGAAGAGGTCCCCCCCAGTCGCCAGGACCAGCCTTGGCTGGTCCAAGCACCGCAATGCGCTGTGAGGATGGGCCTCGCTCCCACCGCAACGGTGGACTCTACCGGTCCCCTGACCACCACTCTTCTCCCCAAAGGAGCCACACGACTAGGCCTGCAGCTCGATCATCACCGCGGGTTGGCGATCGCCTGCAGCACGCCGGTTCTGCCGGTGGTCAGGTGGGGAGCGTCAGGTCTTCCTCTCCAATCCCTTCAACCTCCTCTGGCTACACCGGGAAGAGCGAGGTGATCAGGAGCAACCGTTAGGAGTGCGCTTCTCGCGGTCCCTCCACGAGGGCCTACAAACCTGGCACCATCTTGGGACTGACCAGATCGTACGCTCAAGTGGTTGGAGGAGACCATGAGGGGTCTGTTGTGGTTCCTCCTGTGGAAGGAGGGTCTTGGGAGGTGTTCTTTGGATGGACTTGACAGTCCATCTCAGGACGCGGTCACTCCCGAGATCCAGAGGTCTTTCGCAGAGGTAATTGCGCTGATTCGTCAGCACAATGGCCTCGGAGAAGGATTGGTGCTTCCGCCCTCTGAGCCTACATCTAGGCTGGAGTCGTTCTGGGGTCCTAAGAAGGAACCCAGGATGACGGTGGGTCTGCCCCGATCAGCCTTGGTCGACAGTGTGCTGGGCCAAGTGAACACTAGTCTCCGGACAGGAAGGATCGCTTCGTCCGGCAGGTCATACAAGCTCCTTCCCCCTTCCCCCCCCTTACCATGACAGAGGCACTTCTACGTGCCGTCAGAGGACCCGCTGCCACCCAAACAGGTTAGCCCAGAGCTGGCTAGGCTAACTCCAGTGGTGTCTCTTCAACACCTGCTGGCAGAGAACCTCTGGTTCTCGCAGTAAGAGGCATTGGCATTGGAATAGACTGCCATGGCAGCATTCCAAGAAATCTCCTGGTTAGACCTGTGGTCCCTCAGTGTCTAAGGTCACGGCATCCTCGGGAAACATCACTCGAAGGAGACCCAGCTTTCGGGAGACTTGTGTCAGTCTGGAGGTAGGGCGATCTCCTACCTGACCCACCAGACAGCCAACCTGTGGGCCAACCTGGTTCCGAGACGTAGGGACCCAGTTCTCTCTCAAGTGACCAGGTCGGCAAGGCGTGAGGCGGTGCTGGGTTCCTCCTCTTTCTTCCCTAGAGAGATGGTGGATGCTGCGGTGGAACAACGGCGCACTAAGGACAGTGACCGCTTAGTCCACCAGGCAGTCTCGAAGGCTACTGGGCAGCCTCAAGCCACTGCGGCTAAGCCAAAGAGCTTGGCTAGGGCTTCCTCTGCGGCTAAGACGATGGCCTCGTCGAAGCCCAGGGGAAAGACCCAGCCTTCGACCTCTTCTGTAAGGAGCGATCGTCAGCCCTCCTCCCAGTCCTCCTCCTCCCGAGGAGGATCCGGGAAGAAGTCGAAGAAGGGGAAACACTAGGGACGGCGTTCCCCCTCACATGCTGCTGGAAGTGGGGGGCTGCTTGTGAGCCATTGGGCAACTTGGCAGCACTATGGAGCTGAGACCTGGATAGTGGATGTCCTTCAGGAGGGGTATTGACTACCCTTCGAGTTGCGGCCACCCCTCACCTCCAACCCGGTCCATCTATGTACATACGTCCCCGGTTCTGCCAGGGACGTGGCGCTTCGGCAGCAAGTGGAAGCCATGCTGAGCAAACGAGCTGTGGAGATCGTATGGAATCAGTCGCCGGGCTTCTACAGTCTACTTTTCCTGGTGGAGAAGTCCTCGGGGGGCTGGCGCCCAGTGATAGATCTCTCTCCCTTGAACAGATTCGTTTGCCAGACTTTGTTCACGATGGAAAAGACACGTTCAGTGTTAGTCCATCAGGGAGAACGATTTCATGCTTTCTGTGGACTTGAAGGACGCGTATTTTCAGATACCCATCCATCAGTCTTCCAGGAAGTACCTCTGCTTCATCCTCGACGGACAGTGTACCAATTCAGGGCACTTTGTTTTGGTCTCTCAACCGCCCCACAGGTGTTCGCGCGAGTGTTCATGCTGGTGTCGGCTTGGGCTCATTCGTTAGGGATAAGTCTTCTGAGGTATCTCGACGATTGGCTGGACGTGGCGAGCTCTCGCTCGCAGTTGCTACAGGACAGGGATCAACTCTTTGAGTTCTGTTGCGATCTTGGGATTGTGGTGAACTTCGAGAGGTCAGATCTCGAACCCAAGCAGAGGATGAAGTACCTGGGCATGCTGGTCGACACGGTAGCAGGGCGAGTCTTCCCCGCAAACTCTCAGGAGGCAGCCGGATGGTTCCTGTCCCTACAGGAGCAGCCAGCTCAGCAGTGGCAGGTCGTGATTGGTCACCTGTCGCCTCTCGAAGTTAGTCCCTCACGGGCATCTTCACCTGCTGTCTCTTCAGTGGAGGCTAAAGGAGAGTTAGTCACAGGCAAGAGACCCGCTGTACTTCCCTGTGTCCCTCACGGAGGTAGTGAGGCAGGACCTAGCCTGGTGGCTGGACGATGGGAACCTCGTAAGAGGAGTGCCCCTTCGCACTCCCCCTCCCCCTCCCCCGGGAGATGTTGCTGTTTTCAGACACTTCAACCGAGGGATGGGGTGCACACCTTTAGGAGTTGCTGGCTGCGGGTGTGTGGGATAATCGCGACAAGCACCTTCACATCAATGTCTTGGAGCTCAAGGCAGCATTTCTCGCTCTCCAAGAGTTTCAGGAATGGCTGATGGGACACTCAGTGGTGTTGAGCGACAACAACACGGTAGTGGCATACGTCGTCAAACAGGGGCCTAGTGTCCCTCCCATTACACCAGTTGATCTTGCAGGTCCACGAGTGGGCAGTGGCTCACTCGGTAGAGCTGTCAGGTCGCTACATTCCAGGCAAGAGGAACGTAGTGGCAGACAAGCTCTGCCGTCTGAATCAGGTGATAGGGACTGAATGGTCCCTTCACCCAGACGTGAGGCTCTTCAACCTGTGGGGGCGTCCAGTCGTGGATCTGTTCGCCACCTGGCACAACAGAAAACTCCAGGTTTTCTACTCAGTTGTGCTGGACCAATGGGCAGCTGCAGAGGACGCTCTTCAACACCCGTGGGACAACCTCTTCATATACACCTTTCCCCAGTTCTGTCTGATTCGCAAGGTGATCAGCAGGGTGCTGGTCACTGCAAATCTTCGGATGATTCTGGTGGCACCCAAATGGCCCCAGGCCGTTTGGTATCCTGACCTGCTGGCTCTGCTTGCCAAAGCACCGAGAGAGGTTTCCCCTTGGCACAACCTCCTGTGCCAGCCATACGTGGAACGGTACCACCGATCGGTTCGGTCCCTGTGTCTTCACGGCTGGCTGTTATCCACCATCTCTTGCGAGCGAGAGGCTTTTCTCGCCGAGCAGCAACAGAGATGGCTGGGTACCTCAGACAGTCCTCTGCAGCTGTGTACCAGGAAAGTGGTCAGAAGGTAGCGGATTTCCTAATCTTCCTTCGCCAAGAGAAGCTCCTCTCAGTCTCCGCAGTTAAAGGCTACAGAGCTACCATGGCCCTAGTCCTTAAACCGCAGGAGTGGATATCTCCACCTCCATGGAGATCTCCCTCCTGATGAAGAGCTTCGAGAGGTCTTGCTTACCCAGGGAACTCATGCCCCCGGGGTGGGATGTGACTCTCGTCCTTTCGAGTTTGACTCGAAGACCCTTCAAGCCACTCCGAGAGTCGTCAGACATGGATCTAACCCTCAAGACAGTCTTTCTGCTGGCCCTGGCATCGGTGAAAAGAGTAGGGGAACTTCATGGTCTTTCTTTCGATGTAAAGCATACAAGGGGATTGGGATCTGTGACACTCTATTTCGTCCCGGACTTCGTAGTGAAGACTCTGAACCCTTCGGTGCCTGATGACCGGGTCGAGTCATTCACGATCCCCTCCCTGAAGGACTTCACCGACGATGATGCGGATGAGATGCTGCTTTGTCCTGTGAGGGTGCTATGGCGCTATCTGAAGAGAACTTGGCACTTCAGGCCTGAGTGTCGACTCCTCTTCGTTAGCATCGCAGTTACCAAGGAGGTGTCCAAGAACACACTTTCTGGCTTCGTAAGGTGATCAGGAAGGCGTACGTTGTGGATAGGAGTGACGATACCTGTACCCTTCGTCCGAGAGCCCACGAAGTTAGAGGTATTGGTCCAACCCTTGCATTCCGCAAAAACTTCTCCGTGGCACAGGTGCTGAAGGCAGGGGTTTGGGCCAACCAGACCGCCTTCACATCTTTTTATCTTCAGGATATCGCCCACAGGTCTGGTAATTGCTTCATAGCAAAGGAAGATAAAGGAAAGGAGAACGCATTTTCGAGAAGTTCGGCAGTAAGGAGGTTTTCGTGCCCGTGTTGGAGGCGTCTTTTCCTCGCGGCTGTTCTAGAATTGTCGGGCGTGTTGTGGAGCGCAAAAACGCGCCAATGTTACGTGAGAAACGCCACGATTTTCTGATGCAATACCTTGTCTAGATTCATCTAAGAATGTCTAGAAACCTCGGGAGTCTGTGACGCTCACTGTAGGCTCCGCCCCCAGGATGCCGTATAAATACGACGGAGGAAGCAGGAGCAAACAGTGATCGTAAGAGGAAGAGATCGTTAAAGAGAGAGATCACTAGTTAGTAAGAGCCACAGATCAGATTATCCGTGAGAGATCAGCAGCAGTGATCGTCAGAGAGAGACTAGAGACGAAGGAACCGACGAAGTATCAATCAAAAGAAGAGTTGTTCGAGAGTTGGTTGGATATTGGTCTAGTCATCTTTAGGTGTGGACGGCCGAGTTGTCTACGTTGAGCAGACTTCGGAGAAGAAAAGGGGGAAGTTCCTGCCTTACGAATAGACTATTTTCTGCAATACGGAGTCAAGAGGACGTCTGCAGTTGCCGCTCTACTTTTATGAAGCCACTTCTTTGAAGTGCCAAACTGATTAGCAAGTATTCGAATTGCCTCACAGTTTCCCCTGGTTCATGCAGTGTAAGATTCTGTCTTTTTATGTAAATAGGAGATACCATTCTGCATTTACCTTTGTTAGTAAGCTTGTAAATAAACCTTTGTTGTGTTAGTGTTTCTTTCTATATTCGTATCCCCAGTTTCAACTGTTGGTGTTGAAATATTTTTTTTTTTATTATTTCATATCGAACCTGAAGCGGACCTCTCTCAGAGGCCGTAACATTGTGTCGACCTTTAACCAGGATATTTCAACACCGTAACATTGTCTCTGAGATCTCAGATCCGTAACAGACACGCTTGCCTCGCTCTTATGAATTTGGTCCAGAGGTCTGACCACTGATCCTGCGGTGCACACCCCGATCAGCTGGACAGAGGCTAGGATCCCTCCCTCTGCTCTTATGACCAGGGAGGGAACCAAGGTTGGACGAACACCAGTCTTTTTATAAGACTCGGATTCCACCCACCAATAAGTTCGTCTTCCTATTGTTAAAGGACTGATGGTTTGTATTACGTGTCGGAACAAATCACAATTTGTCTTAATTGTATTTTTTCTAACTATAAAAACCTGAGGTCCTTAACGCATAGTCCCACTTCATGCCACCCCTCACTGTTTACTGGGCCTAAAGCAAAGTGAAGCTTCACCTCCTAGTCGGCCAGGGCACCCAACTACCGGTTCCAGCTGCCGCTGATTACATTCCTATTGTTGAAGGACCTCAGGTTTGTATAGTAAGGAAAAATACAATTTATGACAAATTGTGATTTTGCTGGTCACCTGTAACTAATCTGTTATTTACCTTTGAACTCTGTACGGTACATCGCACCCCGTGTACTGTCATGTAGTCTTCAAAGGTAAATTAGTTTAATTACAGCCTGCCGAATAAATATCCCTTTAAATTCTTGTTCAGTAAGTAAAATAACATAGGAAAACGTCAACTGCCATAGTCTACTTTACCGCGGAATGAGGGCTTAGAATTACAGACACTACTTTTAATACCAGCCCTTCATGTCTAAACGTAAAAACACGAGACCTTAAATTTCTCATTAAAGGTAAGTGCTTCAATTTCTCACCTGAGCTGCCTCATGCACTAATAAATATATCTTCTAATGATTAAAAGATATATTTATCAAGTTTAGGTAATTTTTTAAAGTTCTCTCAACTGTGTTCTGCTTCATTTACATCATTTTCTATAAAGCTGTCAAAAAAAAAAAAAATACTGTGCGGAGTTTAGATTTTTCTAGTTGGCCAAAGGTTTTATCCTTTGAAGTAAGTTAAAATATTGAAGCTTAGAATTCAGTAATAGACGTAATATATATGAAAGCTGTTTTGCAAAATTGTCCTGATATTTTTTGTCGAAAATTATTTAAATACTTTGTTAGCGATCTCCATAGTTATATAAAACTGATCTGGTGTTATTTACAGGTTCGAGTAGGTACGCATTTTATTACCAGTACCCAAAAATGCCTGTTCAGTTTGCTGAAGTTTACTGAAGATTTTGAACGGATTTTGGGAAAGTTCAAAGACCTGATGTAGTGGAGAAGAGACCAGCGAGATTGAAGATGGCAGTAAGAATAGTTCGTATCACCCTTCAAGGTGTGTGTATAAGTTAATGGTTTAAAGATAAGACAGGTCCTCGCTTGTTAAACTATATTAATTGTTTTTAACGTTCCTATTAATGGGATTGTTCTGTGCATAATGTTAAACTTTGTGTAGGTATACTGCTGAACTGAAGTTAGTATCACCCTTCAAGGTGTGTATACAAGTTAACGGGTTACATATAAGATAGGTCCTAGCTTGTTAAACAATATTGATTTTAATGTTCCTGTTAATGGGGTATTTGTCGACTGTTAAATTTGCGTATGCTGCTAAACTGAGTTTTCTTACAGAGGTACCAGTTATGAAGGACTTTTAAGTACTAGAATTAACATTGGAGGTCAGACTTGAGTACCAAGTATTGTAGGTAAATAGGTTGAAAAGTTGTTCCATTAATGGGCGACTTTGGAAAAAAAAAAATCAGCAGTTTTTCTTTGAAGTTTCATTTGCTGTATCTGAAAGTGGTATGAATGTTTAGTGCAGTTTAAGTTTTTAATTGGTTCCGGAAGTGCAATTGACCTAATGAAATTTGGTGGAAACTATAATAATGACTTGAGATTCAAGAGGGATTGTTGTTAATAAGGTAGCTGTTCAGAGTAGATTGTCTACTTGTTTGGTTAGCAGCATAATAAATGTCCTTGCTCTCTTGGAGTTTAGTATTTCCTTGTACAGTATCTTGTAAATTGCCTTCCCATACTTGAACGCTTGTTTTGATTGAAATAATAAATGAGGTCAAGCTGAATGTGAAAATTCTTAAATTTTGTAATCTAAAGTGGATTATTTTCGTATTTTCTGTAAAGCTAATATAACTAGTTGTTCTGGTACGTATACAAACCCTTGGTCCTTTAACAATAGAAATATAACTTTACGGCAGCTGAACCGGTCGTAAGCTTCGAACAAGGGAGTTCGGTAGTTAACCGCTTGTCTGGCAGTTGGCGGTCAGCTCGACTGCGAGGAGAGGTGTCACTTTGCTTTCACCCGCTTCTTGTCGTATGCTTGGTTTGCTTCACTGCGTAAAGACTTTTTTGCTATTTCTCTTACTGTGTGTTTGTGCAAAGGATATACGAAAGTATGTGTGTGTTTTTGTATTTCATACAGTGTTTTATTGTGATTCAAAATGGAATCCCGAGAGCCGGAGAGACCCCCTCGACCCCCCATCAGCCGCAGATTGTGCCCTGGTGTGGAGGGCCGTAAGTGTGGGGCCTTTCAGTCCTCTGTTGGGGTCGACCCTCATGAGTTTTGTACTCGGTGTAGAGGGCGAGAATGCTCTCGCACCGAGACGTGATTTATGTGTTTCTTGGTTGGAGGAGCAGTGGGAGCACTATGGGGGGAGGAAGAAGCCTCGTAAGCTGGCCAGGGAGTCATTGGAGGATTCTCCAGCTGCTTCCCTGGTCACGGACACGTCTTTTTCCTTCCCTCTATCTCAGCTCCCTCGTATGGCTCCTTCCCCTTCAGAGGAGGTATCTCGTTCCTTCTCTTCGCTCGAGCAGTCAAGCGTGAAGGTGGGGGGCAAGGTACCCCGACATCCAGCTGTATTCAGGGTCTTCCGTTCGCTCGGGGTGGGATCTGTCCCCCCCAGGCGAGGGGTAACCCCCCCCCCCTTTACTAACCTGACTGTTTGCTTCTTCAGTTTTGCTTGCCACGGGGGGCGATCTCGGTCAGGCCTGGTACTCGCTGGGGCTCCAGGGGATACTGACGATTCAGGGGCTGCTGATTCACCTAGTGAGGGGGCCATGCCAGTAACCCACGGCCCAATCACCACGACTACCACGACTGTGTCCACGCCTGGCTACGCTGTTCCGCCGCACCTGGTGTACACCCAACACGTAGCCGGAGGTGAGGATGCCCGCTGTGACGCTGCCACCTGGTTTTGCCACTCGTGCCTCAGCCCCTGACTTCCAGTGTCCTAAGAGCTCTCCCCTGGACCTGCCTCCTGTGCAGAGGATGCCGCTAGTTCCTGCCCCGCCTCCTGTTCCTGACTATGATGCCGCTCCAGTTCCAGAACCAGTTCCTGCTGCCGTCTTTCCTGCCCGTAGTGTTGCTGCTCCCACCCCAGGTCCTTCCGGACAGGTGCAGTTGGGCCCTGTTGCTTCGGCAACTGCTCCGGCAACTGCTCCGGCTCCGTCCTGGATGGAAGACCTGACGGTGGTCCTGAAGAAGCTGACGAAGAAGAGGAGGAGGAGGAAGGTAGGTGTCGTTGTCGTCTTCGTCGTAGTCTGCCGCCGCTTCCCCTTTGACTTCCACAGCCGAAGAAAAAGGTTGCCTCCTCCTCCCCAAGAAGGCTCGCTCTGAGACTTCTAAGGGTCCTTCCCACTCCGGTGGGAAGGTTGGGGCTTCCACTGGTCCTCCGGTTCCTTCGGGAATGGGGCCCGTCTCTCGTTCTGCAAGGAAGACGACGACGGGGACAGGAGTAGTGCTGGCTAACACCGGTACCTCCTCGCCTGGCGCCAGAGGTTCTGTCTCGGCGCCAGATACCGTCTCGGCCTCTTGTTCGCGAGAGGTACCGAGTGTACAATCGCCCACGGGTGACCGTGCAGCCAAGACCCAGGCAGCCGAGTCCGCTCGGTGCCAGGATCTAGGCACTGGGCGGAGGACTGGCGGGAGTCACCCAGGTGACTCCCACCAAGCCTGCGATCGCTCTCGTGGCGAGGCGCTGGTACCCAGGGTTGATGCGATGGTCCCAGACCGCCCGCGGGCTGAGGCAAGAAAGCGGTCTCCTTGGTCGCCTGAACCAGCCTCGGCTGGTCCAAGCAGCGTGATGCGCCGGGAGGACAGGCCTCGCTCCCACCGCGACAGCGGACTCTGCCGGTCCCTTGACCGCCACTCCCACCGGGACCAGGCGGAGAGGGGGACTAGCAGCACCTCTTTTGACGCTCAGGACTGTCGCTGCTGTTCTTGGTCCAGCCACTCTCCCAGCGAGAGCCGCTCGACTAGGCCTGCAGCTCGATCGCCACCGCGGGTTGGCGATCGCCTGCAGCCCCCTCAGCACACTGGTTCTGCCGGTGGGCGCGGAGGGAGTGTCGGGTCTTCCTCTCCTATCCCTTCAACTTCTTGAGGCTATCAGGGGCGCGCTCCTCGCAATCCCGCCACGACGCCTTACGAACCTGGCACGGTCCTCGGGCCAACCAGATCGTATGCGCAAGTGGCAGGAGGAGACCATGAGGGGTCTGTTGTCGTTCCTCTTGTGGAAGGAGGAGGTTCTTGTGAAGCGTTCTCGCTGGACGGGCTTGACGGTCCGTCTTCGCAGGATGCAGTCACTCCCGAGATCCAGAGGTCGTTTTCAGAGGTTATTGCGCTGATTCGTCAGCACAACGACCTCGAGGAAGGATCGCCGCTCCCACCTTCCGAGCCCACATCGGGTTTGGAGTCGTTCTGGGGCCCCAAAAAGGAACCACGGACGACGGTGGGTCTGCCGCGATCAGCCTTGGCTGATGCTGTGCTGAACCAGGTGGACGCTCTTGTCTCCAGACAGAAATCACAAGGACTGGACTATTCTCCTATCCGGAGACTTTAACTTTCCTTTCGTAGACTGGAAAGAACGAATAGGAGATTGTGGTTGTATTTATACATATAAAAAAGAGAGTAATAGTAGTGCAGAAGATAAGGGGCAATTCGAAAAGCTATTAGATATGCCACTAGAATACAACATTCAACAAATAAATCACCTGCCAACAAGAAAGGAAAATACTTTAGACCTAGTATTTGTGAACGAGGTGAATTATGTTAAAGAAATAGTTTATAATGAGAGTATTTCAGACCATAATGTCATAGAATTAAGTCCATTCCAAAGCAAGTGAAAACAGAGATAAGCAAGAAATGAAAAAGTGGGAAGGATATGTCAAATACAACTTCTACAGTAAAAATATAAAATGGTCGGAAATAAATGAAGAATTAAACAAAGATTGCGATAACATTTTCGTAAGTCATAATATAAAGGTAAATATGGAGATATTATATAAAATATTAGAGAAAATAGTAGATAAATATATACTGAAGAAGAGAAGTAAACATCAGTCATGCATACCAAGAGATAGAAGGATCTTATTCCAGAAAATCAGAAAGTGGAAATAAGGTCTTGCAAAAGAAAAAAATGCATGGAAAATGATCAAACTAAAAAGTAAGATAAAAAATGCAGAACAAAAGATTATACAATCAAAAGAAAATGAAAAATGGGACTTGGAAGAAAATACCCTAGTAAATATGAAGCAAAACCCCAAACTATTGTGCTCGTATGCGAAAAAGATGAATAAAAGAATAGAAATAGGCCATCTAAGAATTGAAGGGAGATTAACTAACGCGAAAAAAAGGAAATGTGCAATTGGCAGAGCGATATAAGAGAATTCACCCCAAGAAATAATGAAGATAATGACATAGAAGCAAGGGATGAAAATAGTGAATATTTAGCTGACATAGATATTAATGAATCTGATATTGTGCAGGCTATTAATGAAATTAAAAATGGAGCTGCAGCAGGGCCTGATGGTGTCCCTACTATTTTGTTAAAGAAAGTAGTTCATTCTATCGCAAAGCCACTTGCAATATTATTAAGACAAAGTGTAGATACAGGCAAGATTTGATGAGCACAAATTAGCATATATTACCCCTACTTTCAAAAGTGGATCAAGACTAGAGGCAAGTAATTATAGGCCTGAGTGTCTTAACATCACTTCTTATGAAAGTGTGTGAAAGGGTAATGAAGAAAAATATTATGAAACATTTAATAAAAAATATTTTGTTTAATATAGGACAACATGGTTTCGTACCTGGAAAAAGTACACAAACCCAACTGTTGGTCCGTGTGAGCATATACAAAAATATGAAAAGCGGAATAGAAAGATGTGGTTTATTCAGACTTTGCAAAAGCTTTTGACAAAGTAGATCATAATATATTAGCGAAGAAAATTAGAAAACATAATATAGTGGATAAAGTAGGAGGATGGTTAAAAGAATTTTTACGCAACAGAAAACAGTTATTGCAAACTATGAGAAATCAGATGAAGCTAAGGTAATATCTGGTGTGTGCCACAAGGTACGGTGTTAGCTGCAATACTGTTTGTTATTATGATTGCAGAAATAGTAATGTTAAGGACTCTGTAGTGAGTAGTTTCGCCGATGACACAAGAATTAAGTAGAGAAATTACTTGTGATGAAGATAGGAACGCGCTACAAAGAGACCTTAAAGTATATAATTGGGCAGAGGTAAATAGGATGGTATTTAACAATGATAAATTTGAATCAATAAATTATGGAGACAGAAGGAAAGCTACATGCATATAGGGGACCTAATAATGAGACAATCACAAATAAGGAAGCAGTTAAAGACCTTGGTGTGATGATGGATAAGAACATGTTATGCAATGATCAAATAGCAATTCTGTTGGCAAAATGTAAAGCAGAAATGGGAATGTTGTTACGGCACTTCAAAACAAGAAAAGCTGAACACATGATTATACTTTATAAAACATATGTTTGTAGTCCACTTGAATATTGCAATATGATATGGTACCCACACTATCAAAAGGATATTGCACAAATAGAGAGTGTACAAAGGTCCTTTACAGCTAGAATAGAAGAAGTTAAGGATCTTGACTACTGGGAAAGACTAAAATCCTTAAAATTATATAGTGTAGAAAGGAGAAGAGAACGCTACATGATAATTCAGGTATGGAAACAGATAGAAGGAATAGCCGAAAAAATCATGGGGCTAAAAATATCAAAGAGCAAGCAGAGGTAGATTAATAGTGCCCAAAACTAGTGAATTATGATTAGTCAGATCTCGAGCCCAAGCAGAGGATAAAGTACCTGGGCATGTTGATCGACACGGTAGCAGAGTGAGTCTTCCCCACAGATTCACGGATCGGCAGGTTCAGGGAGGCAGCAGGACAGTTCCTGTCCCAACAGGAGCAGCCAGCTCAGCAGTGGCAAGTCGTGATTGGTCACCTGTCGTCTCTCGAAGTTAGTTCCTCACGGACATCTTCACCTGCGGTCTCTTCAATGGAGACTAAAGGGGTGTTGGTCTTTCTTCCCTGTGTCCCTCACAGAGGAGGTGAGGCAGGACCTAGCCTGGTGACTGGACGACGGGAACCTCGTAAGAGGAGTGCTTCTTCGCACTCCCCCCCCATCCCGGAGATGTTGCTGTTTTCAGACGCATCGACCGAGGGATGGGGCGCACACCTGGAGGAGTTGCTGGCTGCGGGTGTGTGGGATCATCATGGCAAGCACCTTCACATCAACGTCCTGGAGCTCAAGGCAGCGTTCTTCGCTCTCCAAGAGTTCCAAGATCGTCTGGTGGGACACTCAGTGGTGTTGTTCAGTGAAAACACCACGGTAGTGGCGTATGTCAACAAACGGGGGCCTAGTGTCCCTCCCATTACACCAGTTGACGTTGTAGGTGCACGAGTGGGCCGTGGCTCACTCAGTAGAGCTGTCAGCCCGCTGCATTCCAGGCAAGAGGAATGTAGTAGCCGACAAGCTCAGCCGTCAGAATCAGGTGATAGGAACCAAGTGGTCCCTTCACAGAGACGTGGCGGAAAGGCTCTTCAACCTGTGGGGGCGTCCAGTCGTGGATCTGTTCGCCACCTGGCACAACAGAAAACTCCAGGTTTTCTACTCGGTTGTGCCGGACCCATGGGCAGCTGCAGAGGATGCTCTTCAACACCCGTGGGACAACCTCTTCATATACGCCTTTCCCCAGTTCTGTCTGATTCGCAAGGTGATCAGCAGGATGCTGATCACCTTGAATCTTTGATGATCCTGGTGGCACCCAAATGGCCTCAAGCCGTTTGGTACCCGGACCTGCTGGCTCTGCTCGCCGAAGCACCGAGGGAGATTCCCCCTTGTCACAACCTCCTGTGCCAGCCACACGTAGAACGGTATCACTGGTCGGTAGAGTCCCTGTGTCTTCACAGCTGGCTGTTATCCACCATCTCTTGCAAGCGAGAGGCTTTTCTTGCAGCGCAGCAACAGAGATGGCTGGATACCTCAGACAGTCCTCTGCAGCTGTATACCAGGGGAAGTGGTCCGTCTTCTGTGGTTGGTGTCGTGGACGGGGTCTCTCTCCTCTCAGAGCCACTGTTCAGCAGGTAGCGGATTTTCTAGTTTTCCTTCGCCGAGAGAAGCTCTTCTCAGTCTCTGCAGTTAAAGGATACAGAGCCGCCCTGGCCCTAGTCAAACTGCGAGGTGTGGATATCTCTTCTTCCTTAGAGATCTCCTTCCTGATTAAGAGCTTCGAGAGGACTTGCCCACCCAGGGAACTCAGGCCCCCGGGGTGGGATGTGACTCTTGTCCTAAGGAGTTTGGCTCGCAGACTCTTCGAGCCACTCAGAGAGTTGTCAGACAGGGATCTGACCTTCAAGACCCTCTTCTTGCTGGCCCTGGCATAGGCGAAGAGAGTAGGGGAACTTCATGGTCTTTCCTTCAACATAAAGCATTCCAGGGGATGGGGATCCGTGACGCTCTATTTCGTCCTGAACTTCGTAGCAAAGACTCTGAATCCTTCAGTCCCTGACGACCGGTTCGAGTCTTTCACGATCCCCTCCCTGAAGGACTTCACTGATGATGATGCGGATGATATGCTGCTTTGTCCTGTGAGGGCGCTACGGCGCTATCTGAAGAGAACTCGACACCTCAGGCCTGAGTATCGACGCCTCTTCGTTAGCACGGGGTTTACCAAGAAAGAAGTTTCCAAGAACACACTTTCTTTCTGGCTGCGTGAGGTGATCAGGAGGGCGTACGACGCGGATGGTAGTGACGACACCTGCACCCTTCGTCTGAGCGCCCACAAAGTCAGAGGTATTGGTCCAACCCTTGTGTTCCGCAAGAACTTCTCCCTGGCGCAAGTTCCGAAGGCAGGTGTTTGGACCAACCAGACCACCTTTACTTCCTTCTACCATTGGGATATTACCCACAGGTCCTTGGACACTTTTTCCTTGGGACCCGTGGTGGCTGCTCAACAAGTTATGTAGTCTACCCAGCACCCGAGCGGACAGAACAGCATCGCATCCTTGTGTGACTGCATGAATGGACAAGTGAAAATCTGTGTGTGACTGGCTTCTCTTCCTCCTTCGTTCTTCCTCCTCTACCTGTGGGCAGAGGGCCGCGGTCGTCACTACGCTGAACAGGAGGCCGATGCAGGTAAGCTACACAACTGAGCTCCATTCTATCCCTTTCATTAGGGATAGGAGTTTTTATCCACCACTCCCCAACAAGGGGGGAGAGTGGAAGCTAACAAGAGACAAACCCATGACTTTATTTTGGCTCTTGAAGTAGGAACTACTACTTGCCTTTTTGCTACTTATAATAGGTACGGTTGCCTCCCTCTTATAAATTTGGTCCAGAAGTCTGACCACTGATCTTGCGGTGCACACCCCAATCAGCTGGGCAGAGGCTAGGATCCCTCCCTCTGCTCTTATGACCAGGGAGGGAACCAAGGTCGGTCGAACACCAGTCTTTTCATAAGACTCAGATTCCACCCACCAATAAGTGAGTCTTCCTATTGTTAAAGGACCGAGGGTTTGTATACGTACCGGAACAAATAATGATGTCGAAAATTGTATTTTTCCTAACTACACAAACCTGAGGTCCTTTACACATAGTCCCACTTCATGCCACCCCTCACTCTGCGTTTTCCTGGGCCGAAAGCAAAGTGACTCCTCTCCTCGCAGTCGAGCTGACTGCCAACTGCCGGACAAGCGGTTAACTACCGAACTCCCTTGTTCGAAGCTTACGACCGGTTCAGCTGCTGCTAAGTTATATTCCTATTGTTAAAGGACCTCAGGTTTGTATATCTTCTCAGTTACAGCAATTTATGCCATGATTTTAACGAAAATTTACTTTTCAGGTTAAGGGTAGTACAGGAAATTTCAAGATTTCTGGATATCTCGTCGTAATGCACACCATGAGGAATCTACTACCAAGAACATTTTGACTACCTCCTCCGCTTCATGGAGAAAGGGACAGGATGGTCTTGCATTTGATCACAGTAATTTTTAACTGTCTAGCGATGTTCTTAATTTGATTTTAGAATTTAGAGGGGTTCTTAAATTTATTTTAGATTTTAAAATTAACATTACTATGGCAGTTTTCCAGTTATTATGAAGTCTTGCTAATAAATCTTTTTGTATGTTTAATGTTAAACTAAGCATAATTAAGATCTGGCTTGTTATTATAATACAAAATTATGGACTAATGAAAAAAGGTTAGTTTTAACTAAACTTTTGCAACTGCTGTGGAAACTTTGGAATATTCCAAAACTCAGGAGGAGAATACTCGGGACCATGGTGTAAATAACAGAATTTAACAAATGTCCTTCTGTATGTGTAAAATACTCTTCTGTATGCTGAAAATAAACTATTTAGTTAATAATTAGTCTGTACTAAAGTACAGATTTTTTATTTAAAGTGAAGTGCAGATTTTTTATTTAAAGTGAATAACCTTTCTTTTTATAACACCTTGGTGAGTATAGCAATAGATTTGCAGTTTGTGAAAATCTTGTTGAATCTTAAGAAAACTCTGAACCTCTTCCAGATTCCAAAACCTCTAACAAGATTCCATTCTTCGTGGCGTCGTCGCCGTCCTCTCTTCCAGATTCCATTCTTCTTGTCTTCTCTAAATGATTCCATTCTTGTCGATGTCCTCTCTCTTCCCGTTTCCATTCTTCTTCTTGTCGTCCTCTCCGTTTTCATTCTTCTTGTCTAACTCTCTTCCAGATTCCATTCTTATTGTCGTCGTCTCCTCTCTTCCAGTTTCCATTAAGACCCTTCTTCCATGAATACTTTCCGTCACCTGGATCTATGTACAGTTGTCTGTTCTCCCTCGATCCAGAACCCTCTTCATCTCCATAATCTATCACCTTTACAATCGCCGTATCCAGGACCTATGTCCAGTAGTAGTCTCCTCCCTCTTGATTTCTTCAGGTCGTCAACATCATCTTGTCGTTATTCAGTCATGTTTCTCCTTCCCCATTCTTCTTCTAGAGTGTTTTTGTTCGTCGTCTGTACCCACGAATACTTAGCACCACCAGACCTGCAAAATAAAGGCAGTGGTATTAGTCCTTACTGAAAACCTGAAACTCCAATCGTTGTAGCAACAGTTTGGATAAGTTTAACTATAACTAGTTTGTCAAGCAATTTCGAATCTGTCCCAAAGATGTGTTAATAAATTCACTCAATTATGTGTTTTAAATGAATTATTTTTAGTCCCTGAAATAATAGTCATGGCACAATGATAGGTGTTTTAACAATTACCTATGCTGGTTACAAAATGGCGCCTCAGTGGCGTGGTTGGTATGGTGTTGGCGTCCCACCTCGATGGTCGAGAGTTCGATTTTTGGCCATTCCATTGAGGAGTGAGATGTGTATTTCTGGTGATAGAAGTTCACTCTCGCCGTGGTTCGGAAGTCGCGTACAGCCGTTGGTCCTGTTGCTGAATAACCCACTGGTTCCATGCAACGTAAAAACACCATACAAACAAAAGATTACACAATGGTATTCAAACAATTTAAAAAAAAAACAATAACTAATTTTTTCGTCAACTGAACCCATTTCAATAAACTTAAAAATGATCCTACATTCAACTAACCTTCGGAGATAACTGAAAATAACCTTATTTAGACCTCCTAAATCCTTCTAAACAATTAGAAAGCCTCTAACTTCAATCCTACAGTCTTCGTATGTCACTTCAAGAACTATTAATTTCCTTGTATCATTTACATTAAGAAGCTATTGTCATGTATTTTAAAGGAGCATCTCTTGAAACTTTGAAAACTTTTTAATTTTTGACTGCATAGAGAACGTAAAACTCAACTAAATTTTACGAACTGGATTATATGGTATTTCTACATAAGCAGTCCGCACGGACTACAAGGAACGTAACCGCGGATACGACATCCACTAGGGATTGGAGCGTCTCATGTATTTCGCCGTGTTTAATACTGGCCTCTGGGCGGTTAATTACAGTCGTCCGAATAGATATTACTTAAAATTCTTGTTCAGAAGGTAAAACTGCATAGTAAAACCGCAACTGCCATAGTCTAGGCCGCCGCGGATAAGTACCCTAGATCTACCAATTATATTTAAAAAAAAAAAAACTTGATTGTTGTTACTTTAAAACAAAATTCCATAACTTCTGTGTATTTAAGCCTTAATTTCGATTACAAGACTGGAATTCCATCTACACCAGTTTACCTCCCACAAAAATGAGTCAAAATGCTTATATAAAAAGTTTATAATATTTAACTCTCCAACCACAAACATAACAATGGCTCCAGCTTTTAACAATCTTATCCTATAACAATCTCCTAGGATAAGTCCTCCTTTGAAATTGTTATTCGAATATTGTAACAATTAAAAGTGAATTTTCAATCAAAAGACGAAATTCACAGAAAGATTCTCGCTGATAAATAGAACTTTTTAAATTAAATTCTATTAACCGTTTTTAGTCCACTTCGTACCTAGAAAAAGGCTGAAATAAACAGACACTTCTTATAATTTAATAAATAAGACTTTCAAATACTAAGATACCAAACCAGGTGTTCGTCCGAAGCTTTGAAAATCAACGTGAATATCATACAAAATGTGAACCTTGTATGGAAACTATTTACAGTAGATACCCATTTTAAAAGTTTTCGACAAAGGTTTATTTCATCATAAAATATGGGTCACCGGTAGCTATCCTTGTTAAAAACTATATTAATAATGTATAAAATACCTATATAAAATTGTTGTATTATTTTAAACAATTAAAAAATTCTTATTTAATAATTTTATATTTAATTTACTGCTATTTCTTTATTTACATAATGAATTAAATATTCTTAAGAATTGTGTTATATTTATTTTGGCAATACATAAATATGGTGGCCATCTTCACGAAGGAGATATCATAATGACCAACTTTACGAGACCAAACACGTACAAATTTATATTATAAATAAAATAAATTAATCACAATTATGAAATATCTAAATATTTTATTTTACAAGTATTTGATATATAAAACATTGTGATTTAAGGATTATATTCCCATAAATATCCTACCATCTAAGACCGTACGGTTGGTACTCTTAGCTAGACCGAATCCTCAAAGTTTTCGATATATCATATATCTTGAGCTTCGCTGGGAACTAAATCATATTGACTTTACAGGAAGCTAAGGACTTGAGACATTAGTTGTCTGTTGTCAAGATAAGACGAAATTTAAGCTGCAGACTAATTTTGAAATTGACGTTTTACATTTTTGAAAAGGGAGACGTGACTTAGGCTAAAATGTAGAAGATTTTATATAAAGAAAATCGTACACAAAGATATACTGGGGTGGGTTTAAGGTGATTTAAGCCTAAATTTCTGTCTATTACCATATCAGCATTAAGAATTTTACTCATTTGTCAAGATAAAGTCTAAAAATTACCAAGCAATTCATCTTTATAAGAGCAATAACTATTCCCTGAAATTCAACTGAGAGATAAATTCATTGGTATTTTCGATTCGTTCAGGTAGAATAAAGTTTTTATTACGAGAATAGTGGAGGCTGAGGACATCTATTGGTGCTTCAACAAAACATAATGGATATATTAGTAGAAAAAGAGTAACTAGAAACTTTACCAATGTTACGTTAAAAGTCAAAATTCTGAACCATCAGATGGTTATATTTTGGTATAAAGTGAAGGGGTTTTGTTTATAAACATTATGATAGGGTATTTACTTCATATTTAAGTCGACTATTACCGGTATTTAAAAGAAATAGCTATTATGCTTGACGTGAATAAAGAATAACTGGCATCTTTTTTAAAGTCATGTTTACGTGGAAAAAGTATGAGGTTTTTTAATATTTTGTCAATCAAAAATTATTATAATTTTTATTGATAAAAAGCATATATTTAAATTTATTTTAAATAGCATTAAGATTAGATAATGGGCATATTTATCAATGCTAAATAAGTAAGTAAAGAAATCTGGTAAATATAGTGCAGCAATACATAAAAAACCCACAGCTGTCATTGCAGACGACGGTCTAGAAATACCAAGGCAACTTAAACTTTAAACAATTCTGGGCAATAAATATGACGAAAAATTAAGGTCCAGATTTTACCAAGACAAAAATCTAAATATTTATAGATCGCTGTTTTAGAACACACTGTTTAGCGTAGCGTTTTATACGTAAAATTCACGTTTCTTTGAAAGTTGAAAGGTTGGCTAACTTATGAATCCCACAGCCGCCCAATTTAAACGTAGATTACTGCATCAAACGAAAGCAAAATTTAGCGTTTTAGGCCCAAACTGAAGGCCTAAGAGAGATCAGAACGATATAAATTAGTGTCTAAAAGCTCAAAATAAAATTATATTATCTAAACGGCGTAAGATACAGAACTTGTCTCGAAGTATGCTGAAAATAAGTTACTTAAAACTACACTCCTGCTTGGTATATAGCAAGCAATGGGTCCTTTTTGTCCTTAGGTTTGGAAAGGTGGAAAAGGGAATATTGAGCGCTGCTGTGAACCTCTGGACTCTGACTAACCAACTGGGATCTCTCTACTGTTATGTTCAATGTTCACTCTGGTCAAGATGGTCTTAGATCCCTTTTAGGGAGGGATGGAGGAGGAGGGGAGGAGGAGGAGGTCAATTTGGTTTTATAATATCGTAAATAGATAAACTTAAACTAAATATCTTTTGATAATAAAAGATGCAGATGTGTTCAGTTCAACAATAAGATATTTGGACTTTTTAATAAAATTAATATATTAATAATAACAACAATAAGAATAAAAATTATGTTCGTAAAAGCGTAATCAAATGTGTATACATAAAGGTGATTAGATCTACATCGAGGCATGTGTACATGTATGTTTATGTATATTGAGCTTGAAACACACACACACACTACTTCAACTGTATTGAACAAAATTTCACATAATTCCATTTGTTTAGAAAAAAGCACAAATAACATGTTGCATATTGTGTGTAAATTTCATTATACAATATTATTTGGTTTAAAAGCGCGTGATTGCCTTCCTTGCTTATAATACATAAAAAAACAGTGTACTTTTAAATTAAGATTATATTCATTCCAAATTTCGACAAAGAAGGACCTGGTGAACATATTAGTTATAAAAGAAAACTGCCTTGAATCGAAACGGTAAAATAATGCCTTGTTTCTTAATTTTGACATAAGGTCTAAGGGGACACTTTATCAAAAGTCACAGTAAACATACAAAAATGATAAACAATACAAAACATAAATCGTTCTCCGGCTGCTATTACACTGGATTTAAATTCTTTTTAATAATACTAATGGAAAATATAGATAGCTCTGTGGCTTTACAACGAGGCTCCCAGAAAGGGCCATAATAGGAGAGGCATTCCAAAGTCAAGTCTCTTGTCTTATTTCTTGTACTACTGTCAACGTTTGCTTAGCACGATCCAGACGCCATCTTTCGGGTTGGTTATTGCACGCCTCGTGACGGTTGGTAACGGATCCTGCAACAGAAGTAGATATTTCATTATTGTAAGTATTACTGCAGCCAATATACAACTTTAATAACATGAATTATATATTGTAACATTGTTTAAACTTCATCCATTTCTTCAGCAGTCATCTTGATGAATATCTCTTATATAGGAGACAGTACGCTAGTCAGATTTGTCTGAGACCCACGATGTACTAGGCCTAAGTGGGCGGGGTTTAGTTATATACAAGTATAATACGTCTTCCATCAACTCAGTGGGCGGGACTTAGCAGCGAGCAGATACACCTTTCATCCACTCAGTGGGCGGGGCTTAAAACAGACTTCCATCAACTCAGTGGGTGGGACTTAGCAGCGAGCAGATACAGCTTTCATCCACCCAGTGGGAGGGGCTTAAAACCGAGGTTAGAATAAACAAAACTTAAAACAGAAATCTCTCAATCACAGCTCCTGTCATTCCATTCATTTACCTTCGTTCTGGACGTTGGATTGATGATAAACTTGGAGACAATGGAAGCCAGGGCTAATTTGGCTTCCATCATGGCGAACCGAGCCCCAATGCAGTTCCGAGGTCCCGCACCAAAGGGGAGGAACGCCAAGGGATGGTAGTCTTGCTTGTTCTCTGGTAAGAATCTGTGAGAGCAGAAAAAGAGAGAGTCAGTCGAATTGATACCTAAATTATGACAAATAGTTGATGAATCTTTAGTGACAAAAGAAACGCACTTAAATTGTTGCCAAGGACATGGTACCCATTTAGAAATCTGTGCAGCTGAAGTGAATTATCTTCTGGAAATTCAGATCTGGATAGATTTTTGCAATTCTGTAGGAACATGGACAGTTAATCACATAAATATTTACATCACGACTAAAATTCATAAGTGATTCAAATACACAGTTGACACCCAGACTGTGGGAATTAACTGTTACTGGTATTGGATGAGAGAAATTCCTTTGTAACTCTTGAAGACTGATTCTAGCTGTTTCATCCCTTGAATATTTAGCACATAAGTATTCATGCCACTCTAGGGAATGAACATAAGACGGTATAAAACAAGATTTTAATTGAAAACCAAAATAACGGCCCTTGTAAAATAGTCTTTATATTCTGAGCTTTTACCTCATAAAACCTGGTCTCCTGTAATCCCAGTGTCCAGTCTAATCCTACTAATGCACAGAGCAACATATAAAACCCTGAGAACAAGCTCAAAAAGAAAACTAACCTCTCAGGCTTGAATGCATGCGGATCTGGATATATCTCTTCATCGTGGTGGATGCTCCAGACGGAGGCCTCGATGAACATGCCCTTTGGGATAGTGACGTCCTCGTAGACGATGTCGGTAGAGGCTTTGCGAGTCACGAAGGATGTGATTGGTGGGTACATCCTCATCGACTCGCACATCACAGCCTCCGTGTAAGGGAGCTTACTGAGGTCCTCGTACGAGGGCATCTCCTGGGGAGAGTAATTTAAAGTAGCCTGAGGAAACAACTTAATTCTTCTGCTAAAACTGTAACGTCAATACCCTCTGGGTATTGACTAGCTCAGGAAGAGTTGCAATCTGTACTTTGTGGGGTCTGGGGGACATTAAGGGTGGTTGTGCTGAGTGACTTGAATGCGAAAGTAGGTTTCAGAGAAAGAGGGGCCATTGTAGGTACATACGAAATATATCTAGACTGCTAATGTTAAAAAATAAACTCACTTTGCCACACGCTTGTCGTACTTCATCCAAGATGATGTCTTGTACCTCCGGATGAACTGACAGCAGGTGAATGGCGTAACTCAGGGCGTTGCTGGTAGTTTCGTAACCAGCCAGGACGAACAGATATGCGTTCTCGACAACTTCTCGTTCTGAAATAATAATAAGAATAATAAAAATATAGGTTGAAGGTCGTCTGTTATATTATAATATATGTTTATTTACCTTTTAAACTTGTTCACTACTAATAATACTTATACAAATACCACACAGAAAATGAAGATTCTGAAAACCTTTAACTGCAAAGTGAAGAATTTCAAGACACTGGAAATGATATATGTTAAAATGGTTAAAATGGTAAATTAGCCTTATGCCAGCACGGGCCCTTGCTCCAAAGCACCCCTGAGGTGTGAGACAAGGCACTGAAGTCGATAAGGAGCCTCATATGGCCTCCTGGACTCTTCCCAACCACCAGATTATGATAAAAATGATCCTAGTCACCTGTGAGTTTCGTTTTAGTATCTGATGAAGGGTCCGTGGCGTCCATTAACATTTGTAGGGCGTCTTGGCGACTGAATTTCTGTAAGATGGAGGTAAAAAAACTAAATTTCTAAAATAGAAATATCATTATCACTGGTGTTGATGGCAAGACAATGTATACTGTAATTATTTGATTTCAGAAGATGTCCTCCTTCAAGACTCGAACAACAGAAACCTAGCTTTGCAGACTACATTCCTACTGAAACCCTAAGTTACAGAACTATACCTTCACCCCTACAGAACCTCTGCAAAACCCCTAAACCATAAAACCCCTCTACTGCATACCCCTACAGAACTATACCTTCACCCCTACAGAACCTCTGCAAAACCCCTAAACCATAGAACCCCTCTACTGCATACCCCTACAGAACTATACCTTCACCCCTACAGAACCACCCACCTTCGGGTCCTCTTTCCTCCTGGAGATGACCCTGTCGATATGCCCTATGACGAATTCCTGGGTTTCGACGAAATTGGAGAACTTCCTCAGGGGCGCCAGGTAGCGGGCCAGTTCGGGCAGCGTGAAGATGATCTCGAAGAACAGGGACATCTCGCTGCTGAAGACCTTCCTGATGCGATCGATGATGGGGTTCTGAGGGGGAAATGGGAGGTGATAATGAGTTTTTTCCCCCTACGTGCTTCGATGATAAATGGATGGGAAATGGAATGCAAGACATAGATACTCAATTTGTGACACTAGATGATGACCCGATATGACCTACCCAAACACAGGAAGGTCTTATTGAGGATCTAGTATGACCTATCTAAACACAGGTAGGCCTAGATGACGACCTGTATGACCTACCTAAACACAGATAGGACTAGATGATGACCCATTATGACCTACCTAAACACAGGAGGGTCTTATTGATGACCTAGTTCTAGTATGACCTACCTAAACACAGGTAGGCCTGAAGAAGACCTAGTATGACCTACCCAAACACAGGTTGGCCTGAAGACGACCTAGTATGACCTGCCTAAACGGAGGTGGGTCTTATTGACGACCTAGTTGTGACACGAGGACTAGATGATGACCCATTATGACCTACCTAAACAGGTGGGCCTGAAGACGACCTAGTATGACCTACCTAGACACAGGTAGGCCTAGATGAGGACCTAATATGACCTACCTAAACACAGGTCGGCCTGAAGACTCCCTAGTATGACCTACCCAAACACAGGTCTGCCTGAAGACGTATCAGTTATAACCCACCCAAACACAGGGCCAATCTCGTTGACCTACCGTAGGGTTCTCGATGCAGTTGAGGTCAAGAGCCATGGCGCACCGGTCAATGACATCCAAGGTTAAGCACTGTAGTTCGTAGTGGGCGTTGAATTCTGTCTTGGTGTCTGCGAAGGCTTCACACTTCTTCAGGAACGTCTCTACGCATTGTCTCATGAAAGGCATCATCTGCAAGGCATTCAAGTTATCTAGTAAGTTGTATAGAGAGAGAGAGTGAGAGAGAGAGAGAGAGAACACCACTATGCTTACCATTTTCATCTTAGCAGAAGAGAACACGGGTGTCATCAATTTCCGTACGTCCTTCCATTTCTGGTCTTGCATCGAGACTAACATGTTGCTATTTGTAGACGTCAGCTGGTCACAATTTTAAAGATGAATATATATAGTTATTTTCAAAATAAATTTAGTGTCATTTTAAAAAATAAATGTACGAATGCTTTAAAAATAAATATATGATTGTTTCAACATAATGCGTATGTTTATTTTAATAAATATACGATTGCTTTAACAAAATATGTATGGTTATTTTAGCAATAAGCATATGACTGTTTTAACAAAATATGCATGGTTATTTTAACAATAAATGTACGATTATCAGAACAAATATACATATTTGTGCTAAGTCAAAACGATAATTGTATTCCTTATCTAATTATTAAAGTGAAGACCATACATAAACAGAGAGAGAGAGAGAGAGAGCATGGTATGGTACTACTGAACAAGTACACGGGTGGCAGAGAAAAATCTATGGCTATACTGAGAGAGAGAGAGAGAGAGAGAGAGAGAGAGAGCTTTAACTCACAGCCCTGTTCGTGAAGGTGTTAAAATCCTTGATGAGAATCTGACGGAGAAGATCGAGGTCAGAGACCAAGACATTTGGTATCAGTCCGTTGAAATATCTGTACCGGAAAAAATTGAAGTTTTGTCTTTTATAGAAAGCCTCTATATATAAAACTCTTTGGTTTTTTATTGTAAAATATATAGGAAAACATTTCATAACTTAGTTTTATTACCTGGTGTAACTATTGACGTTATTCAAATCATTTATTTGAGGTATAGGCCTATAAGTTAGGTCTAGTCTGTTGTAAAGACATTGCAATAAAGATTCAGTTATATTTCAGGTAATTCCCGCTGAGCAACCATCTAATTATACGCATATTAATGATAATTAACCAGCTAATCACATGGATGCTATTGAGGGCAATAAATTAACCCATTAGATAAAGTAATTAAAACTTTTGCTCATCATAAAATGTCAAATTCTATTTTAGAAAATTTATTTTTTTTAGAAAATTTATCATCAACGAAACCAAAGTAGACTTCGTACATTAGACTTAAGTTTAAAAACACAAAGAGACTTTAGACAGAAAGATGAATTATATAACATATTATCCTTAATGGTATCAAATCGTGTAAATAAAAACAAATCTCGCGAGATTTTAAACCACATGGAAACAATTAGCTTAAAGCTTACCCAACAATTTTGCCATATTTCTTCAGCCACTCGTCTTTCACCTGTATTGGGTCAACCTGGAGAAGGAAAAAGGACGTTAATATTTATTATTGATAACTTTATCTTTATGTTCCTCTGCCAAACGTTTATAAGCTTCTCAAACACTTATCTTCTTAACTAGGCCTATAATCCTGCTAAACATTCAGTCTACGTCAACTCCTGGCGAATGTTTACGTCAGCATTTCCATATTTCTATTAAACGTTTACAAAATTCATTAACAATTCTTCCTCATATATACATATCACAAATAAACACGCGGGAGAGGATGTCTCAAAGACTTGTGTGGGGTGCGGACGTGTTGGAGGTCTCTCTCGCGTTTCTTCACAGAAAAGAAGGGTTTTTCGCCATTGGTGACTATACCTCTTATAGTAAGCAATGTGTTAATAGTGTCTCCACGTAATAACCCGGCGTGTAAGCCGGAGTGTGTTGTGCAACGGCAGGATATTCTAATATTCTTTCTGCTCCAATCAGTGCCTTAGAAATCTTTCAAATCACAGCTTCTCGAGGCCTATTGGTCCTGGGAAATGGGTAAAAGAATGCAGTGTATGTGTTAGTGCTTGACCCTCCCTTACCGCAAAAATGTCACCCGACCAACCTCCAACCGTTTGCGCAAGTGACCCTGGCACCTACCGGTGCCTGTGCCCCTTACACAAGTTCCGTACTCGCGAACAATTGTCTTTTCTTTATTCAATACCAATCGAACCGTTCCGACGTCGAGTCCGCTATACAATCTGTCAGCGATGCCTTCTCCGATGAGGAAATCAACGTTGCATATACGAAATGCAAAGATCTGATACCAGAGAGCATTCTCAAGGAGCGATCCGCGAAGAACTTGTCCTCTCACAAAAAAATATCGTATATCACTAAGTGGCTAAGGACCTGCTCGGTGGAAATATACGCGATGACCCTTACAACCTGCCTCCAAAAGGCCCTGCTGACCTAAGCCTACCTGCGGTGTACCACACTGCAGAAAATGCCTTCAAAACAGTAAAATCTCTCTCAGAAATAATTGGAAAAAACTCTGAAAAAATTGAGGAGACAAATGATAATTTATCAAGAATCTGGGACGTGATCAAAGGACTACAGGAATCCATAATCAGCCTTAAAAAGGTGGAATCAAATAACCTCACACGGATCTGGGATGCGATCAAAG
This sequence comes from Macrobrachium nipponense, assembly GCF_015104395.2. Lineage (NCBI taxonomy): Eukaryota > Metazoa > Arthropoda > Malacostraca > Decapoda > Palaemonidae > Macrobrachium > Macrobrachium nipponense. Next base: position 2,603,942 of record NC_061095.1, read on the forward strand.
GAGTGCAGGGATCGATAGACAATCGCACAGATAGCCACCAGACTACTACGAATGCGGCATCCAGTTTTTCCTCGCCTCCCAGCAACACGGAAGTGCCCCGTTCCGAGGGACTGATTGACCCCCAAACCTCTTCTCCCTCCCCACCCCCAGTGCCTCCGGTGGAAGATATATCCCCGGTGATGATTACTAGCCCTCGTAATCCTCCCCACCCTATCTCTCCCCCCCAACCCCCCATCGTAGATGCAGATGAAACTGATCATGAGGGGTCTGGCGGCTGGCAGATACAAACAAGCAGAAAGAAGAGAAGAACCTCCCGTTTGGCCGCTGGACCGGAGCCCAACATTCGTGTTTCACCTCGACCGACACCTGAGAAGAGATGCCACGTAGTATTCACAATCTACGCTCATCGGTGACGCTGGATGCCATAGTGGAGAGAGTCAAGTTTCTCACTGGCTCTGACCCACTCATCTCTCACGAAATCCCATGCAGGATTAAACATAAAGTGGCTTACAGGATTACCTGCCTATTTCAACACCTCGACGTTCTTAAAGGCGAGAATTTCGGTCCTAATATATTAGTTTCAAGATACAGACTAATCCGGGATCAACCACCCCCAGGGGAACTTACTGACACTCCAACCAGGGTCATTTCCACCGCAAGTGCCAGCCAACCCCCCACGGCGAGTGACTGCCCACTCCCCCTGGCTAACCCCCCATCCACCCAAATGATCAGCGCATTCATCTCCCATCTTCGTGAGTAGTCATGGGATACATTAAACATAATCTCTTGGATATCTTTGGCCTCAAGCGGAACATTCCTCTTCTAAACATGTTCTGCAAAACTTCAAAGGCATTATTGCACTGCAAGAAACGCTCCTCTGGCCACATGACCTTGCCATATGCGATTCAATTCATGAAGACTACAGAACCTTCTCGACTTCATCGATGCAAGTTACAGATCAAATCCTAGCCGGTCGCCCGAAAGGAGGCCTTTCTTTCCTGTGGCACAAATCGTTAGACAATACGATAAAGGTGATGACCTACAGGATTGACAGATTGCTGGGGCTTCAAGTGACAGTAGGGAACTCGATTATCCTAATTATTAATGTTATATGCCATGGGAAAATAACAATAATTTTGATCATTACTGCATGATCCCTATGGGGAATTACACAGTATTATTCATGATTCTCCTGCTGATCATATTTGTATAATCGGGTAGCTTAATTCTCACCTGACAAAACAATTTTATAGCGAACATACTCGCCTCTGTCAAAATCATGCTCTCCAAATTAGCGATGTAATGCTCCTCCTTCCCTCCTCTTATTCATATGTACATAATAGAGCGGACGCTATTACAACTTCCTGGCTGGACCACTGCATCACATCTCACAAACTTCATGATTCTATTATGACCTGCAATATTCGCTATGATCTTGCAACGGGCTACGATCACATCCCATTACAGGTGTCATTCAGTACCCCAACCCTCCCTACCGTGAACCCCCTAACTGATCGACCACCAGCGGTAAACTGGGATTTTAAAACCAACAGAAAACCAGAGACTTTAGGGCGACCACGGAAACCAGGTTGCGGTCAATAGTTCAACCGGTAGACGCCTTACTTTGTACTAACACAAATTGTAGAATGATCCACAAGAGGGATCTGAATGAATTCTATTCGAACATAATCTCCGCTTTGCTTGCTTCGGGCAGGACTGCCTACAGATTTCGTCAAGGTAATTCTCGTAATGGAATGACTTGGTTAAAGATCTGTATACATACTCACGAGAAATGTTTTTACTGTGGAGGCAAAATGGTAGCCCCAGGGAAGGGCACACTGCATTGCTAATGAGACAGGCGAGAGCGCAGTTTCAAACTTGCTCTTAAGCACTGCAGTTTAAATGAAAAACAACTAAGAGCCGATGCAATGTCTAGAAACTTAGAATCTGGTGATTATCCTCGTCTTTGGAAAGATATCCAGTCTTTAAATCCCAAAACTAAAAAGCTATCACAGAGAGTAGGGGAAGCAGTCGGAGACGAAGCTATTGCAAGTATGTGGGGCGATCACTTCAACAATGTCCTGAATTGCATAAATGATCAAGATTCCCGAAGGGATGTAGATAACCTCCTTACTGACAACATTCAATTTCATTTTGCAGACCGTATTACGCCAGGTAACATCAGCGATGCCATAAACAGCCTACCTAATAATAATCGCCCGGCTGTGATGGTCTTCCTGCAGAGGCCTTCAAACTCTGCCATCCGATAATTTACATTTTGCTAGCTGCCCTATTCAATGCGTGCATAATTCACCGTTTCTTCCAGACTCCCTACTCTTAGTTCACTTGATACCATTAATCAAAAACAAGCTAAAGGATGCAGCTGACCCTGGCAACTACCGGCCGATTGCAATCACAACGATCGCATCGAAGATACTTGAGTCTGTTCTTCTAGTTAGACTTCTCCCCTTTCTACACACCACTGACAACCAGTTCGGGTTTAAAGCAAACCACTCAACCGACACCTGCATCTACATACTGAAAGAATTGCTTTAATTACTACCTATCATCAGCCTCTCCTATTTTCCTTTGTTTTGTAGATGTGAGAAAGCATTTGACAGAGTAAACTACCTGAAGCTCTTCCTGAAGCTGCATAAAAGGGGCACACACCCCCTGTACCTAATTGGCATTTTACATTGCTGGTTCTCCACACAGCAATTCTGTGTCAAATGGGGTAACGTGTTATCTTACACCTTCGGCTCACCTAAACGGGCTCCGGCAAGGGGGCATTCTCTCTCCTTACCTGTTTAATACGTACACAGATGACTTGAATGTCAAACTGAAAAACTCGCTCCCAATCGGATGCACCGTCAATGAAACAACTATAAACAACCTCTGTTACGCCGACGATATGGTTCTGATTTCCCCATCAGTGCAAGGTCTCCAACGACTCATCGACACCTGCCGCCAATATGCAGAGGAATTTGATATAATCTACAACGAAACCAAGACCCAGTGCATGTCGCTGCTCCCGAGATCGCTTAAGCATATTGCAGAACCTCAAATTTTCCTCGGAAACCATCAGCTGGAATTTGTGCACGAATTTCCGTATTTGGGTCACATTATCACCGACGACCTAAAAGATACGGCAGACATTGAACAGAGGCGTCGTAAACTATGTGCAACTGGCAACATGATTGCAAGGAGGTTTGCCTTCTGTCACCGAGACGTGAAACTGCTGCTATTCGCTCGTACTGCTACAGTATCTATGGGTGTTCCCTCTGGACGAACTATACCCGAGAGACCATGAGACGCATCACTGTTGTGCACAATGACATTCTGAGACGCCTCACAAACACTCCCCGCTACCACTCCGCCACACAGATGTTCATTGAAAACCACCTGGACAATTTAAAAATCATTGTTAGGCGAACAATGTCCAGTCTGGTAACCCGAGTGAGAAACAGCAGCAACTCGCTCATACAATGCATCCTAAGGAGTGAAGCAAGAAGAAGATCTAAATTGTGGGAAAGATGGGAAAATGAGGCCTTTGTCCCTAAAGGACTTAATCTCTGTATTGGCAAGATGTCATCTGCAGTTTTTGTCATTATTACATTTATTGCTGATATTTTAATTTTTCATTATTACTGTGATTCCTATCAAGTTAAAGTTTTATTTACATTTAATTTATGTATTAAGCCCTCTGGACCTAACTACTGTAACCACCTAAGGTCTCTAGTTGAAATTTGAGTTATATAATATGTGCACCAACTGTTATTACTCGCAATGCATTTTTTTTTTTCTCACCAATATTATTACTGTTATTACCAGTATGATGATTACTAGCTTTTATGCTACCTCAGCTATATTAGGATAAGTGCCGATTATTCATTTTCTTTTTCTATTTTGATTCATATCTCATGTATCGTAGATTGTGTATGTTACTGTCTGTATCTTGTATACTCAATGTATATGGCCCCGAGCTGAAATAAAACATATTATTATTATATTATTATTATTAATAAATAATTAAAATAAATGTGTTCGTGAAATATAACTCACCCTCCCTTCCCTGTAGTTGACCTCCCTAAGATGTCCGAAAAACCAGTGGGGTGGTGGGCCAGGAATTCCCAGGTCTATGAATTTCTGGAATCGTTTGTGCCTTTTCCTGTGCGAAAAATATAATGAATATAAAGTCCTCCATCTCTAATCGACAAAGTTTAAACGGATTATCGTAAATGTTGTTTAGGAATGTCGTAAATAATGTCCCTACTTCGGCATTGTAGTACTAGTGATCGTGTATACTCATAAATAATTATCGTACGTTACGTAAAACCTTATGAGTCGTTTAGTAATTGTACGTAGTCATAAAGTAATTTGGACTTGACGTACAGTGAGTCAAAGGAATAACGCTTATTGGCTCATTAGGAACGCAAATGAGTCAATAAACTCATGTTTCATTAAGCTAAAAGATCGAGAAAATCATTCTATACTCACCACTCGTGAAGTCATCGTACATCAACTGATTTCGATCGTCGTACAATGACTCTGATTGATATAAATTTAATGACTCATTAGGAACTTGAGTCAAAAGACTCGCGACTCACTGAGCTAATAGACGGATAAAAGCTTTCAATAGACTCACCACATCCAGTAACTCAGCAATAGCGCCGTCAGAGTTGATAAGATGAAGAAGATCACAGCCATTTTCGATTCGTTTGTCTCTACCTGTGAAGAGCAAAATAGCAAGAGAATTAAGTCAGTGGTGTGAGCAATACTCTCTCTCTCTCTCTCTCTCTCTCTCTCTCATAAACAATGCTGATGTCACGATGACTGTAAACACGATTCGGTCCCCCGCACGGAATAAATATGATGTTTTCGCCTCTCTCTCTCTCTCTCTCTCTCTCTCTCTCTCTCTCTCTCTCTCTCTCTCTCTCTCTCTCTCTCTCTCTCTCTCTCTCTCTCTCTCTCTCTCTCTCAGCGTGCTCTTGAATGAATTGCATAGCCATGTCCTTAGGTACAGTCTGGAATACACTCCTCCAAGGTATCGTAAACTGGCAAAATTTAAGTTTATTCTTTAACAATAATGCTTTAATTAGGCCTACTAGTTCTAATCAGGCCTAGTTTTTGTGACATTAAATTATTAATAAGAGAATATCCAGTGAAATCATTAAAGATCTGGATATATTTTCAAAGTATATTGAGAGTGAAAATAATTGTGTTTATATTTTTAAACGTTAAACATATTCCCCAGTCTCTCTCTCTCTCTCTCTCTCTCTCTCTCTCTCTCTCTCTCTCTCTCTCTCTCTCTCTCTCTCGCAATTCAATCCTTTAATAAGGTCTAGTTAAAATACCAATACCTCCATCAGCTTTCTCTAATCTTATAATTATCTCGGGCGAATTTCTCTCCCATATGTAGGCCTATCCACTCCATGGTCGTGGTAGTCCTATCCTAGGTCTATCTATATACCCTATAGGCCTATTCCCCAGCCTCCCTTGTTAAGTTGTTTACCCCTCCTGTATGTCAAAAGCAGTTGATCTCGAAAAAGCAGTTTAGTTTTGAAAAGCAGTTGCTTTTCAAAACAGTTTTTTTCTGGTTAAGAATATTGTTAACTGTTTTCTGCTTGTGCCATTAACCTCAGGATTCTTAATGTTTGATAATGGATACGTGTACATCTCTCTCTCTCTCTCTCTCTCTCTCTCTCTCTCTCTCTCTCTCTCTCTCTCTCTATTCAACCATCCTCTAAAATTAAACTCAATCGTCAACCTTTGAATGTAATCTAAGACGCACAATTCAACCTTCGGACTTAACCACCATTAAAGGGACGCACTTGTCTATAAAAGTGCAATAAAGTGCATAAGTGTCGTAGAGAGTTGTATTAGGGAGGTAAATACAACATATACTACATAACAACAAAACAAACGTTTGATATGCAACGCTCGCAACATCTGTCAGTGTGCAACGCCACACTCGGGTGAACCTCATAGACCAACATATCCTACAGGAACCCTTAACAGGATTCCTGTATAGTATCCTACAACATAACGTGACCAAAACAATATAAAAAGCTTATAGAAACAACCATACTTACTTATTAATACTTCTGTGGAGTAAAGTAGTCTGTAAATAAGTGAGTTAACGAACAAAAACAATAAGTAAGGACACTAGTATTGGTATAGCTCTCTCACGAGCTACGCAATAACAGAGCGGAGGTTTATAGTGGTCCTTCGTCTTTATGTCGATTCAAAGTTACCAGCATTTATAATGCGTTGTTATTTGATTGGTTACTATCACTTGAGTCTATCAAGTGTAATTGCAAGCTACAATACCTTTCGAATATGGCATTAGAAGTGAGTTAAGTTGTACGTAATCATCAACTACTAAGTGGTGGATTCGACTTAATAAAGTGATAGAGTTGCCATCAATACTTTCCAGTTATTTATTCATTTAAGTTAAGGCTATGAATAGAATGCTATTTTGGTATCGTTCTAAAGTGCAAATGAACGTAGTATTTATAGATCTATTTAAATTATAGTAAATCACATGAAATTCGTTTGATAATTGAATATTTTCTGATATTTTGCGGACAAATGCCATATTCTTTTTGGCGGTGTATGCAATAGTTTTCAAGGTTGTTAACTGTAGCTTGATTCTGCTAGTTTAAAAGTAGTTACAGGTCTATTCTAGTTCCGTTTTAGAAAATAAACTTTTTAACATAAACCAAATGTCATTTATTCATTGTCATTAGAGCAAAGTTAATAGTAATTTCCAGGGAAAAAAACTGATTACCAAAAATCAATATTTAACTCTCTCTCTCTCTCTCATGTTGGAATCAAAGATATACAATAACAAATTCAACTTTATTTACATAATACACAATTGATTTCTACAATTCCTTTACAACTCTGCAGCTGTCAGACACCTGTATCATATAGTATCTTAACCTATACAAGCATTTTACTGTAACTCTCATCAGAGAGAGTTATACTATATTATAGGCCTATATCACCATAACTATTGGATTAGGCTGTCGCCACTACTAGGGGTAATATCTCACGATTACTCACAATATTCTCACCATAAGTAGGAATAATGTTAATGTGTTTTCTAAATGTGATGGATTATGTACAATGTTCATGATATGAGTAGTATTTTTACAATGAGTTATGTACAGGAGTTCGACTAGATAACAAGACGATTGATAATAATGGTTTCTTTGACTATTATTGAAGTATTTATAAGTATTCAAAAGCAATTAATGGTGAAATTAATATTCGTTAAAAGCAGACTGAATATGAGAGAACATTTGTATGCTATAAGTTTGACGAGCTCGCTGATTTCAACACCATAATAGGCCTAGTCCAGTGTGACCTTTCAAATTAAGATTTGTTCTGGCTATAATTCCCTCCACAACACCACCGCAACCTGTTACGTCATCACAACACACCTCATTCCTTCCAGAGCCAGCAGGAGGGGAGGAGGGAACGCTGGAACGAAGCCCTGCCCCAGCATAGGTCTGGAAGAGCCATTACTACCACCGGTGGTGGTACTACTCCTGCAGACCAAACCACTCCCACAGGGACAGAGGCCATTCATGGCGTATTCCAGCCCTCCCTCGGGCACGTAGCACTTATCCCCCTCCTGGAGGAGCCTCTGGCACACGCGTTGGCCGTGCCGAGGGGCGCAGCACATGCCCGATCCGCAGTCGACGTCTGACCTGCACCTGGCGCCCTCGTGACCTCTCTTGACCCTCTGCTGACAGTAGCCGAACATGCAGTCGTTTCCGGGTTGGCACATTTCGTCTCTCCTGCAGGGGTGCCCTAGGGGCACCTTTGTCCCGGCATATCTCGTAGTGGTGGTCACAGTACTGGCCTTTCAGGCATACCCTGTCGTTGGGGCATACACGCTGGAAAGGGGAAAGGACGAGAGTTAATATCTAACCGATAATACGAATAATAAAGGACTTTTTATATTGATTCTTCAGTAGCTCAAATCAAGTTTAGACTAACGAGAGAGAGAGAGAGAGAGAGGAAAATAATAATATAATAACAATATTTACCAAATTATCTGAAGGGGCGTCGTAAGTATTAGCGTTAATCCCAGGTGCCATAAACTCCGCAGGTATCCTCAAGTCTCTGGGGTTCTGGCGGGCGAGAGGTGCAGAGACAGGCGTCCCAGGCTTCGGAGGCTCTGCGTCGATCAAGTCCTCGGTCGTGAATAGCCATCCAAGGCCGTCGTCACCTTTGCAATCCACAAAATTCAGAAGAATATGAAGGAGCACCACCTTTAGCATTGTCTCCCTTAAAATGCAATTTCCCATTTTCTTATATCTCGTTTTCTAAGACGGTGAGGGTCACTCGTGTATCCTTAGGGATGTCCCGCGTCAGCCAAAATCTACTTGTGCTCTCAGCGACTTCTAGACGTCAAATGAGCCACGAAACGAATGGCTTCTCACTTCGTATCCTCCTATAATGGATGAAGTGTGTTACAGACATCTGTTCCCAGCAGCTGGGTGACCCCATTCTGTAATTATCGCCTTTTCTTTTGTGACCACAAGATTAAAAACTAATTCTTTCCCTCTCTGGGTCCACGCCTTGACCAGGATCATCAGGGGTGGGCCGGCACAAGCTCCCCCGAGGGCATCTTTCCAGAGTCGTTAAAAGTCAAATGCGTACAGCAACTTAACGTACACCTGTATAGATGTATGTGTAGGCTACATATACAATAAAGTGTGTACATGTACGTAGGCCTACAGTTATTCATGTATAGCTGCCCAGCAATTAAACGTTACATTAGGTGATAGCGACGATGATTCTTACATTAAAAGTATGCATATATTTCAAAGTACGTAATATGTATAACGTGCGTATTACAAACTGGCTATAAATACAAGTATGAGGACATTTAACGACCGTTGAATACACCAATTATCTAAACTACTAATCCCACTGACAATCACACAACTGCCATCATGAACAGAGACCGATTAGTCCAATGTTTGTTTTTCTGACTTTACCAAATGGATTCGATTCCCTTTAATCTAAATCTCTTCCCCCCTATTGTGGGAAATCGTCTAGGGAGGTTAGCCTAATGCTCTAGGCCTAATTGGTTGAATTCATTATTTAAACATTGTATTTAAGCTTTCTCATAGCCTTTATCAATTCAAAATTGAGGTTCCTTAAAAATGAAGTTGTATTGTATAGTAATTATCATGATAAATTTGAGTCGTTATATATCCAACTTTGTATCGATTTCTTCTTCCCATAAAAAAAAAAACTCGTTCTCCCAAAAGGTGTAAACAGACTTTCCTATGAACCAGATGGACCTCTGATAGGTCTATCAAATCCAGATCTTAAAAGTAAGGCTAGCAAATTCACACCTGTGACAGTAGACCTCTGTGGAAATCCATACAGTGCCCCTGAGGTCAACGATAATGATCAACAAATGGTGTAGGGCATTTTTTCGTGGGTAGGTCTCTCTCTCATCACAAACTCTATACTGCTTTCCCTTTCAAATATCAGTCAAGGCTTTAAGAATTTACAATACCTACCGTTAATAAGAAAACGAAGTGAATAAAATTAAAAACGCAACATAAAAATTGTCAAAATGGAGCGTGTTAGTTAAAATAATTCCTATATTTTTATTTCACTTTGAGGTAATATATTTTCTTTTAAGACGTTCCATTACGGTATATTATTAGCCTAAAGTACCACATTCTAATAGTACATAAATAAACGGTCTCAAATTCTCACGAAACCTAAAAAATGTATTTAATTGTGAATAAGCTACAGAGAAACGACTCTAAAGTCCATCGCTTATCTAAAAAGTAAAAACAAACATCGGATGTCAACCTCACCACCCAGAGCGCCCACGTGTTACCTGGAGGCGTCCTTCGCGCGTTAATCCCTAATCCTGGGGAAAAGTCAAACAGGAGCAAGAGCTCTCGAGATCTTGGCCGAGATTAACTGACCTCCACCTCCTAGGGCATTTTAGGAATTTAGGGGGAGAGAAAAGAAGGCGGAGACTTGTCGCGTCTCCCGTGGCGACGAGTGAGTCCTCGACACCTATTTAGGACTAAAGAAATCCAAAAAATGTGTTTTGTCTTTATCTCTGGTCACGTGCTTTTGTTTACCTTTTCTCCTCACCCTCTTCTTCTTCTTCTTCCCTTAAGACGGCTCATGGTGGCAGTTTTTAAAAGCCTTTATTGTACTCGAGCACTGCAGTACGTGAATGAATGAATTGGAAATGAGGATGACTTTTTTTTTTTTTCTATGATGTATGAATAAAAAGTGATAGTAATCTTATGGATGTATTAGTTAGCGGACATGGGTACGTAGGCTTACACATTAGTGTGGTTTAAACTTAAAACTCTGGGGAAACGACTAAAGTCCATGCCATGGGATAGCAGCTATACGCTTTACATTTACCGAGTAAATAACTTTATTTACAGATAATAAGGCAAAGTTTGTGTTTACTACATTTTTGGAATACCAGTATAGACTGAAGTTTTCTATTTAACACCTGTTGCACTCGTCAGATATTGACTATGGACTGCAGTCAACATTTTCATGTCTTCGTTCTCCAATGAAAAATTATTTCCTCAGCCACATAAGATATGCCATGTCTTATGCTCTTTAGTACTACCAAAAGCAAATGTTTAATGGTAGTACAAAAGTAAAAAACTAAACTACAACTACTTTAGGTGGGTATTTCCTTATTATAAGGATACCTAAATTGTTTTGTTTTATGGTTTTTACGTTGCATGGAACCAGTGGTTGCTCAGTAACGGGACCAACGGCTTCGCGTGACTTCGTGGTCGAGAGTGAACTTGTCACCACATACCTATATAGTCTTGATTGTTAATTAATTTAAGGCACTGACAATCTTCGGTCATTCAGTAGTTTGGTATATTCCATGAACAGATATATAACTACAGCATACAATTCAATTCAACAGTTCATCTCTACATCATTTCAACATCAAATGAACTTTTCGAATGTCGATACACCTATTTTGAATAACCTCAACTGCCATGCAGTTAACCACACTAGTGTTAAAACTGTGCATGAAAACACCACTACCTCAAGCCCATCCACCATTACTTGTGAGCAGATAAGTGGTCACGGTGGTACTTTTTCAAAACCAAGCACCATTACTTGCGAATGCATAATAGAGTTGTCATGATAGTTAACACTTCCAAAGGAATAGTAAGGGCTACAAACCAAGTCAGTAACCTGTATTACCTCAATAAATTGAGCAGTGCTAAGTGTACTTTAATTGAAGTTATTCTCAAATTGTCATGAGCCATTTAAAGCTGTCAAAGCGGTATTCTAAACAGGATGATCATCATTATGGTATGTGTTGATCACCATTTAGTCTTTGGTACAGAACGATTAAAATTGGCTGGAAAAACTTCGCTTTGCGGCCTTGATATGGGTGAAGAGTACATAACAATGAATTCAACATTAGTGTCCCCAATAGTTCAGCAAATAAGATCTTTTCACCACATAACTTTCTCTTCTTGACAGTCTACTTGAGGATTGATGCCACAAGACATCAGTAGTGTTAACTTTCTACTGGAAGAAACTATTAATATAATACTAATAATGTATACATAGGACCAAATCAAACAACATATCATTCATCTGTTTTTTTCTTCAGTAGATTAACCTCGGGTATAACATAAAATGTTAAAAATTATCCCCATTTTATACAGTATTTCTGTATATTTTGTTTTTCTACAAAACAGGCCTCATGCTTTATAACAAAGACTTGACAGTTTCTTAGAAGACAACGTACGAACTGTGTGTGCTGCTGTGATAACAATGAGATGATGCAAATGGTGTGTGATGAAGCTAATGACGATGATGCCAATGATGATGGGTGATGATGATGATGATGAAGATGGTGATTGGATGAGTGTGAACTAAATATTCAAAAAGGGGAAATAAGGTCACCAACACTTCTCCATAATCACGGATGTTTTGAGAGAGAGAGAGAGAGAGAGAGAGAGAGAGAGAGAGAGAGAGAGAGAGAGAGAGAGAGAGAGAAATAATTTACATGCAAAATATGACTAATGATAAATTTCTCACAAGTCAAAATACACATACTAGATGAAGACACATTTGCATACAACTTCTTGTGTAACGACTGGTCAATGAATTCTAGATTAGTACTACTTTTTTAAAATTTGAAGTCTTTTTAATACTGGTTTACAAAGTATCAAATCAAAGAGGACAACAGCTTGATATGAGAAAAATGATAAGATTATACTGTTAATCTGGAAAATATATGTGATATTTGATAATATTCGTTGAACTATGAACTGGATCAAAATAAATTCAGCACAAACACCAATATACTACTTCATTTTACTACAGATTTTGAAACACAATGACTGAAATGAAGTCAAACAAGAAATATTCCAATGTAACACAATAATAGCCAGTATCCATATGTACTTAAAAGAAAACTAAAATCCATTCCTTCCAAGATTAAATTATTCTCCCCCAAAAATCAACAAAAATACCTGGCCCTCATTAAAAGAAATCTACTGGCACAACTTCATAGTACTCTGAGAACATAAAGAAGGTTTCTTGTAAAAATCAAATACAGTACCTGTTCCAAGAAAAATAACACAATGAGTATTGCTAACATTAATTAGCCAACAAACGTAAGGAAAGAAAACACATGGTCCCAAATGACATACCATAACTTTTCACTTTTCCTCAGCGGACAAGATGATTATAGAAAGAATGATTCTTCAAGACGTAGAAAATCGTGGTATGAGATGAATGACATGAGTGCTAATGATTGTAAATGCATTTCTGTGTTACCATCTGCAGTTGCCAATACTACTACCAAACTTGCTCCCCTTAAGGTGCCAACGGCACTCGGCTGATTGTGATGGTCGTCCCTTAAAATAAAACTATATTAGCCATATACTGAGATTTACTTAGCTGCATACCAGCAGTATATGGGAACATTCCGGAGGAGAGCAGGCCTGGAAGCTTATCAGGCCCTGTCACATTTTAGCTTAGATGAGGCCCTTTTTGTCTCGACCAAAAATAGCCAATATTTGTAAGGCCCCTCACTACTGTCAGGGTAAAATACCCAATATATAGGGAGGATGGACCACATTAAGTTACGAACTTGCAACTTACTGACGTGGTCCGCCTGCACACAAGTGATATGACCACGCCCAATGCACAGGAGCAAATCGAGAAAGGCTGGCAGTGCCTCTCCCTCACATGTCTGTTGCGTGATCTTCCTGATGCTGTTGTTTCCGTGTGGGCCTTTGCTACCAAATCATGGCCCTCAGCACACACACACTAGTACTAAACACTGTCAATAACAATTTTACACTATATAAAAATATTCCATTAAAATGTCCATTACTTCTTGGTCACAGTAGTATGGGTCCAGTTGGGCCCACAGCTCTTGATAGCTCACATATACAGAAGGATTTGTACACATGGGTGTGAGGAGGCATTGTGCGGGCTATATACACAGGTGAGTGGGTGGGCAGTGGGTACAGCTTGGCTGGGCTGTTGGCAGTGCTGCCCTTCACAGGCTGTCATCATTACCTCAAAGTCAAGTGTCATGGGTGGCGGCCATCACAAAACGTGGGTACCAAGTACGAGCAAACGCCCACCAACACTAACAAACCTTTCTGAGGTCAGATGGTTGAACAATGTGGGCAAATACCTTTGGTGCTACTTTGCCTTGCCCACTGCACCACAGCCAGGCTCCAAGTTAGCTGACTGCTGAACTCAACCACTCATACACTCTCAATCACTGCCCAGTCGGGGTCTCTTTGCAGACGGAACACTGGCATCCTCCTCCTCTTCATCCTCCTCTTGGTCTTCCTCACCAGTCTCTTCTTCGTCTTCCTCCTCCTCATCCGAATTCTCGTCGTATGCAACTAAACTTACCTGCAAGACAAAAAATGGTCCTTCTAGTGAAATTCAGTTTTACACATTATGTCATACAGAAAAAGGGAATTCTTAAATTTTTATTAATGACTTCACTAAAACATTTAACACATTTCGACTTTATCATAGGGTCATGGACATTTATAGACGCATATTAAGAACGGTTCAAATTGAAAACCTAGTAAGGCTTTCTAAGGCACTTTCAACTCAATGAAAATAGCACATTTCAAAATAACATTAACTGCTAAATTTGTTGCACACTTTTAAACACGACTTGCTTCATTCATTGTGTGAATAATGAACACAAGATAGCTCAACTCGATCAAAGAAAAAAAAAACTCTCAACATGACAAGAGCTTAGAGTACTATTTCTCATCTGGGTAATTTTTCCAACATTCCTGATTTACTTATGAGAAGTCTTGTGTTCCAGGAAATGATAGAAATGCTGTATCTGCAAGGGAAACTGTAAATTGCTATCACTTAATATATACACAGTTTTACCCATCACTAACTTTAAAATTTAAGGAGTAACTAGATTTAATGTATTGAATGACTCACACACCATTGGTGATGAGTATGTTATATTACAGAAAACCAGATAAAATGGGACACTATTAAAATAATAATCCTTTCGCCACTGACAACTAAAAGTAATGTCTAAAACTGGAAAAACCAACCCATTGCTCAGCTATTACGAATGAGAGAGTGATAATTTTGTCCGCACAACTTTCAACTTATTGCTGAATGTTAAGGTTACAAGATATATGGAAAGGAACATTCCATCACATTGCAAATCATCTACTTGTGTTGCCAAGACAATGAGTAAGTACTAAGGTAAGTTTGCAGTCTGGCCCATAAATCGCTTAGATTTTTTTGGATACATATCTAGAGGGTTGGCAACGGTAGTGAAAAACATGTACAGTCTGTATACGTATAAGAATGTTTACTTTCTCTGCTGGTGTTCTTTGAACAGCCTTAAACCCTTGATTTTTAATATTCACAGCGTGCTATCATTGACAAAAACTATACTTAAAAAAGGTCTAAAAAGGAGTTAGTGGACAAAGTTCATTGTATAATTTAAACCAAAAAGAACGTATTTCTAAAAAAGAGAAAAAAAATTACCTTCTTGCGCGTTGGGACGGGGGACTTGTTGCTCTCTGGAGAGAGAGGAGAGGCAGTATTGTTGTTATCTTTGTTGCCATTATTCAATAGTAAAGCCTGCTTTGCTGTGGCACCTAACATTTTACTAGCCCCATTCTCCTTCTCGGCTTTTTCTGTAAAGGGAGACAAGCGAATGATTATAAGTTAGTTTATGAAAAGCTTTTTCTCATTAATGTCAATCTTCTTTCATGTGAATTATATTGCAAAGAAATTAATGATGACAAACTTATAAATCATTATTAGAATATAAAATTAAGGCCAAAGGCCAAGCACTGGGAATTAAGAGTTGTTCTGAAGGGTGGAAAGTCAGACGCAAAGGAATGCTGCAAAGAACCTCAAGTATAATATCTACAGTGTATCAAGTGAAGTGCATTGACAGCAGTACCTCCCTACAGGGATAAATCATGAATGATACTGACCTACTGTTGGAAGGCCTGTTTCTCTGGTAGGAAGAACAGATAAACCCTCTGCTTCTTCAATCTCCTCTTCATCGTTGTTGAACCATATCTCCTCTTCTTCATCTAGGTCACGGACGTCTCTTCTAAATCGAGCCCCACGAACAACACCACCAATCCTGTAAAGATTGTACGTAATTGTACATAATGACATGAAACCCTTTTCAATTCTGGTTTCTGGTTTCGTATTTTTTTATATATATATCAATCTTAATATTTTTCCAGCACATACAATACAATGCAATCTTAATACTAAAAAAGATTTTGCTCGGCATGTCACTTTGGTAAAAAGGATTCCTCATTTGGTATTTTTAATTCCTATCAACTTTCTTCAGCACAACTAATTCCTCCTACCTTCCTCCCATAAGATATCATGCACTAGAAAAAAAAAAAAAGTGCTATTTGAAAGTTATTTGCAAACAAGCAGTACTCATGTTAACTAAAACAATGAGCAGGAGCTCTCAACTTTTATATTGCTGCCCCATGAATAATTCCCATATTCCTGTCTTAAAAACTGAAAAGCAGTATTAATTTTTTCCCCCCTGAAAAGATGAAGTGTCTATATTTCTCGACTGTTTATCACTGGAATTAGGTGTCTTGAAATAAGCTTTACAGTTGATGTTGATAGTACAAAGAATTGCTGACACCCTCCCTCCCTCCCCAATGGTTTCTTTCTACTTAGCTGTCAAAAGTCTTAACGCTGATCTTTCTCCAATTCACATAATTCGGGCGAGTTCTGCGAGCCTTTGGAAATGTCCTTACTAACCAAGCTTAACTAAATTATTATAACAATAACAGGATAAAGCTCGGAGTTATACGTACCCATCCAACGAAGTACTTCTCTCTCTATCTTTGAGTCTGTCTTGGTGCTGTTCATACCGCATGCGAAGGGCATTGAAGGTCTGAACATAATCAACCCGAGACAAAACTTCCCCAAACTTCTCTACCACACTCATCCAAAGGGACTTGATATCTTCCTGCAATTGAAAAATATCCTTTACAGAAGTGTTCAACCAATGTACTGCTCAGGTTACAAAGACCATTAATTAAAAGTCTACACGGTAAACATCTCATGCCTTCCAATTATGTACTTGTTTTTTGACCTAGAGTTAAGTTATGAAAAAAAAAAGAATAATGCAATTATCTATTTGTAATTTCTCTGCAAAACATACACTATCTCAAAAGTAAATACTATTCAACTGAAATTATTTCCAGTTTTAACAAGTTTTTCCAAATAAAACACAAACTTAATACTATGAATCATGTTCGACACTTACCACTTTGATGTACTCAAACATTTCAATGATAGCAGAGTCCAGGAGATTATATCTCCCGTTATTTCGGACAAATGCATCTACCACTGGCGCGAAGAGATTTGAGTTGACGATGTGACGGTTATAGAAGTCATCCCGCAGACCAATGATTTTTCTCATAAACCTTAATGCACCTGGAAATGAATTAGTCATCGATTAGCACAACAATACTACTGAACAATTTAATTCAAATTCTATAGAACAGAAAGCTTAAGGCCTAGTGGTCGGACCTATGAGGTTATTCAGCGCTGAATTGGAACACTGACTGTACAAAAAAATTTCAAAGGCATAAACTAATAAAAATTGTAATAGGAGAGAGAGAGAGAGAGAGAGAGAGAGAGAGAGAGAGAGAGAGAGAGAGAGAGATACAAGAGTAAAATTCTCAATGAAGTAGAAATAAGTGAAAATGCTACGAGAGCCCTTAAATAACAATAAAAACCTCCTGAATTATCTAAGAAGATTAATACAATGGACTTACTGAGTACGAGGAATGTGTGTTTGGACTTCATTAGAACCAGGATGCGTTTGAGCAGATCACGTTGGACTATGTAGTTTTTGATATAGTAGGTGTGATGTTCTACACAAAATGCAAGCAGCTCCAAAATTAATGCCAGAAGCTGTGCAGACGGATAATCTTCTCGGCCAACCTCATCTCCGACCGTATTGGACAGTAGCGGCGCTGGTGGGTGGGGGAATTGGTAGATTAATTTTGATGGAAAAACACATTGAATTTATTAGGTTTAAATGCTTTCTAAAAATAAAAGATGTATTAGTTCCACATTCTATGATAAGCTTCCACCTTCCTTTTATACTGATTATGACTGTTTGCTAATATAAGACTTCAATTATAGTTCTACATTGTGAAAAATTTCCTTTTCCCTCCTTTTACAGTGATCTGATAATTACTTATGCTTACAATGACTCCATATTAAAAATTGCAGTACAACCAATTCACTGCCACAAAGGTTCATGAACAAATTTTATGCACTATTTCTGGAAACCTTTGACAACCCACCAAATACTAATAATTTTACCACTCTAGGTTTTATTTCATGAACTTAAAATTTTGAAAAACTCAATGTGACTGTAAAAAGTTAAGTATATCTTATTTTTATCAGACCAGAGCTGATAACAGCTCTTAGGGCTGGCCCGATGGATTAGATATTTTTACGTGGCTAGGAACCAATTGGTGACTTAGCAACGGGACCTACAGCTTATTGTGGGATCCGAACCACATTGAAAAATGAATTTCTTTCACCAGAAATAAATTCCTCTGGCTTCGTGTTAGCAGAGCGGGGAATCGAACCCGGACCCTGAGATCGGTAGTCGAGCACATAACAATGTTGACCATAAAATACATGGAGCAGTTGTTTGTATAAAATCTGGGTTGACAAGTCATTTACCTAAGCTAAGAAAACTCACAGTAACCTTTACAATTGAGAGCAAACATCTAAATGACAACTGCATCCATTATACCTTAAGAATTTCAATGTCTAACCGAGCAATTATATAATGCATAAATCAAAGGTCTAATCTTTAGTTTAAAATGTGTTAAGGGCTTTACCATTTTTACTCATTTTTTTTTTATTGACTGAAATTATTCTTTTAATACGAGAAGTTTTGTCTATACAGTCTTTTCAATGGAACTTTACAAAAAATATTTTCTCTAACCACCTACAGTTGTTGTTGGATATACAAAACGACTGTAATAACGCAACCTCCATTTTACTTAAAACAATGACATAATCATCATAATAGCCCCTTGGTGAAGACAAGAAAACTTCAATATTTACTTAAAATGAAAAAGCAACATCATATAAAAGACCCCTTGGTGAAGACAAGATACCTTCAATATACATAAAATGAATAAGCAAATCATAATAGACCCCTTGTGAAAACTATAAAACTACAATATAGTTAAAATGAAAATGCAACAATCATAATAGTAGATAGACCACCATGGTGAAAATGATTAAACTTCAATTATACTTAAACCCCATGGTGACAACTAGGATCACGACGGCCCTTACCAACAAGGTAATGCATGGAGTGTTTATAAAAAAAGGTGAGGAAATCTGCCCGCTCAGACTTTGTGACGGCCGCCATCATGTTCTCGGGATCGATGAGTATGCGCAGGATCCCCATCAGCTGCACAGCACCACCCATTTCAGGATCTGAGTCGACCACCATCTGTTCAATGATGATGTTTAGCAAATACTGCTCCTGAAATGTAGAGAGGACAGGTTAGTTGACCAAGAACAATTCACACTCCTACTGTAGGAGGTCATACTCTCCCATATTCATCTGTTAGATAAGTTCCTAATTATGCTTAAATTGAAGAGTAAGAACTTGAGATTCACCTAACATATTTGTTCCTTTATGAGATGACAATTACCCTACCCGGTAGTTCTGATTTTTTCGACCATCTGCCTGCCAATCCCTACTGGTGTATAAACTATCCCTTACCTCTTCAGTTTTAAGCTGTTGCTGCATCATGTACTCTCTCACCATAGACGGAGAAAACTCTACTATGAAGCTGAGAATATCTATGGAGGCAGACTTGATCACAGGATCATCTAATCCCAGAGTGATTTCCAAGGCAGATAGAACTCCCAAGCTGGATAACGTCTGAAATAATAAATGTGACTTGGCATTGGAAAAATCATTATACAATTCTATACTAGCACAAAAAAGGTGGTTGGTAGATTTCTAATTTATAAGAAGACTGCATTTTTACGCTGCAAAATTAATTGATCGTTTACTCTTTACTGACATTTCACAACTCAAACAAGAGGGATTGCTTGAATAACAAACCTTTTGATATCTGTGATATGATTCCTAATAACAATTACCAGCAAAACCAACTATATAATTATGATTAATTACTTATCATGCCTGAAGTGCGTAACTAACAACAAAAGCTCTCATACAATTGGAAGAATTTTCCAAAACAATACCTTGAAGAACTGCTCCCTACTGGTGGGCTGGAGGGTTTGCGAAAAGGTACAGAACTCCTTTAGAAAAAGGACTAAATCCCTTCGTTTCTCCATCGGGATATCTTCGTCGACGCCCAACTGGTGAAACAACTCACTTAGAAATCGCTCATCCTCCTGCAAAGGAAAATAAAACATGAAGCATCTGTAAATTACCCAACAGTTAGAAGACGCTGGAAAGTAAGATGGAAGAGAGAACATGAACGGAGATACAGTAAAAGGAATGAATGGGATTGCAGCTAGATGCTGAGGGGATGCTGCAATGGATCTTAAGAAATGCCTACAGTGCACCATGTGAGGTAGACAGATGCCACTAGCCCCGTATGGAGACATAAAGGAAACAAATGATTACATATCAAGGATGAAAATGATCAAGGGATCAAAGACCATGCAATAAATAACACATACACTATACTTTATAACCGAATAAGAGTTACTATAAATTTACACGGCTTAATGATACTTTTTGCCTGAAAATGGCAATAGCAAAAACTATCAAACATTCCAGTCCAACATACCTGTATGAGAGAGACAATCTCAACTTTGTTGAAGAAGATAAAAGACGATAAAGTTGACAACATGTTCTCTTCAAAAACAGCTGGAGTAGGGAGGACTACATCTTGAATATATTGCACTCGGTAGGTCTGGTGAATTTTACTTAACAACTCACTATTCTCAATGGGTATAACCTATAAACAGACAAGATCATTACTAGGAATACATATGGAACTCTTAAACATTTGAGATATGAAACAGATTAAACAGCCAGTAAGTTATAATTACATTTATTCCATCTTTCACTCAAACAATAATTACTCATACATTTTGGTCTCGTACTTTCACTTTGCCAAAACAGGCCCAATTTAAACATCAAATACTCTTCCTTCATAATCTTCATATGAAATCTGAATGAATAATTCACCAATCTGGCTAAACATTATGACTGGTTTAGCTATTCATTTTCTAGTATTTATATAAACATTTAAAAAACATTACCTTAAACAAAACAGGACAGAATTAGACTAAAGTCCTCAACTAACCGGAGGTATTTTGAATTCCCTTTGCTGAATGATCAAAACCATTAGTTACTATAACCTAGCCAATCATCTGTTCAAATGTCTCATTCTAGAGGACCAAACAGTCATTCACTCTTCTAATTCAACATAAGATGGCAATCACAACCCTTGAAAAATTTGGTAACTACTAAATCTGGCATGTACGAAAAACACTTGAGAAAATTTATTTCTTTAATGTTACATGGATAGATTTAAACCTGCTACAACAATAGGCAATGCTGGCCCAAAACCCTAAGAAGATACTCATGGTTGCTACTGTAGAGCATGTATGGAGAAGCCATACACAAAATATTATGCAACATTAATATTGCAAGTACAGAAATGTTACACATTAAACTTTCTAGAGTTTCCAGACCAACCATAGAGATTCAGTCTTACAATTTAGAGTAAAAACTAACACCACAGTAGGAATGAGTATTAGACAGCCAGGTGGAAGAAGGCAAAGGAACCAATTTTAGGTAAGACAGGGAACAAAAAGACCTAAGGTTAAAGGTACTGTAAGTAACCAAAGTACTGCATATTGTACCAACCACAGGACTGTTATACTGCAAAGCTGAATGCAAATCACAGTAACTTATATTTACTCTCAACAACAGATTATTGTAAGCAAATAATGATTTAAGAATAGTTTACAAAAGAAATCAGTTTACTGGATAGCTCCAAGTTTTGTAAAACAGCCACCACATATTTACAAACATCACTTCTGACATGTTCTACACATGAAAAATGTAAATAAAACCTTATCCTACATTTACAATAATTATTAGTATGCAATTTTTATTTTAGTTATAATATGCTGGCATCTTCCAATAAACCTCATTGTAAGTATCTGCCCCCAATGAAAGATAAGTGTACAATTTGCTCTCCGTAAACAGTAACTTCTGTGCCATTAGTGCAACAGACTACACACATCACCACCATTAATCATTACTCGTTGGAATTTTCACACAATGGTTTAGTATACAATATTCGTTGCCTGCTCCTACAAGTTTCCTTATAATAAAATTTACTATAATGATCTCCAACGACTGCATTTATAGAGGTGCTTGAGACAAGTCACAGCCAGCAGTGTTACTTGCTAAATGTAGAATCATCACTAACATGACTCACTTAAGTGACGAATAAGATGGCCACAGCTGGCATCAACCAGTTATAATGTACACAAATTCTGAACAACTGTATCACAACTGACACTGAGTATTCAAGTGTTTAAAGTGTTGTGAACTTCTTGCATGAATTACTTGTGGTTTAGTGCATATATCAACAGTTATAATTTTATACTTCCTGCTGCCCACGGAACCTTCTTTGGCAATTTTTTTCCTCTGACACTTTGATTTGAATAAAGGTTATTCAACAGGCCCTCATGTTAAAATGTTGGTGGGTTAATATCACTTGAAAAGCCACAATATTTTCTATTCATAAAGGTAGTTTGGTATATAATATTTCCCTTTATGATTGGCCATGACGTAACACAATCTCTTACCAACACAGCAAAATTATCAACAACACAGCAAAATTACCAAATCATATTGCAAAACATTGAAAACTGAAGCGAGGTTAAAAGTATTAAACAGTCATATAAAAATCTGACTGAACTTGACTTTAAAACACAACTTTCCAGTATAATTATTCTATGATATTAACACTGCACACTAAAACTCACCTCTTTGAACTTTGCTATACTTTTCAAATACTGTCTGTGTCTTTTAGGGTACGGAGAGGATGGATCGTATTCTAAGCACCCGACAACGTCAAAGATTGTGTCGTCGGCAAACATGATTTCAAAAAGGGCATTTTTGTTGAGCAGGAAAACATTTTTGAAGATCTCGTACAAAAGGTGAAGACCCTCCATGTTCTCCAAATCTTCACAGGTGTGAAACACAGAGACGAGCTTCTTAATGTAACCTTCATTTTCCAGTGCTATCGCCAACTTTTCTCGTCTTACAGGAGAATGTAAACAATTACTAATGACCTGAAATAAGACAAATTACTGATTTTAAAGTCAATCATAACATTTCTTCCAATATTTCCAATATTAGAAAAAAAAAAAAAAAAAAAAAAAAAAAAAAAAGGCATAACTACGAAAAGGACTGACTAAATAGTTACAAACAGTAGTATTTCTTCAATTATTTCTGTTCTTCATAAACAGTCTATTGCATTAAAAAACCACACAAGGACTTGACACGGGCAAACGCACCTCATTAATGTCTTCTAACCGGCCTATTTCACAAGGAGGTAGTTCTACCCAAGGATTAGAGTCTGATACATCGTCAAACCTTTCGTCTTCACTTTCCTCTACGATATCTTGAGTAATATCTACACTGGGGTCCTTTCCTTGTACCTGTACACGGTAAATACATTAATACGCCATAATATACTGACATTACTATAATGTTTTAAAAAATCTTAAAACAACCATGCCTTTTTGACAAATAAAACAACTATTACATGTACAAAAGCAATCATTAGTATTTATTATTATTATACTATTATATATTCATTAACCCTATTCATGTGGAACAAGCCCACCACAGGGGCCACTGACTTGAAATACAAGAATACAATGTTCATTTGAAAGAAGTAACAGAAGGTAATAGGAAATACAGAAAGAAGACATCAGTTATCAAAAAAGAAAAACTAAATTACTAAATAGATAATGTCAGTCAATTATAAAATACAGGGAGAATAGCTTAATTGCATCTTTACTTTGAACTTCATGGTTCTAACTGCAGAACATCCTAAGGGAGACTACTACAAAGTCCTATCTATGGTTTGAGGAATAAAGGATATCTGGAACAGAGAAGACGTGGCAACCAACTACTACTATAAAACGATACTGTAACAATATGTGATGACGTACCTGACAAATTTTCTCCCATATTTCATCACAGCCAGCCTTTTCCTGAAAGCTAAGAGCTAGATCAAAGTTCTCCCCCTCTGACCACACGATTAACGTTCCTTGTTGCTTCTGATATGCAGTGTCTGCCTGTATTCTGGATTCCAAAAGAAGAGAACCATCTGACTCTGCACGCACCAAGAGGGACATGCCCTTCAGTCTTTCTACGTACCTGAAAGTAAATAAATGATTACGTATGGGAATGCGAGATTTGGGCCTGATGCAGGAAACAATTCGTAACAAAATGAGACTGGTACCGCTGGGCCAAAATACCTTCAATAGAATCCTGGCACCACGATTTTCATGGCATGTTCTGAACAGTCAACACAAAATTTTACTTTCATACTTTACTTCAAAATATTCACTTTCACTAATTATGTACGAATAGTCCCAAATTTTTTTTTTATATCAAACTACTATGTCTACCTCAGACATTCAGTACTATAGGTATTATCATTATTATTCAGAAGATGAACCCTATTCATTGGAACAGCCCCACAGTTAACACGGACTTGTAAATCAAACTTCAAAAGAATATGGTGCTCATTAGGAAGTAAGAAAAGGTAAAGGGAAATCAATGTATATCAAATCTTGACTGAATACATTTAGACGCAGAACAAGCCACATAAAAAAGCTTTACTGTACTTCACATCAATACTTTAAAATACCAGTCAATCCTGGTCAGAAACTTACGAAGACGTAACGTGTCCTGTGCCTCTGTCATCCCACTGACGGTCAGCGTTTAGCGCATACAACTTCACTCTGCGCCGTGCCATTCTGTCAGCCATGTCTCCTCTGTGTACCCCACCCACAGCTTTTGGCTCGGCTAGAGATCATCAATTCTTATCAACATCTGAAAATAATAAGACGCTGTTAACACGAACCTATAATTACACAATAGGACATACAATTAATGTAGATGGATAAGCCCTAGGATCTATGAGATCACTCAGTGCGGAAAGGAAAACCTTGCTCTATAAAACAATTGTTAATAGATGGTGGAAAATAAGAAGAAAGCAAGAATATGAAAGGAGGTACAGTAAAAGGAACGAAAGGGGTAGCAGCCAGTGGCTGAAGGGATGCTATAAATTTCTTAACAATACTTTGCAAGTTTTTTTTAAATCAAGAGGCTGTACAACTAAGCAAATGAAAGCCTCCTTTTCCTACAGTTTTCTTGGCATTTCACATCGACATCACTTTCTAAATACGCCCTTCCTCGACCATTAAGTCGTTAACTCTTGGGCAATTGTTAGCTTGCCCTTGACTTCACCTACTGGCACCTATTTCCCTGACTTTATAATACAGTGTAATGTATGTAAATTTGGTGAGAGACCCTCGGTCTTATTTCCAAATTTTGTAGAATAGAATATAGAAGTCAGGTCAACATTTTCTGCTCGTCTAGCATCAGAATAATTGAGGGTACTTAAGGTGTTAAAACCTCTCTGAATCTTACAAGGCCTAGCGATGTTTATTGTATTTATTGATGCAAAAATAATCCAGAATATTTTTAATTATATTTCTATTTTTTAAATTCTGCAGTGCAATTATATTTACTGCTAATACAGTCAGAGTGCAGATAAGTTTGAAATGATACCCCTTATGTTTTCCATTACCAACTGTCCAGTATAAATCTCATTACTCAATTTGCTGGAATCTTTAACCAATGTTAAAATGAAACTTACAAAAGAATTCTGATAGAACTCTTCTTCATGTTGACATACACTATATATACCTAAAGAAAAAAAAATCTTGTTCATTGTTTCCATAGTTTTGCCACTTTAGTGTTGGGTGGTGCATACAAAAAATATTTTGCCACAATAAAAATGTTCAATATAATGCATGGAAAGGTTAATGCAGTCAAACTTTTGCCATACAGTTTTACCCAAAACGCAAAAAGCATTTATTAAATGAACAGGAAGTGACCATGTTTCAAGAAGAATAAGAAAATACATCAAGACTTCGACAGGATAATCTTTGAATACATTTGCGAGGCCTTTGTCACACGGAGGAACTGGTATACTGTCGCATCCATGATGACCAGCGTTAAAATTCCAAGCTCATCTCACCCAACTATCTGAGGATGTTTCCATATTGTTACACCTTTTGTTTCTACATATATATTGCTCCCTATTCCTGATGTGGAAAATAAGTTACTAGAGCAACCTCTGGCTGCTCCATATCTTATGTTTGTGGCAAAAACTGATATACAAGTCCAGTAATGGTAGTATATACATCTCAAGACTATACAGCCTTTACTGTTCGGAAATAAACAATTAATATTTTGGATGGAAATTGTACTGTAATCCAACAGGCAAACTTTAATTCCTTTTCTACAGCCTTTAATAATCCTACTGCATCCCAGGAGACAGCAAAATACTTGTGACTACAACAGAAGACAATATGACTAACAAATTGACCAAGTTTGACATAAAATAAAGGTTACATCAGGTAGAGAAAACTTTATTGAGTATCTTTTTATTTTGAAGATGAATAAACTACTATATCCAGTTGACCCTTTTCAATATTTTGCAACCTCTATTGGGAAACAAATTCACAATGATGTAAAGCCCTGCTTACCTACAAAATTTATCTTAAATGATACAGGCGGTATATAAACGTTAATAGATTCAAGTTAAGCAAATGTATGTCAATGTAAATTAATTAAATATACTAAAATGTTGAACTGGCAGTTTTGAGTCCTGTATGATACAATTTTATGAGATTTTATATAGTGAAGTTACCAGCTTCAAGATAAATTCTTGCCATTAGCAAAAAAATGAAGATAACTGTAATACTGCATATCAATTAAAAGTAAAGGGTTTCCTTAATCCAGTGCAAGTAATTTGGCTTTATTCAGCAAAATAAAAAATATTTAATCATTAAATATAATAAATCCTTAAAGTTTACATGAACAACATTTACAAAACAAAGCACTACATCAATTTCACAAAATTCACAAAACAAAGCACTACATCAATTTCAAAAAATTAAAGGGAATTTGGTGTAATACTGGCCATAATGTTTTGATGATAAACAGATGGTATTATGACATACATACTTTCAATTTCTATGAAAGTACTATAGCCTATATATACAGGTGTGTGACCACTTGGGATGACTAATCAATTTTTAAAATTTGCATATAGCTATTGTCCACAAAACAATGAACGGCTTTCGAGGGGCAATACAGCACACCTACAATTAGGTTTAACATACTCAGCGCTGGAAACCTGGGGTTTCTGAGCCATAAAGTTTGACTAACTAACCCACTTTTTCAAAAAATGTACCTCTTACTCAACTGGACAATATCTGCCATAGTAGTGAAGTATAACAGAAATCATCATGAAATAGCACAAAACTTATGTACCCTCTACGTACAAATATAGCTATTGAAATTTGTACAACTTGCTTATATACCTACATGAGCTTACATTAACAATTAATCAAAGTGTAAACAAAAATGATTACTACTTATACCAACAGTACACCTAAGGTAAACAAGCTGGCTTTCATGTATAAATGTTCATATATGCAAACCCCAAAGATCAAAGCAGACAATGAGAGTCGAAATACATAAAGTTCATTAAGGTCAGGTTAGTTTGTGCAGTTGACTTCCTCCTAAACTCCAATGCTCAAAACCCTCTACTATTTGCCAAAACACTCCAAGCTACCCTTCTTAGCAGTTTAGCTTAGCATACAGCATATATGGCTAGAGCTCAAAAGATTTGCATCGTCTAAACCAAAACAAAGCTGGACTAACCTAGTATACCCATTAACATTTAACAATCAACCACATGACAAATACCTAGGCTACAACTGGTGGGATGGGGCTGCCACATATTGGGGTTACAGGGACTTGGTAAGGGTGCTTATGATCAGGTTCAAATGGGTCAGACTATTGGTTAAAAATACTTTATTGTGGTAATGGGATCATTTATTTTCAGCTCGAAATTCATGGGTTCTCCATGGGGTATGGAACTTCTGTTAGGTTAGGTTTAAAAACGGGAAGTTACAATGTATTCCTGTAAACCAAATACTCTTAGTAAAAGTACCTACTTATCAAAATCAACATTGCCAGAGAAGCACATAGTGGTCCCCTGCAAGACTTCCATTATCATTAATAACTATGACAACACATGTAAACAAACACCATTATATCTGACGTGTCAAAGGCTATCCACATTTCTGCAACTATCACTTGCAATGAATACTTTATAATGAATTTACCCATGTTTTGCATAGCCTGGGTTAATGCTTATCACTTGTTATACAGAATTGTAACTTGGGCTGGGCCAGCTCACGTAGTACTGGATTAAATGGCATAGTAACAGACCTTTGATGTTTGCCCTTTCCATGGATTTTAGCTTATAATGGAAAAAGGAGTTTGAGATGGCAGAGATGGTTCACACTGGAGCAATAATGGAATGTTGACAGGCTTTGAAACAAGCAGATGACACTGTCCTAACCAGCAGGACAGCACACAATTTACAAAACTTGTTTTGACAAGATGCATCAAGTATCTAGAGAGGATTGAGATACACCTAGTGAAAATATGAGGAAAAGATACCACTCCTACATATTTTAGAATGATTGTATCTAAGCACAGGTTCTCAAGAGATGAAATTTGCTGAGAAGACTGGAAATGGCAAATCACACAATGGGCTTGGAAATGATTGGAACTGAATACAAAAGCATTCTAAAAGATCTTCTTGATTTTAGAATAAAGCAAGAATATAACAGGCCTTCTATACGGAGATGAGACACCAATGAAGGAGATGGAAATTACTTGGACATGTCTGCCATATTTCTAGTGCAAATTACCTAAGCCAGCTGGGATTTTCTCACCAAAGCATTGGGAGACCCAGGTCATCATGGCTAAGACCTATAAGATGGGAGGCTTCACTTAAGTATGAAATTTGTGGAGGTGAAAACCAGATGGATGCGAGTGACAGAATAATCCACAGGTCCTTGGTGTCACAATTATGGAGGTAAATTTTCCCCAGATAACATCAGGAAAGCATATACCCATTTCAGATTGGCCAATGTATGCATATAAGATGGTAATAGTGATAGTGAAAGTATGTCGTTTGTAAGGTTTTCTGTCTATTACCACTAAGCATTTGTTCTTTGGTCATTTGTTATGTGTTATGTAACCTAGGAAGGTTATCCTTGAATCTTTGTGACAGAAGCTTAACAACAACATTAGTCTATTAATAGCAATATTTAATTTATGGTCAGTTTGAACACCATTTATTCCAAATCTGGTGAATCTGATTTACAGATAGATTTTGATGAAATTCTGACTACCATATTCCAATAGTTTTTAATGCCATACTACCTCATTTTCATTCTGACTGCCAATACTCTGTTAACCTACCACACCTGCCAAATTAACTCAGGAAGATGAGGAAGGGGTAAATCTTAGTATGGAAGTTGTACCTTTAGGGCCTGATGCCCACAAAGTCACAATCAAATTGCCTCGAACCCTGGTAATGTAAGTTGGGTTGCCTTGGGATATTTGAGTTACTGCATATCCTTCTTTAATTATGATATATTTGCATCCATCCCTCTACTCCCAAAAGATCTTGCTTCCAAAAGCAAACTTAACCTTCTCATTAGATTTAACAAAGTATTATACGGCAGATATGAATATGAACCACAAATTTTCCCAATTCACATTCCATCAGCCCGAATTGAACATCTGAATAGTGAACTGCCACTGAACTGATTACAGGAGTAGACTTGCCTGCCCAAAGGTATTTTGACCAAAGTGACGGCTAAGCCCTCACAAAAAAACGCAATTCCCATTTAGGGTAATTTACAATCTCGGCTTAGGGATACCGATGTAGGTCTAATAGCACACTGTGTTTAAGCCTCGTTAGCCTAACTTCCACTTCTTATCGCGAAAGTAACCTAGAATGTCCAGGTTAAGGTCATGTTTAAGTCGAGCCTACCGGAGGGTACGACTCGGAGAGGACGAAGACTAGCCTAGGCCTATTCTAGCCCACGGCCTAATAATCAACCTAATAGCCTGTAACTTGCATTATAAAGTTAATCTCAACCCAGCCATATTGAAATTACCTCAATAGAATAGGCATACTTTAACGAGGCCTAACGACCAGTTTACCCGCAATGCATCCATACGGACGGCCTGAGGTGGCCTAGGCCTGCTTTAGGCCTATGGTTACTTTACTAAAGTGACAAAGGGATTTTGATGAGGCCTATACAGTAAAATGAGTATTTTTAGAGTGAAATTGGAGTCTTTTAATCTAAACCATAGGCCAACGACGACGGAGGACGTCCCCCTCCCATGGGCCTATGGGCTTCGTGTCCTACGTGACGTAGGGGGAATGAATTAATGAATAATAATTTTGTGAAAATGAATGATTTCGAAACTAAATAAACTTATTTCGCTAATTTAAGTAATAAGAGACCTACGCCGACGGAGACGCCGACGTTCCCGTAGGCCTAATAAGTACGGCCTTCGGTTCCCCAACCCCGAAGGAGTTAAAAGTCCCATTTTAAGCTTCAAACTACTCAAAATACTCACCAAGACGAGAGCACCTTGGCGTCGCAGGGCAGTTGGCGGCGATACTGACGAAGGCGACGAGGAGGACGACGAAGAGAAGGAGGAGGAGACGAAGAGGCAGGAGGAGGAACCCATCTTAGGCCTCCGAATGTCTTCTATTTTCTTTTTCCTTTTTTTTTTCTTTCGCTGATTTCAGGGGGAAGGGGGCGAAGGGGGGGGGGGGGTGAGGGAAGGAAGGAAAGGGGGGATGTGTCACTGGTCTACGCTCCTATATCACTGGCGGGGTCATGTCCCCCCCGAAGAGAGAGAGAGAGGAGATTTTGCGAGGATAAATGTCGGCGAAAGGAGACGAGGGAAGGAAACCTTTCACCACCACAAAGGGACTGATTCTGTTTCCCGTCTATATCTCCTCCTCCCCGCGACGCATCCAGGGGCGTCTCTCTCTCCTCCCGAGGAACTGAACGCGGAAATGCGAAGGCAAAGGCGTCAATGATGATCCCAGACGGTAATCAAATATCAAGAATAAAATGAGGTAAGACTTCCACTTGACAAATCACTCGCGGCGCGAAGGCGAAGACGACGACACTCCTCCTCCTCTCTCACGCCCTTAGATGCGGTTCAACGGCGCCCAAAACTCGCTCTTATGACCCTCACGCCCTTCGGCTGTCTCATTCACGCCCGCGCGGACCTTCAGCGTGAGCACGGCGGGTAAATCTCTGCGGTCTTTTCCCTCTCTCGCTCTCTCATCAGTGGCGACGACAGAAGAAGGAGGCGGCCATGTTGGATTTAAACCATAACAGTCCACGGGGTTCACAGCACGGCGGACGCCGACCACGACGCCAGCGGGACGTCGCGCCAAACGCGACGCCAGCGTACAAAGATGGCCCTTTTTGCTTTTTTGTTTTTTTTTTAATATACAAAAATTTGGGTTTCTTTACGCACATACTTCGTATTACCTCTTCTATTTGGCGTCTGTTTAGCGATAATTCGTACGATTTTGTAGTTTTGTGAAATTAATTAGCAGCCGGGGAAACGAGGCAAATACGACGCCAGCGTACAAAGTGTTTTTTTTTAATACAAACATTTTAATATACAAAAATTGGGGTTTCTTTAAGCGTCTACTTCGTAATTACCTCTTCTATTTAGCGATAATTCGTACGATTTTGTAGATTTGGCGTTTTGTAAAATCATTAGCGCCAAATACGACGCCAGCGTACAAGATGGATTTTGCTTTTTTATATTATATACAAAAATGGGAATTCTTTGAGCACTTACTTCGTAACTACCTCTTCTATTTAGCGATAATACGTACGATTTTATAGTTTTGGGGTTGTGCAAAATGAGTTTTGTAAAATAATTAGCGGTCGGGGAAACGCGGCAAATACGACGCCAGCGTACAAGATGGCATTTTGTTTTGTTTTTAAACCAAAAAATAGGGGTTCTTTACGCCCCTACTTCGTAATTACCTCTTCTATTTAGCGACAATTCGTAAGATTTTGTAGATTTGGCGTTTCGTGAAATAATTAGCGTTCGGGGAAACGCAGACGAGGTATGTATATTTATATATGCAAGGTATATAGGATCGCCGACGCGCGGACGTCAGCTCAGCGTCGCCGAATGCGAAACCAGCATACGAAAATGGTTTAATTTTCGCTTTTATTTCATAATTCCTTCGTCCGTTAATTGATAACTGACAATTTTATAGGTTTTATGTTTTATAAAATATATTCCCTCCTGAGAAACGCAAACGATGCAATGACACCCACACGCACACCAGCGAGTCATCGCAATGGATACGAAACCAGCGTACATAAATTTATTTTTCTTTTCGTGTTTACCTCACAATTCCTTTACTTATTGACTGAAAATTCGTATAATTTTATCAGTTTTATATTTATGAAATAATCGTAGGACCGAGGAAAGTGAAGAAAGCTGGATAAATTTTATTAAAATCATTACCATTCGGAGAAAAGTGAACGAAGAATGGACAGCCACACAGACACCAGCCATCGCCCCGCCAAATACAAAACCAGCATACAAAAAACAAAAAACAATTATTTTTCTTTATAGATTTCCCATATTTACCTAATAATTCCTTCACACATTGACTTATAATCTAAGCAGTGTTATCGATTTTGTATTCTATAAAATAATCACCGTCTTGAGAAACGCTAAACAAGCGGGAAAAATGATCGGCGATGCCATTATTTTTTTTTATTATTATTTTCTGAAAGCGTTTGCATGAACGGAAATAAAAGATTCTTGAGAAATGAGTTTCGTTTCGACTTCTCGTCGGCCATATATATAATATAATTTTGATTATCGTTATATAACAAAAGAGAATTATTATAAAACCGTAAACGAAGCTAGAAATGAGGCTCGGTATTTTTCATACGTCTGGACCGGTGCAATTTCCTCACACAACTCTGAGAAGAATTAGAAAGGCTGTTCGATGACTCACTTGCACCTCCCTCCCTTCGTTCCCTCCCCCAACCCCAACAATGTTGGGGGGAGATGGAGAGAACCATCAACACCAACCAACCCCCATATACACACACGCTCTCTCTCTCTCTCTCTCTCTCTCTCTCTCTCTCTCTCTCTCTCTCTATCTCTCTTCGCTCGTCTCTCTCTCTCTCCTTCTCTCTCTCTCTCTCTCGTCGAGTGACATTCGTTTGTAGACGAATCTCTGCGTATGTTAGGTACCAAATAAGGCAGAATTATTTGTTTATTTCGTAAAATACAATTTGCACAAACAATTGCTTTGTTTTATATAAGTAATACAACAGGTTCTTACTTTATTTTAAGCTTGAAGAGTAATGTTATAAGTTATTTATGCGTATTTTAACTTCTTTTTTTAAAAATCTTTTTATTCCCGAGCGCTGGTAGCTAACGTTGGCACGTGGATGGACAAGCATAAACAAAACAATGTATGTAAACGTACGTGTACGCGTGTTTATGTGTGTGCGTGCGTGTGTGTGTGTATACAAAGCCAGGCCTTAAATATTCTTCCCAATACGGTATTTCAGCTTCAATATGGGCCTTGCACACAAAGTAGGCCTAAGCATATATAGGCTACTCCTGTCCCATATCTGGGAGTGACCCCCTTTCTGTCGTACTGTTATATTACCCACACCCACGGTCTTTATCGCAACGCCAGTTGAGTGAACCGATCAATATTCCAGAGCTTGGTATTCGTTAAATTCTTTAGACGCATAACTCACCAATACTTACACACGCACACATGCGTTTGATAATGGAATTTGAATGTATTCTCACACCATTTTAACCCATTGGGGGGCTACATTCTGGAATTCGCCCTCTTTTCTCGTGTTTTTGGGTGTTCTGTCTATTGAAATATGGCCATAAGTCTTGGGATATGGAGGTGAATTTGTCAGCTCATCGATACAATCTCTTCCTTACGAAGGTCTTTTACTCGACTAGACATAGCTCTAGTGTGTGTGTGTGTGTGTGTGTATCTATGTTTGTGTGTTTGAACATCTAGATAAATAACCTTTATAATCACACAAACTCAAAGAATATCGAACTAAACTCGTTTAAAAATTGTCTATGCAAAGATTTTTATAATACAGCATTTGTGGAACTCGGCTAGACCCATAATGTGTGTGTGTGTGTGTGTGTGTGTGCACGCGCGTGTTGATAAATAACCTTCCTTGACATACAAAATGACCAAATATCAAACTATGCTCGTAAAAAAATGTCTAAAATCTTTTTTTCCAAAGCGCCTGTGAAACTTGGCTTAACTAATAGCTAGCGTTTTATAAACTTACAAACAGACAGAATATCAAACTAAACTTAAGATATTGCCAGTTTCAATAATTTCCTTCGCAGAGTCTGCGAAACGGTTCGCATATTGCAAGGACTCAACAAAAGTCACTCGGGAAATGATGATTAGACCTTTGGAAGATACAATGATACCTCGAGTGCTCGGAGAAGTCTCGTTTCTTCTCCTCACCTCTCATTATTAGTTTGTTTTCTATGTTTTCTTCTTTCTTTTCTTTATATATTCGGCGTTATCATATTCCTTTTCTGCGTGTTTGTTCTTTGCGTTTTTGTTAGTCTAATCCGTATGCACTGCAAAGAGCATATAGTTCTAATTTTCGGTTTTATACTCCATTTTCATCTTCCCTAGTCTCAATTATCGCTTCTTCTACCTTTTCTGCTTGATATATTCCACCAACATTGTCATTCTCTCTTACCCCTTCTCTACATTGCACGACTGTGAACGACTGACGTCAAAAGAACGGCATTTTTTTCCTTTTCGTGCACGACGTATATACGCATGCACAAGATGGCATTCACCCGACCTTCCCACCTATAATATGGCGTATTTCACCCAACCACTGAAATGGCTACACTCTTTGGCTTTGTCTAAAATCTGCATTGATATCTTTGGAGTTTTATGATGATAATGATAATGATGGTGGCTCTAGATTGATGTGGTTAAGGTTATTATTATCATTATGATATTGTTATTTGTGGAGAAGTTTTGTCTTTGTTGCAGAGATGACGGTGGACCCTACCGTGTTGGATGAGGATTTTTGTCCCATTATGGTGATTTAAATAGGTTAATTCGCCTCTCTATCACAACGATATTGATAACTTCTATCATCTGAGGACACTGTTATCATAATTATCATCATTCTATCACAGGTATCAGTCCAAAATCAAGGTATCATTCCCTACGCCGACATAGACCAACCACTAGTACTACTAACATCTGTCTCGATGATAATAATAAATCTAATAATTCAAGTATTATTATAATTATTATCATCACTATCATGAACATGATCACAGAAATCGGTTAGAAATAGAAAGATTATACCTTATGGGCAGACACAGACCAACCCTTGGTACTAGACATGCCATACGCCAGGGAGAAAGTAGGTATCAACTTGGCGACCTTGAGTTGATTTTGCCCAGGTAAGAGAGAGAGAGAGAGAGAGAGAGAGAGAGAGAGAGAGAGAGAGAGAGAGAGAGAGAGAGGTGGTATTATTTCCCGCAGTTCCAAGAATGGTCATGGAAAAAAAAATATATAATTACGGTAAGGTGAAATATAGGTTTGTGTACGTGCCCTGTGGGCACGTACCAGAGAATGGGCATTCGATAGAGGCTTATTATGTAGTACTAATTAGTAAGAAATGGCGTAACATTGATGAATGGTTGAATCTAAAACACACACACACAAATATAGGCCTATCACGAACCGAGGGAAAAATAAAAAAAGAACAAATATTCTTATTATTTAAAAATCTGAAAATATCTAGACTAATAAACCAACATTAACAAACAAAATCAAAACATGTGAAAATTAAAGACGAATAGTTCTTCTAAATAATAAAAGTCAAAACGTATAAATTAAAGATGAATAGGCCTACATAAACTAATATTATACGCGGTAATAGGCCTATTAAGTTTCGCAAGAGACGCGTCAAATTTGAGAAATGGAGTTAGAATAGACAGAGAAATTAAACAATAAATAGGAATTAAATGCCGCCCATTTTCTGACACTTACCCATTTCCCTCCGAACCGTCTACTTTTGTCCATTTTTCCACGCACTTCCGGCCAAGCAATGGCCCCTGGTTAGTCTCACGTCTAAAGAAACCGGTCTAGAACAGGCTATTGACAAGACTGGCTTCGTCTGTTAGACTTGTATGACTTTAGACTTCGGTTAGACTTACCGTTTGGGACAGTAGTATTTGGGACAGTTACTACAGGTTAAACTAGGTCTAACGATGTAGTTTCGGTATTTCTAACATTTGTTATTCAGTTGTTTAGTCTCTCTCTCTCTCTCTCTCTCGCTCTCTCTCTCCTCTCTCTCTTCTCCCTCTCTTCTCTTCCTCTCTTCTCTCTCTCTCTATATATATATATATATATATATATATATATATATATATATATATATATATATATATATCTTTAAAATTAACGGAAAAAACTTTCAACACTAGACCTATACATAACTGTCTCGCATATGAATTACAAAAAGGATTTTCAATTATTTATTGCAATCCGGCACAAGACCAGAAATTTACACATATCACAAACAAATCAGGTAGCCATTATTAACTTGCGCAGAAATGAGGAAAATTCGTTAAAACAAAATAATTTAATTAAGCCATTGTTTTCCTCCGATACGATAAACATGAGTCTAGCGTTCGGGTGTGAAATCAAAGACTTCGGCGTTCGAATGATCCGTTTTCTTGCGTTCGAATGCGTTCATCAGGATCGCAATTCATTCTTAAAACTGTCATGGATCTTTCTTAAAGTTATATCCTTGTTTCTGTAGTCCGGAACTTCCACTAACAAGCTTCTGTGTTCGCCTAACTGCAGATGTTTTCAAGGGATACCATTCGAAAACTTCCCCTTTTCTTGGAGTTTCTCTATTTTTCGACCCTTATAATCTTCCTCTCTTAAGACTCATTTACCAGTCTTCCTTATTATCTTCTTCTTCCTGTTATGTCCATCAAGCCTGGGCTAGGAAAAGACTCCTCAGAGGTTTCGAAAATGAATAAAAACGGTACAATATTCAGTGATTTTATTGTGATCGTGAGAGACGGTACACAGACAGTAGACAGGGAAACGTTCAGGTCTGTCCTAATTGACAGAAGAAGAAAAATATTCTGCCTAAAAAAAAAGGAGAGGCCCTTTTAATTCACAATTTGAATTATGGAACTAGAGATTTCTTCCGGTACACGGTACAATGAAATCTGTTTTGATTAGAAAACTGAATAATTATGGTACTAGAGATTTTGGTTTAGGCATACATGGTACAGTGAGCCTTTCATAGAGCGTTCTTTAGACAGCAAATAGCAACGCAAAACGGTTACCGTTACAGCTTAATACTTTACAATGAACCTTCCCTTTCAATTGGCGTTCTTTAGGCAACAAATGGCAACGCAAAACAGTTACTGTTAAAGCTTAATACTTTACAACGAACCTTTCCAAAGCGCGTCCTTTAGGCAACAAATGGCAACGCAAAACAGTTGCTGTTACAACTTAATACTTTAAAAGATGGTTCTCTTGCCTGTTCACAAAAATACATTACATTTATTCGTTATTTGAGTCTCTCATTTTCCCTCGCACGCCAGTTGCAGACATCCTGAACGTTTCATGTAATTCTGTGCTTACAACATGTATCAAAACTTTATATAGAGTGTTCTGTATTAATAGTAACTTTGAAGTATACTTAAATAAATAAATTGTTTTAAAACGTCAGTAGACAATAGTATAAGGCATTTGTTTTGCAAACCAAACCTCGTGAAAAACTTCAGGAAAAAATTAGTTATTTTTTATAGTTATGAATGAGATTTTAACATTAAGAACAAATTTATAGATTCATTAAACCAACAAATGACGTTTTGAGAAAAACAGAAGAAGAAAAACATCTACATTTGTATCTAGAGATACATCGATCTAGGCTTGAGGTAACATTACGCTAAGTAAACCTTACAAACAACAAAAATTAGAGAATACAACAATGAATCTTGTTTTTGATAATACAAAAATGAAATGACTACTTTTATAAGTAATAGCCAAGCCACTTAACACCAAATATCACACAGATTTCAGCTTGTAAACGTCTAAAACTCGTACTAAAGTAAAGACTACATCAATGGTTTCACTGACTATTGCAGAAGGCACCACAGTTTAATAAATGGAGATTTCAGTGTCGTTCATGCGTCTTATGTCGAAAATTCATTTTGATATTGATAAAAAGGACATAGAAGAGACATATGACAGAGGGCTGCATTACACAAAGCATCGTGGCAGAGTGCAAACCACATCCAATTTGCGAGTTTTACTTTGACGAAATTCACACAACCTCTAGAGCTCATACGAACAAGTTGGATCTAAAGATACGAATCCCCGTTCATATTGTAAAAACATTACAGAAACGAAAGTAAAATGGAAGAATGAAGTCTTATTTAGCAGATTAGACTTGTGAAGTCCCCGAGGGACTTCACTGAGAAGTAGACTTACACAGGTTGAGAAAGGTTCACAGAGAAAAGGTGCTTACAAGAAAGCCATCCTTAGCAATCACAGTTTCATCAGTGTCGGTTGATTTATTTTTGGACATTTAATATTAATCCTATTTGATGTACATTAATCCTATTTCATGTATAAACCCTAAAGACAGCATCTAATAAAGTTGTTTTGATACCCACGCTCATGATCGTGGTGTTCGTTTCCATTTGCGAAATATAAAGCAATTTTGTTAAAAAAAGCTACAGGAGTTGGGACGAGTTGACTTATAGGTCTAGCGGAGCCTTCGCGCCAAAAACAAAAAAGAACATTCTCATATACTTTTCCCTCCCGTTCTTCTTCTCTCTACTTCTTTCTATTTCTCCTGGTGGTGTCCGATGACCTCGACTTTGAGTCTTTCTGCAAGGGCCCTCCTCAGCTGCAGGTTTTTGGAGTCCAGGTCTATCAGGGGCAAGTGCTGGAAATGGAGCGGAGTTTAAAAAGATGGCGTCGCCAATATGTCATTAGACCGATAACTTCCTCATCTGGTAAAATGAGTTTAAATATGTACTTTATATGTTGCCAATAGTTCAATGAAATGCAGGCAGGACAAACGGAATCTTTTATTTTAAGTATTTGTGAAAATTAAGTTATCTATACCACAGAACTGGCTGATGAATTCAACAAAATGAAATGTCATATTGTACTGTAGGCTTACTCTTAAATAATATCAATTTAACGCTAAAAAAGGTGTTATTTAAGTAACATGCAGTTTAAAAATGCACGGCAATCTATCTGGCGTAAAGAAATTAAGCTTTTGGAATGAAAAAATCAAGCTTTTGGAGTGAAGAAATTAAGCTTTTGCAAGAGAATTTCATACTTACACCGAAAAAAAGTCAGCTGCGTAATCTGAAGCTTATACCCATGTGGCGATAGCTGACCTCATTAAACCGCTGGTCTAGTTATGATCTATATTTATAATCGATATATTTCTTATCTTCTTTCTCGAATATGAGGGTAAATGTTGTTATATAGACTTCACATAATATCAAACTGACGATACACTGACGAATGTATATTATATTATGAAGTTTGGAGCGTGAGCCTAGACCTATCATTACGTTTTGTGAAACAATAATTCATCCTATTGAGATATAAACGTATATATATATATATATATATATATATATATATATATATATATATATATATATATATATATTCTAAGATAAAATACAATAGATTGATCGTGCTGTGTCATTCAGTATTGTATGATAACTGGAAAACTGACAGAAGTGTATGGCTTCTGTATCAAACTTCTAACATAACTGGGTTATATACGTGATGACGTTTGGTGACGTCATGGCTGCCATCTTTGTGAGTGGATTACGAAATCTGCGTTTATCTGGGACTATTATTAGTCAAGTATGTATTGAGTAATCATCACCATTTTCATATGATGGATTAGTGAATAGTGTATTAATTGTGAAGCCAGAAAACGCAATATACTTTTTTATTCAAAGATCCTACAAAAAAAGAGAGAGCTATTACATCGGAGTTAAAGTGTCTATTTTAAACAGGCTTACATCATGGCTGATCACGTATGCTAAAGGTTCATATTCTTTTATATTGATCTGGATCATTCGTTAATCAGTGACTCACATTCTCGAGAGAAAGTTCCCATCTCTCGAAAGGCAGAGAGCACAATGTAATCTGAACCCGGGGCTTTTATCTATTTATCTATTTACAGTCGCTGATAAAGTATGACTTATCATAAAACTATTATAGTCTCATAGATCTCCTATACCGTGTGGCATTACGATGGAGTTTAATAATTATATAAAAATGGCAGTATTGTTCTTTTATTATTATTTTTTTTCTATTGTATGAAGATAAACTGTAGGCCTATAGAAATAGAATTAAAATGCTTATATCAGACTGTGAGACGTAGTAAGCTTACGTAACAACACAGTACTAACTCGTTACTTTGTCAGTCAGACCGAAGCTGATCACTTTTTTTCCTCGTTTTGTCACAAATACACAGGTGTTCAACCAGCCTTGATACACTATTACACCAGATAAAAACTCGCACACACACACGTATACACGCACGGACACACACCTCCACTCACACACACACACACATGCTACGAAATCAGCGGCCAAACCCTTATCGGTTTAAACCAAGATAAGATTACGAGCCCCGAATTTCTGGCAATGCAGCTGGGTCTAATTTCGTTGTTTCACCTGATCAGGGTTGGCTTTTTCTTTAATGTGTGTTTTTTTTATTGTTATCTTATTAATTTTATTGTTGTTGTTATAAAAAAGTAGCCCATTTGCTCTTTTGGCGAAGCAATTGGTTTATCATTTTCATCTATCAAATCATAGGTCTAAGGCAATATGAGGCAAATAGGCCTAGTGTAGAAAATATTAAGTGGGAGATAGAAAGTTCAGTGTATGAGTGATAAAAAAGGAATAATAATAATAATAATAATAATAATAATAATAATAATAATAAATAATAATAATATTTCGGAAGGAGACCCTCTCGTAGACATGTTTTGTTAAAAATAACTGCTGCTTCAGCACTATTAATCTTATAAAGAGTCTTCTCTATCTTTCTGATGACGGCTTTCTCGTTGTTGCTTAGACTGGCGAGCAACGCACCAAAGGGCATGGTCAACCGAATTTGACCATGCCCTTTGGTGCGTTGCTCGCCAGTCTAAGCAACAACGAGAAAGCCGTCATCAGAAAGATAGAGAAGACTCTTTATAAGATTAAAATAGTGCTGAAGCAGCAGTTATTTTTAATAATAATAATAATAATAATAATAATAATAATTCCTTTTTTAAAAAGTACTTGTCAAGCAACAGATTTTAAATCTTAATTAAAAAAAGTTTATAATAAATGTAATTCATATCATAAGTCATGCATTAAAGCTAGAGAGAGAGAGAGAGAGAGAGAGAGAGAGAGAGAGAGAGAGAGAGAGAGAGAGAGAGAGAGAGAGAGAGAGAGAGAGCAGGCAAAATAGCATGACAAGCAGATAAAAAATAAAGCAGGCAGGCACTCCACAATTCCTTAGGCCCAGTCCCGTGACCCACTCCTCTTACCTTTGGGATGGAAACGAACACAAGACTCATTTAATTAAATGGCGACAACTATACTGGAATTCTCTTTCTATCTTTACTGTTCCCCGATCACCTCAGCCTTGAGCCTCTCGGCGAGGGCCTTTCTCACCTGCAGGGTGTGGGGGTCGATAGCGGAGCCGGCCAGAACCTTAGAAAAAAAAAATAGTGCTCAATCAATCAATCAATCAAAAGTTAATATAAAAGAGTTATCCTTCCTTATATGGATACGTTTTCTATTAAAATTAATCATAGAAAACTTTTACTAATAAATGATATACTAAAGTATACTGACAAAGACCCCCCTACTAATGTTGTTAAATAAGACTGTCATGATAAGATACACTAATTGCCTCGTGTTTGTATACGTATGTGTGTTTGTGTGCGTGTGTGTGCATGTGTTTGTGAGTTATTGTACTGCTGGAATGATAAACAACTCGTAAAAGCTCAAAGGGCGCTCAATATAATGACAAAAATATGGTTTGTTGAGTGTGTATGTGTTTGTGTGTGAATGTGTGTGTATGTGTGTGTATGTGCGTGTTTCTGTGTGCGTTACTGATAGCACGATCAAGTATTATACGCAGAGACACTAGGCATTTACTAACGCTATATATTTGTTAAAATAAATGCATTTACTTTTCTCTACATAGGTTTAACATGGAAGACTTATAAGTCTGGATTGTTTTACTGAGAGTGTAGCAACTACTGAGATTTACTCAATATTTAGAGAGAGAGAAAGAGAGAGAGAGAGAGAGAGAGGAGAGAGAGAGAGAGAGAGAGAGAGAGAGAGAGAGAGAGAGAGAGAGAGAGAGAGAGAGAGAGAGAGAGAGAGATACTAGCCTACTACTCACCCTGCGAGCCGCCCTTGAAGACTTGGGTCTCTTCTGAGTCTCTGAGCCCTCGTAAGCCGCCAGCTGTTTCTCTCTCTCCTGCCTCTTCATAGCGAGCAGTTTGTCCCTCTGCTCTTTCAGGTACTCCTGCCTTCGTCTGAGTTCCTCTGGGTCAATCTCGTTACTCTGTGTTGGAGAAGAGAGCTTGAGTATATATATATATATATATATATATATCATATATATATATATATATATATAATATATATATATATATATATATATAATATATATATATATATATATATATATATATATATTCACGTTTGATAGGTCTAGTGCAAATATACTTTTTCTTACAATAGGCTGTCTATATATCCTCCAAAGTAACTAAGAGGTGAATAAGATGGTTGTGTGAAGCTTGTGCAGACGGGAGAGTGCCTGGTTTGGTGTAAAAAAAACTATAGGTCTAATACTTACCCTTGGCGGCAAAGGCTCAGGCTCCTCCTGCTCTTCTTCGGGCTGGTCGTCGCTCAGCGACATCTTCAGGGCCTTCTCCAGCATCTCCCTCTCCCTGTTCCTCTCCAGTTCCAGGCGCTCTTTCTCTTCCGTCGACTCAGCCAGGGCTTTTTCCAGGTCGCGGGTCTCGGCATCCAGGGTGGCCTGCAGTGCCTCGTGTTCTTCCAGGGACTTCCT
The DNA here is from genome assembly GCF_015104395.2 of Macrobrachium nipponense. Taxonomy (NCBI): domain Eukaryota; kingdom Metazoa; phylum Arthropoda; class Malacostraca; order Decapoda; family Palaemonidae; genus Macrobrachium; species Macrobrachium nipponense. Next base: position 2,646,938 of record NC_061095.1, read on the forward strand.
GGAAAGCAGAGGGGAGTCGTTTTGGAAATTAGTTTTGCTATGGAGTTTGTTGGACTGTGCAGGGAATGGTTTGTATGCGACAAAATGGATGAAAAACAAAACATTCTTAATTAGAGCTATTTTCAGAGGTCTCTAACTCTGGCTATTTTCAGACCTCTCTTCCTCTGATCATTTACAGAGGTCTCTAATTGTGGATATTAACAGATCTTTCTACCTGTGACTATTTTCAGAGGTCTCGAATTGTGGCTATTTCAGATTTCTCTAACCATAGTTATTTTCAGAGCTCTCTACCAGCGGCTGTTTTCAGAGCTCTCAGTTTCGTGCTATTTTCAGAGCTCTCTACCAGCGGCTGTTTTCAGAGCTCTCTACCTGTGGATAGTTTCAAAGCTTACCATACTTTCACTTTACACCTTTCACCTCTAAAAATGATGTCACTTAAAAAGTTTCCCAAGTAACTGCTACACTAAAAATACTACCTCTCGCATCACCAACTTCACTTGTGTACATTTTGTTTACAAATTTGTAGATCTGGCAACATTGCAGCTGCAGCTCTGACACTTGTGCTCGCGTATCTTACTCAAGCTCTGTGATTGGTCAGAAACGAACCTGTTCAATATCCCACGTGACTGTGACATTTTTTACAGTTCCACTAAGACTTTGAAATGACCCAGAGAAAACAAGGAAATGAGAATGAAGGTAGGATGAAGTGAGAATGAAAGAATTAAGAAAATGAGAAAGATAGTGAGAGAAATTTGTACGAGAGAGATAATTAGTGTGGATAGAGTTGAATGTTATATAAATGAACTGATATTGAAAAGTATCTTATTTTGAAATTATAAGTTTTTGACGTGTGGAAATATGTTTTGAAGGAAGGTCTACAAGACTGGTAACATATACTCGTATATAGCCATGGTATGACATACATACACACACACACATAAACACATACAAAGAGAGATAGTTGTTGGCTTTCTCCCTAGAACAGTTAAAACCATTATTTTCAGTTGCATTCACCAAACCAAAGTCAATTAGAAGCTGCAACAGTAAATATATCAATGTAACAGAAATACAGAATTCTGGAGAAGTCTCATTGAAAAATAAATAAATCGAAATGAATATATTTATACGTAAAAAGGTAAAACATGCGGGAAATCTACTTGATGGTAAATGCTTTTACTACCATGCATAAGATATATATAGATATGAAAGTGAACACTCAAAACTCTTCAATAAAAATTAAGACTAAAGATTCTCAAGTGATTAACTATTGATAGAAATATAAAGTTAAAGGTTCTGTAGAGAAAAAAAAAACGGGTTTAAGCCTTATCAAGAATTTCGAATAAAGTCAGATTATCAATAAGTATTTTCGTGAGTTTAAAAGCAAAGTTAGAATATCGCAAACTTTAAGATGTAAAGTTTAAAATTCACAAAATGAAGTTTAAGATACAGAGCAGATAACTTTTATAAAGCTCCTTAACGGGAACAGAATAAAGTTATGGCTAAAAAAGTCTTTTTATATATAAAAACGAAGCTTAAAAATCACAAATAAAGTTTTAGAATATAAAGCAGAAAACACGGAGAAAAACATTAAAAAGATGAAACATCACACTTTAAAAAAATTAGAATAAAAAACACTTGTAACCTGAGTTAGAGGAAAACACAGTATTCAGATTTTATTAAAAATTCATTTTAAAAAATACACCAGTTTATTAAAAGTTACTTACTTTATGAACCTTGAAATAACCTAGATTTCTGTGTGTGAGTGTTTGTATGTGTTTTTTTTATATATAAGCATCACAGTGTGTGTAAGCGTGTGTGTGTGTGTGTATTTTTTATATAAAAACACTGTTGGCTAATGCGGTGCCAATTGCTTCATGCCAGTAAAAACACGTTCTTGTGTATATAAGCAAGCGTGTGTGTTTTTTAAAATTTTCCCATACTGTCAAGTATGTTTCACTAGTTCAAAAAAGCTTCTTGTGTGTGTGTAAGCAAGCGTGTTTAATATTTTCTTTAACACCTTTCCCATAGTTTCAAATGTGTGTTTTTTTATCCACTCTGCGTGTTTTAAATGCTAGTGCGTTTTTTCAATCTCATTGCGTGTTTATATATATATATATATATATATATATATATATATATATATATATATATATACACACACATATATATATATTTATATTTATATATAATATATCTATATATATATATATATATATATATATATTATAATATGATATAATATATTAACTTATCACATACATAATTGAGTTTGATAATGTTTGTAATGATTATCATGAGCTTAGAATGACTTTATAATGATTAATATGTAATGAATTTGTGATGAAGAATGTGTTTATAATTATTAATGTGTAGTGAATTTATAATGAAGAACAATGTGTTTATAATGATTAAGATATAGTGAATTTATGATGAAGGATAATGATTTTATAATGAATAATGTCTAGTGAATTTACGATGAGGGTAATTTGTTTATAAAGATTAATGTGTAGTGAATTTATGATGAATAATAATGAGTTTATAGAGATCAATAGTGAATTTATAATGTTGAATAATGAATTTATAACGACTAATAGTGGGTTTATAATAACTAACAGTGAATGTGTAATGATTAATAATGAGTTAGTCATGATTATAATGCATTTACAATGACCAATAGCGAATGTATAATGAATAACAATGAATCTAATTTTTTTGGAAGAAAGGACCACTCTCCCACCCCTAGCCCCTTACAACCCTTCCCTCCTCCCCCACCAAAAAATATTATTAAGGAATACCCCTGGTCACGCCCTCTCCAAAATCTCAGTGAAATGGTTATATAATAAATATATTGTCTTAAAGGGTTGGGCGTCGTGCTAGGTAGTAGACTTTCTCCTCAAGGACACTTTTTGAAAATCAATAATTCCTTTAACCTCTAGAGGGTGCAAAAGACCTTATAATCATTCGACATTTCAAGATTATTAAGAATTTGGTTCTTCAACCTTTCTGGGTTACAAAACTGCAGGTCCTTGTAAACTTTCTAGGGTATAAAGATTGAACAATTATTCAGGGTCACTATAACTGCAGGTTATTGTTTAACTTTTCAAGGTTACAGGCAGCTGAATTCTGTAACCTTTCCAAGTTACAATAACTGCAGATTCATTTAATTTTTCTATGGTACACAGATTACAAAATCTTATAACTCTGAAGGTTACAGACAGCTGAATATCTTAAACTTTTGCAGGCTACAAAAACTGCAGAATCATTTAACCTTTCTAGGATACAGAGATTGCAAATTCCTTTAACTCTTCCAATGTAAAGACTGGAATATCTTTACAATCTTCCCAAGTTACATAAATTGTATTATCTTACAAGTTTTCTCAAGTTACAAAGATTGTTAAGTCCTTTATTAAGCGTTTTTATTATAAAACCTGAAGATTTAAAAAAAAAACATTCCCAGGATACAAAGACTGCAGATTCTTTCAACTTTACGAGGTTTCAGAGTAGTGTGTGCTTAAGTGTGAGACTCAAGGGTTCTCGAGTGTGCCATGAAATTGTTCTTGAGTGTGTGATGGCTATGTTCTTCAGTGTGACTTGACAATGTTCTTGAGTGTGAGATGAAGGTGTTCTTCAATGTGACATGACAATGTTCTCGAGAGTGAGATGAAGGTGATCTCCAGTGTGAGATGAACTTGTTCTTCAGTGTGACTTGAAAATGCTCTCAAGAGTGATATGAAAGCGTCCTGCTGGAGCGTGAACGAAAGCTTCGAGTGTGGCAAAATTCATCATCTGTTCGAGTGAGCCGGAGTGTTCAAAACTTGCAGTGAGTGATTCTTAAAAAAAGAAAAAAAAAAACAGGACATGAAGTAAATCTTATCTTTTCTTTATACACTTACAACGTCGCTCTGTTTCACGTGAAGTGTTCCGCAACCAGGAAGCGAATAGACAGATAAAAAACGGTCTTGGTTACGAAGTGTGTAAAGAGAGAGAGTTATAATAGATTTATGAAGGTATTTGGGGGGGACAATTAAGTATAAGATATACGAAAGTCTTCTAAACTAATGTAGTATATGCTTTGTCAAATCGAGTCTAATTATCCTTTGGCGTCGCATAAGGAGAACTCAGTAGATAAGAAGAAGAAGAAGAAGAAGAAGAAGTAGAAGGAGGGAGGAGGAAGAAGAGGAGACGACTTTCTAGAAAGTAATGATCAAACTTCCTTGTTTTTTGGGTTATGAAAGCAATTTAGAAAGGACAGATGGTTATTCGAATTAAAATTAATTCTTATATATATATATATATATATATATATATATATATATAATATATATAATATTATATATGTTTATATATATGTATATAAAAATTTAAAATGTATATATATATATGTATAATATATATATATATATATATATATATATATATATATATATATATATATAGATATATAGATATATTAATATATATATTATATTAGAATTATAGTTTCTAAAATTATCTATCTATATATATATATTATATATAATATATAAATATTTAATTTAGGGTTTAATCTTTTCGTTTTACGGTTTTTTTGGTAAAACACTTTGTAGTTTTACGACTTTAGATACGGATTTTAGATACGACTTACGTCAAATATAGGTACGAGTTAGATACGATTTGGATGCAAATTACGCCAAATATAGGTACGACTTAGTTACGATTTAGGACTTTGGAAGACGTAGCCAGTATTCTGAATAAGTAAGGAAAGCAGTTGAAAATGATCTTGTTAATGATTATTAAAATGGTAAAGTTCGAGTATTGATTGGCGAAGTTATAAGCTATGATTGGAAAGGATTGGGTAAAGGATCTTGTTAATGCTTAGGTTGAGTTTATTAAAAGCTATTTTGAGTTACTGATTAACGTGTTTTTTGGAGCTAATGTGGGTAATGTAGTTGGTCAATTTATGTCAGATTCATCAAGTTAAATCTCAAAATGCCATTGGATCAATCTCTTACAGAAGTCACTGAATTGGCGTTGGATTAAGGCAACAGAGTAACACGTGTCATGTTTCTATACTGAAGGTATTGTCTGTCAAATACTCTATATTGTAAGTTATGTACCCTGTGTTACACTTCAGTAGGCCTAGTGTATGTCTTGTCGTAATTTCTACTTTCTCATAAGTCTGCAATGTCCAGTGATCTGTAATTAAGTCTTCAGTAACTCCAACGATAAAAAAAGGTCTTTGGTAAATCCTCTAACACAGGTCTTTATAAAGAAAAACTGCAAAAAAGCTTAAATTTTTCAGTTTTAAATCTACATATATATTTTCTTTAGAGTAAAGCTAGTACTATAGGTCTAACTAATTCTGCTCTATAGATCTACCTAGGAAGCGAACTTACTTCTTCACTTCTTCCAGAATGTGTCGCTCTTCTTCTGTCAGTGAACTGTTGGTGGTGGTGGTGGTGGTGGGGACAGAGGAGGGTGGCTTGTCACTCGGGGTCATATATGGAAAGAAAGATCTGAAGTGAGCAGACGAAGCCGAGCGGACAGTAACGCGAGCAAGACAGAATAGTAGTAGTACTATGGTACTACTACGACTACCACAGCGACACCAACCGACGACAACGACAAAAAAACATTCACATTACCTTCTACAGAACGTATTCCTCCTCATCCTTCATCCACTTAGATACTTATAACTTATAGCTTTCATTCACGTGTTCATAAAGCAATTTTTTTTTTCACAGACACTGCAGTTGTCAATAGACTTATTTATGCTTTCTCAAAAGTAGCCAGTATACTTTGTTTACACTTATCTGCAGGGTGTTGGAGCCACCCAACCAGCCTTCAGCCTTCTGGACGTTTTGTTATTATTTTTCATCAAGTTGTTCGTTAATATTAATCTATATAATATATATTTTGATTGTAGTTTTATCTATTGTTTTCCTGTTCTGAAGTTAATCAGCTATAGCATTGTATATTAGATAAATATTAAATCATAAATGAAGACTGTGATATATACTTTAGTAAACTGGCTCCCCGGAGTAAGCATATATATATATATATATATATATATATATATATATATATATATATATATATATATATATATATAATATATGATGATTCTTCAACACTCATCATGCAAGCAAACTCTACAAAAGTGAATACACTTTTTAGCAATAATTTTTCACTTATAATTCATCAAAAATAAGTCAGAATAGTCAAGTCATTGTGCCAAGAGAGAAGTTGATTTAAAAGTAACAAAAAACTACTTTTATTTATCTCGAAAAAATAGAAAATGTCCGCTAACTTAGAAATACAAGTATAGGAGAATATTATACACCAACAATAATAGTCATAAATGCAAGGAGTATAGATTAGGAAAAATACTATAGATTTTACTACGTGACTCAAAAGGCTGTAAAGTGATATAGTGACGTGGTTTAAGTGCTCTCACTACAATGATACTATAGGAAGTGCATATCTGGTGGTATTCTGTTCGTATTGCTGTAAGAATGTTTATATAATATTAAGAATAGATCTATAAAGAATGAGAAGAATAAAGCTAGAATTCCTAACACTTTCTGTTACTTCTTTGCAAAGAACGACTTCATATTCTTTGGAAGGTCGAATTTCGGGTCAGTGGGCACTGTGGTGGGCTTGTTCCATATTATTATTATCATTATATAATACTGATAATAATAATGATTATTAAAAACAATGTTCTGTGGCCTTGTTCCACATGAATAGGGTAGTCTTCTGAATAATAATAATAATAATAATAATAATAATAATAATAATAATAATAATAATAATAATAATAATAATAATAATAATAATAATAATAATAAAATGTTTTAAGAACTGGCTATTAATGCCATAGGTTTCCTTCTTGTAGGGTTTTTGTATCAATTAAAACTACACACACACACACACACACACACACACACACACACACGGTGCTCGTTGAGTGCATCATGCAATATGAAATGTTTTTGTATTTCTTAATGAAATGTGGTTCTGTTTTTTAATGAAATGTTTTGTATTTCTTAATGAAATGTGTTCGTATTTCTTAAAGAAATGCGCATATATTTCTTGATGAAATGTTTTTGTATTTCTCAATCAAATTAGTTTACATTTCTTAGTGAAATGTATATATATTTCCTCATTAAATGCTATTGTATTTCTTAATGAAATGTGTTCGTATTTTTTTAATAAAATCTGACATGTCTTGTACTTAACACCTTCTGTACCGAAAGAATTAACAGAGAGAGAGAGAGAGAGAGAGAGAGAGAGAGAGAGAGAGAGAGAGAGAGAGAGAGAGAGAGTCGTCTCTAAACATTATACACTTACCTCACTTCCACGAGCTTAACCACTCTCATTAAGTACATTACAAACTATAGGCCTAGACTCCCACACGAGTACCCACTCGAATGAAAACCAATATGGCTGACTCGCCCCTCTGACAAATGACCAAAAAATAGACCTACTTGATAATCTCCTCCATGACAGCCTGTTCTTCCGGAGTCATGCTGTCGCCTGGAATGCAGCTCTCGGGGATGATTCCATGCTTCTGCTGCAGGAGTTCCAGAGCCTGGAGCTGGAGTTCCAGGTTCTTCTGTATCATCATTCTCTTGAAGATCTCGAAGTCGTCTGCTGCCCAGACTTGCTCGAAGAGTGTCTGTGAGAGGGGGAGGGGTAAACATCGGTTTAAATAGGAAATGAGGGAACTTAGAAGATACGACTGGAATTAAAGAAGGATGATAATCTTGTGACATAGGCCTAAGCTCATGACGATGACGTAAATTTTGTGCTATAGGTGTAGACTCATGAGGAGGACGCAAATATTGTCATAGACATAAGCTGGACATGTTACTACCCTTATCTAGGACTATAATATGAACAAAACCGGCATAAAAGCCAGAATATATAAATATAGGCTTTAAAATGTCACAATATAGACAATTTATTAATGGCCTAAGCTCATGAGAATGATATAAATGTTGTACCATAAGCCTAAACTCAGATTAGTTTAGTTGGACGTGGTACTAGCTAGCCTTCTGGGCCCATATGAATTAACAAAACAGGGGAAAATAAGCCAGGATATTTAAGTTTATGCTTAAAAAGTTCAAATTATAGCAAACCCATCAACAGTGGCAAAATGAACAGCTGACAAGAATGTGAAAAATGACATATCATGTCTTTTCGAATTAGTCTCATACATTATTGCTAAGAGTTAAAGTTTAAAGCTTACGTGATTAATAATAAAAAAAATAATAGTTTGTCGAATACGTAGATATTCTCTCTTTCGTTTATACAATATGAAAGGGTGATGTTATCCATCTTAACCAGGTAAAGGTATAATATGCGAGAATTAAATATAAATTACAACCAAACATTTAGGTCGAAATGCGAATACGTAGTTACAGTATGATAATAATATCATTTATAATATATATGTAACATTCTTTCATTTAAGAGCATATTATTTAAAAAAAAATTTCATCTAATCTAACGACAAAGATGAACCAGTAACAACCTAGAATAAAGAAGTAAAGTTTAAAGAAGTTTACGCTTAAATTAACCTTACGTTGTAGAAATACGTTTTCTATTAATTTCATGTTTATTTAATAAAGAAAACTTATTAGTTTTATGGGATTCTACTCAATGTAGTCCATTGACACATGATATAGTTTGATCAACGTTACATAGTGGTATTTTTCATACTTTTTGAGCATGTATATCAAATAAAACCGACTCAGTCATCCATATATAATACTGAGTATGTTTAAACTCTGAAAAATCACTTTTGTAACTCAAAATACGCCAATTCATAAATGTATATACGATAGTTTTGTAGATAAAGATGTTTCTGTTACTCATGCAAAGAATGTGGACGAAAACATTGTTTTTTTTTTATCAATCAAATAAATATTAATAGAAATAAAACTGACCTGATGGAAAGTCGTCTTCGTAGAGGCCTCCCCACAGGCGGCCTCGAACTGTTCAGGGGTGATTCCTATGTCTTCCATGTAGGACCCCAGCATGAAGTCCACGAGGTTCTTGTACTCCTCGTGGATCGCCTTGTGTTCCGTGTCATCCTCGCAGCCTGGTTCGAAAACTGGAAGAGAAAAGGGGAAGAAGAAGGTTTAAAGTAGTGCTATGACTCTAGCCTTTGTTCGTGGATTATTGGATATGAATTGAGTATAGAATTTAGGGCTAAGGCCAAAAGCTTAGACCTTTGATGAGGTTATTCGGAGCTGAAAGGGGGTCTGAGAGTAGAAAGGTTTATACAAAGGTGTAATAGGGGGAAAACCTTGCATTTGTACAATATAAACTTATAGCAGAAAAGTTTGAAAGGTGTAACAGGAGGAAAACCTTGTATTTGTACTATAGAAATAAAAGTAGAACGGTTTGAAAGGTGTCGCAGGAAGAAAACCTTGCATTTGTACTATGGAAATTGAGAGTAGAAGGCTTTGAAAGGTGTAACAGGAAGAAAACCTTGGATTCGTACTATGGAAATTAAGAGTAGAAGGGTTTGAAAGGTGTAAACAGTAGGAAAACCTTGCATTGGTACTAGGGAAATTGAGAGTAAAAGGGTTTGAAAGGGGTAACAGGAAGAAAACCTTGCATTTTTACTGTGGAATTTGAGAGCAGAAGGTTTTGGAGGGTGTAACAGGAGGAAAATCTTGCTTTTGTACTATAGAAATGAGAGTAGAAGGGTTTGAAAGGTGTAACAGGAAGAAAACCTTACATTCGTACAATGGAAATTGAAATTAGAAGGGTTTGAAAGGCGTAACAGGAGGAAAACCTTACATTTGTACTATGGAAACTGAGAGCAGAAAGGTTTGAAAGTTGTAACAGTTAGGAGAGGGTGGAAATCTAGTCCAAACTATGTAGTTCCCTACAAGGCAGCGTACAACTACGAACACCCCATTGCATGCGTCAGATCCACACGAGTATAATGTACGATATTTCTCGTAGCCTGTGCACGATAGCTGGAAGAGGGGAACAAAGCAATGGTATGAATATTTTACCGAGCGAAACCTGAGTGAGAGAGAGAGAGAGAGAGAGAGAGAGAGAGAGAGAGAGAGAGAGAGAGAGAGAGAGAGAGAGAGAGAGAGAGAGAACTACAAATTGTCGCTGATTCTAAATATATACACAAATTTTGCATGATTTTTGCATTTCAGATGAGAATAATTCTTTTACACTGGTCTGTAACTTATAGGTCTATTCCGACGATCAATTTTATGAATTCCAGGGATTATATTGTGCCGTTGATTCTGTATTATTTATGTAATATATAACCTTATCATGGAGGAAGTTTATATTGGTGTATGTATGAGCCATATACTCTTCGTGTCCAATAATTAAATCATGAAAATTCTTAGGCCTACGTAAGCTCCAACTTCTTGCGCAAAAACATCGAACATGCACCAAAAAATGGCGCAAGAAACCTATCTTTATTTCACATTTTACTTAGTCTCCTCACTCCCAGGGTTCCGTTTTCAGCTATCTGGACATTGGGGTTTCGTCAGAGATTACTGTAGATAAGGATACAGCGAATACAGTCGTTACAGAACTGAAATACCTCGAGCAATGTTATTGGATTCTCTCTGTAACACGCGAAATTGTGTTACAGTATACGTATACGTTCATTTTCGTTTCTCATTGATTTTCCTGCTTTCCGCTGACGTTTTCTGTTATTGTATATTTATCTATTTGTCCCCTTTTCCTGTAACTCTCTCTCTCTCTCTCTCTCTGTTTCTGTCTGTTTGTTTGTCTCTCTCTCAGGTTCATCAAAGTCTGTTGGCTCTGTCTATATGGGGTTTCAGGTGAAGATTTGAAAGAGAGAGAGAGAGAGAGAGAGAGAGAGAGAGAGAGAGAGAGAGAGAGAGAGAGAGAGAGACTGATTCTAAGTCTTAGCATATAAGAGAAGGCATTTATACTGTGCGTTAAAAAAATCTCACAAAAAATTCCGACATGGCAACTCAGAGAAGGCGGAAATCAATATAAAATCAATGGAAATTGTGCCACGAGCGTTGCCAGTCAGTATGACTCATTTCGAGAATATTTTATTAAGTTTCTGTTGTACACATCGAGGACTTCGCCGCTACGATTGGCTAGTGGAATTTCCAGCACTTTCTGGAAGGTATGGATCTTAGAAGTTTGGTTTGAACTTGGCAAATGATTCTCGTGAGTTGTAACTTTTACTTTTTTTTTATTATTGTTCTTGAAACTTTAGTGCATTATATATATATATTATATATATATATATATATATATATATATATATATATATATACAGAGAGAGAGAGAGAGAGAGAGAGAGAGAGAGAGAGAGAGAGAGTGTGTGTGTGTAAAACAAAAATTCATATCTAATATATTCCATCATCAAAGAAAGCACCCTTAACAATATAAACAAATAAACAAATATATAATATAAAAATGAATAAATAAATAAATAAAATAGAGTATGAGAAAGTAACAGATAAAAATTAACTGTAACAAATATATATATATATATATATATATATATATATATATATCTATATATATATATATTATATATGTATAGTATAGTATATATAGAAAGTAAAAGAGAAAGTAAGAGAGAAAACTCCCCCCCAACCCCCCGACTAAACCTTGACATAAAAAAATTCCAATAGCGTGACACATTCAGTGGTCACTGGAATGAAAGTATTGACCTGATGCTAAACTTTCTCTCTCCCAGGTCACGATAGTACTTGAGTAGAGGGTAAGATTGGATGGTATGATTGGGAATAAGATTGGAGGGTAAGATTGGAGGGTATGATTAAGGCACGGGGTTTTATCTGGACCGTGGATTAAGGATAAGATTGGAGGGTAAGATTGGAGGGTAAGATTGGGGATAAGATTGGATGGTATGATTGGGGATAAGATTGGAGGGCAAAATCTGAGGGTAAGATTGGAGGGTAAGATTGGGGGATAAGATTGGAGATTAAGATTTGGAGGGTAAGATCTGAGAGTAAGAAATTGAGAATAAGACTGGAGATAGACAATGAAATCAGTGATGTCAGTTTCTAGACAATAAAATAAAGTGATATCTGCTCCTAAACAATAAAAAAAAAAGTTCCTATATAACTATAACAGTTATACCAGCTTCTAGACAGTTAAAAAAAACATAGATATCAGTTTCTAGATAAAATAAACAGAGATGTCAGCCCCTAGACAAGAAAGAGTGAAGTCAACATATTTTTACCCTCCTCTAGAAAAGTCATGCTAACTTCTAAAGCCTATCTAGACAGACACTAAGAACAAGGAGGTCTGCCCCTGCCTTTCGATATTCACAAGTCTCCAAAAGACTTCAAAAACAATGCTTGGTTCTGCTGACTCAACTCAATAAAAAAAAAAACACACTTCTATTCGCTAATGGAGTATTTAGCTCAACTGTCGGTATCGTATTGATCCGTGTGTTGAAGGCTTCCTTTGTAACGATGATATGTCTAGAAGTGTTGGCGGAAAGGGGAGGGGGCGAGGGGAGGCGATGGGGGTTTCTCTCCACTCCTCTCTGTTTTCCCAGAGGCTGACTGATTTATACCTGTTAAAACTGGTGTCGCAAATATCTGGGTTTGATTTCTTGGAGGTGGAAATACAGAAAGATTTTTTTTTGAAGTTTTGTTTTTGAAATTGGATGATGAATTATTGAATGATATAATTGACTAATTAGATGTTGTGAATATGATATACTTAAAAGGAGTAAGAGTCTGAATTTATCAATAAATTGTATATAAATTGATAAATTTATCTCGATTTAACTGAAAAATAATATCATCAGACATAAAGTTCAATCGTTATAATTTCTTTGTATTTCCTGAGTTTGTATTTACTTCTTTGTTAATAAAATATAAATTCTGAAAGTACCTTAGGTGCCAAGTCTGAGTATATTAATAAATTATGAATAATTTTACCAATTTATTTTGATTTTAATAAAATATTATATCAGGCAAAGCTGGATTGTCCAAGTCTCTCATGAAAGATCAATATGATAGTAAGACAACCCCCCCCTCGTCCCCCATTAGCCTAAGCATATATATACCCCTACGAAAACACACATAATCAGCTCCACCCCCCCACCCCCCCGGCCCCCACAACCAAATCATAGACCACACGCTCCCTCCCACACTCTCACTCCCCTACCCTCACAGCCCAAGATACCATCTCTATATAGTCACGCGGGTTTGACGACACTGAACTGGTTAGAAGCTGTTTATACCAGTCTAATAAACCCCCGATCCCCTTCCCCCCCAATCTGGGGCACTTCCCCTTCTTCCCCCCTCTCTCTATCGTGGAAAGTGGGTCGTTTTTTATATCTGTTTTATATTAAGGATTCCGTCGATACGACAGTTCGTATCTTGGGTTGATTTTTGGGGTTGCTGGCAGGTTCCTGTTTGAGGTTCCTTCTGAAGTTCCTGATAGATTCCTGTTTGAGATTCCTGATGGGTTCCTGTTTGAGGTTCCTTTCAAAGGTTCCTGTTCCAGGTTCCTGATAGGTTCCTATTTGAGGTTTCTTTCTGAGGTTCCTGATAGGTTCCTGATTGAGGTTCCTTTCTGAGGTTCCTGACAGGTTCCTATTTGAGGTCAATATCCGAGGTTCCTGATAGGTTCCTGTTTGAGGTTCCTTTCAACGATTAATATATTAATTTTATACTTTATATTTTTATTAAAATGCCCAGCCTATATTAAATTCTTGTTCTAATTCTCGATTCCTCTACATAAAAATATTATACTAATTATTAATATTTCCCTTAATTTATTATTATTTTTCTTTGCCTGACCCGGTTCTCTCATCATAAAACATTCTTAAGAATATTTTAGAAGAGTATTCAAACCCTTAAAAATATAGTAGGCCTATTCTTTTTATTATTATTATTATTAAAGGACTATAAAACCTCTCAAGATCTCCCCACTTGAGTGTTGCATGTCTGGACGAATGCGGGCTTGCGGGCGCGTATTTACGTACGCACGTAAAGACGTCCTATACTCATGACGTGCATGCACGGTCCGTAGACATCTGCTGCTGTCTGACCTTGAATTTGCGATATACTACACAATTTCGTAGGTTGGCTGAGAGAGAGAGAGAGAGAGAGAGAGAGAGAGAGAGAGAGAGAGAGCGCGAGAGAGCGAGAGAGAGAGAGGAGAGAGAGAGAGAGAGAGAGAGAGAGAGAGGTAACTCGTATATCAACAGATATAACATTCATACAAAAGCAATCAATTTATATTTTCCTTAGTTAAATCTACAAACACAATAACGTAAAAAAAAAGTTAGAAAACCCTTTTTAAAAATCTATATAACATCTAATTTTCCATATTTCTGAGACTAGCATCAAAATGGCGTCGAAGTTTCATAGGTCAACGAAGGCTTAATCGTAAATAAACATTAAAAAAATAAACAAGAGTTGGCGAGCCGTTGCAAAGATGGACATCCTGAGCGTCAGCCATCCTCCACTAGTACTACTACTATACAACTATGGCTCATATAGGCCTAACGATTCAGTTCACATTGACGAATGGAAAGCAGGAATTGATTGATTGAACAAATTTGACAGACGTCGATAAACAAGGATTTAGAGCAAGGTCACCCAAACGGGGTCATGATGAACCTTATAAGGTGACCTTTTTGGTCTTTATTGAGAGATAAGAGGTTGAAAGCCTGGGTTTATGCATGATAAAAAATCATTTTAAAAAATGGAAGGTTCGATTTGTTAGAGCGAATGAAAGATTTGGTTCTGTTTGTGTGTATGTGTGTGTCTGACGTTTACACAGACGCACAAACCTACTACACACAACAACAGCTATATACATACAAGGAGGTACAGTACCCAAACACATATCTATTCCCAAATTATGACCAACCGACACGCACATATAATTGTGCAATCTTGCTCTCATAAATGCCCTTATTTTCTCTTAGTCTCATTCCTAAAAGAAACACAAAACAAACAAAAAAACAAATAAAATAAATGAACAAAGAGCTTCCATGCTAAGTGCACATTAACCACTCTCTTTTGGCAGGTAAACCACCATCGACTTCCTTTGGTGAATAATGAATTTAGCGGCGTAACAATCAAGCTACTGAGAAAACAAAAGTGAAACGTATGATTCTGTAACTATAGGACTAAATAATTCAGCGGGAAAATACGGTGGAATATTCCTCCAAAAGTCAAGTCTATGTGTGTTTGGTCTCTGGGACGAAAGTAGGCCTAAGGTTTTGCAACTAGGACTAAATTATTTTGCAACTAGGACTGACTCAGGTGTTATTATGAGCGTGGAAAATGCCTTCTAGACGCAGCCGATCTGTCAATCTCTAACGCCAAATTAGGCTAGATAAAATAATTCACAGGTAAAATCAGCGTGAAATATTCCTCCAAAACTCAGCCTATCTCTATAAATCCCAGACACGAACTTAGGCCGATAAACTAGGCTTTTTGTACGAACAATCACTTGTTTGTACGAGAATTTCCATTCACAGGCGAATGACGAGATTCGCTAGGCCTAAACAGATAGATAAATTCAACTGATTTAAGGTCTAAAATCACTAATTATAACTGGAAATGGATCCACAGGTAACTTGGGGGTTATGGTTGTGTCTCTATATGAAAAAGAAAGTATCCTGGTATACCAAAAAGAAGGTTCGAAAACGAGTGAAGTTAAAAGTTTAGTGAAACGTAAGGTTGAGAGAGAGAGAGAGAGAGAGAGAGAGAGAGAGAGAGAGAGAGAGAGAGAGAGAGAGAGAGAGAGAGAGAGAGATTTGTAGGAATAGAGGCTTTTTTTTAACAGATTACAATATTCCTTGATAACCAAGGCACACTTTTTTTTTTCTTTGTTACCTTCTTGGAGAGACAGTTGTGATATTTTTAGGATTTTATTTCATTTAAATAAATACATACACTTATATTCAGACACAAGTACACACATATATATACATGTGTGTGTTTGTGTGTGTCTTTAAAATTTCATCACATACCACTACGATTACATAGACAATTCAACGCAAAACTTATCAATAACTACTGTATCAACTATTGGTACAAAACTGATACAGTATCGTATCAGTAATGTATCCCTTAACTCTAAGAAACTATGTAGGAGTTTATAATCTGTTCTCCTGATAAACCAAAGTTACATAAAAAAAGAACCATATTGATTTCAAATATTGACATTTCGAAACACCTGCAATATGACAAACTCATTCCTCCGATATATTGGTTTTCTTGTGCGTCTAAGGATGTTATGACATAGTACTATAGTTCGACCTCAGAGTGGTATATCGTTAAAACAGAATAAACACAGGTTTATTATAGATATTATTCGGTAACTATAGTGATTATAATGGTAAATAGTTTTGCAGAATAGCATATTTTAGTAAACAGAGCAACTTGCTGTGATTTTACACGTGTTTGGTGAGACTGTTCACGGTGTCTTGGTTATTGATTTTAGCTGTGCGGACAAATAATAGTGAGGCGAAGTGAAAAATTCGTTATATTTACTCTAATATAACGTTGTTGTGTGTGAAATGACATTGTAGAGCTGTATACACGAGTAGACCAGGCAATTATCAGTACTATGTATAGATAGGTCTAAAGTATTTGAGCGTTTATGCTGGTTTCTTCAGAATAGACTGGACATCTTGGTGAGCCCACCTAAGTAAAATGCGCATATATAACAGCAAAACGACTTTTATTTAGCTCTAATTGCGACAGGTGTTGCCTCAAATTGCGTAAGTTCAAGTGCCTTGTTGTGAAATGCCTATTTATGCGTCTTAAGGCGTAAACTATAGGCCTATGTTTTTAAAGACTAGTTAAGTGAGGTTAGCTGGGTAAAGCGTGCGTATATAACAAGAGTACTTTTATTTTGTGTGAGAATGTTGCGTAACATCGCTTAAATTCAAGTGCCTTGCTGTGAATAACCTATTTATTTGCATAGAGGTGCCATCGTCATCAACGGTGCAAGTGCGTATAGAGACCTATAGGCCTAAGCTCTCACTTACTCAAAGACTTGTGTTCTATGAAGGTCAGAATGGGCACATTCCACACGGGACCCCTGAGGAACCCGACGAGGCTGTCGAACACCCAGCCGTCTTCACTCATGACGAAGTCGAGAAGCCCTTTTGTCTCCTTCCTTCACCCGAAACCTTAGGAACCGTCGCCCAAGACTCGAGAGGGACGAGCACAGAGAGAGTGAGAGAGAGTGAGAGTGAACGGACGAAAGCGCGGGCGCGCGTTTGTGTATCTGTGTATCAGTGTGTGTGTGTGCTTTCGGGATTAACACCTCCTTTGGTATGAACGGTCACAAAAGTGGGACCTCTCACAGTTTCGGGGGACCGTCGGTAACTTCCGTTGGCCTGGCGACCGGGGAACGTGGAATGTTGCGCGTAGCGCGGGCTTTTCTTCACGCACGTTCTCTCTCCCGATTGGTCCGTTCGAAGACGGGGGCGGCGTTTTTAACGGGTTATTCCGCGTGAAAACGGGGGTACGTACCCCATTCTTTAACGAGGGGTATAATGCCCACATTAACAACTACATAGAGACGACTTATCTGTCTATTTCCAGCGATTAAAAGCGTCCTTGAATCAAGTTTCGCTCCGTAAGAAGAAGAAGGAGACGTAGCCGTTACCATGGCAACCTATTGTTGACGCGACGTCTGATGCAGTATACTTGGCACACACCCCCTGCCCATCCTAACACCCCTCCCCCCTTCCGTGAAAAGCGAGTGAGGCGATACTGGGCGCAAACTAGACTGTTCAATAGATGTATTGAAATATCATTATTAAGGATTTTGTATCTAGCCAGTAATAGGAGACATATGAATTGGAAACTTCGTGATTAGGTTATATGAGTCTAGTGTAGGTTCTACCCAGAAGCGTTAAATGTTAAAATTCATTTTTAAATGTAAAACTCTAATTCCACAAGTGATTAAATATAATATATTAATGGTATCTTACTTTATTTTAATTTATTTAGACTCATATTTGAATACTATTAGATTGTCGAAGGATTCAGACGAAAACAAAGAAATAAAATCATATAATTTTTACAGCATAGGCCTAGGGATTCAAGTATTACTTATAAGGCAAGATAACTATCGTTAAATTATGCTTATTGATTTTATATAAATATAATATCTGGAACTATAGGGACTGTTTAGAAAGAATTCTTAATTACTATGGAAGAAATATGATATATATATATATATATATATATATATATATATATATATATAAGAAAGTAATATAGGAATGATTTTTCAATTATTATTTTACATTTATGAAGGTGTGAGATAAGTCATGTTAGATTAGGATATCTTTTCAATAAACAAAATCATGTTAAAATAATCAAAATAGGTCATATTAGGGCTGAGAGAGTTAATGGTAAGTTATAAACTCTCTATTGAAAGAAAATAAAGATGAATTCAACCCTATAACTTTCTCCAAACGAAAGGAAACGGATTTATTAAAAAAATATATCATACTACATAATGATTCCAGTCCATTGAAAAGTACTGCGTGGAAAGTGAGAGTGAATTTGTTTGGGGGGCGGGGGAGCGCCCCATTGAAGCCCAGGGGAGGGGTAGAAAGGTAGGGGGGGGGTGTTAGGGTCTTATAATTCCGTCTCATTCCTAATTCCTGGATCACTGGAGGCATTACTAAATCCAGGTGATTCCTACTTCCTGGAAAACTGGATTTAGGCGTATATCTGATTTATATTCGTTTTAAAGTAATTACTTAATTACTTATGGACTGATTTTCATCAAATTTTGTCAGGAGGTCACGTATGGCCCAAGACTCAGATTCCTGGTTTTGGTTAAGTGTCCGGATCTCATTTTGTGACAGTGAGCCTTAAAAATAGCAGAGGTATGCGATCTACCGAACCCACTTAGAGGTTGAGGTTGAGGCAATGAGAGGAGGAGGAGGAGGAGGAGGGGGAGGGGGAGGAGGAGGGAGTAAAAAGAAAGCGAATGGAGGTGATTGAGGTATGCGTGTGTGTGTGTGTGCGTGTAAGTGTGACACGCCCTATATCCATGAGTCAATAGTCATATTATGTGGTCCAGCATAGTCCACATTCCAGATAGCCTGGAAGAAATGGGAATGAGGGAATGCTCCTGGGAATCCGGGAATATTCCATGGAACTGAAATCCTACCAGGAGTGGGAATGTTCCTAGAAATGGTTAATCCGGGATATTCCATGGAACTGAAATCCTACCAAGAGTGGGAATGTTCTTAGAAATGGTTAATCTGGGAATATTCCAATGCACGGAAATCCTATCAAGAGTGGGAATGTTCCAAGAAATGGTTAATCCGGGATATTCCATGGAACTCCTACAAAGAGTGGAAATGTTCTTAGAAATGGGAATTCTTCCTGAAGGAGGAATGTTTCCGGGAATTGGAACGCTCCTGGTGATGAGAGGAATGCTTCTGGGAATAGGAAGGCTCCTATGAATGGGATGGATATGTTTCCAGAACGGGAATGCTACCAGGAATGGTAATGCTCCCAATAATTGGAATTTCTGGAATGGGTATGTTCCCAAGAATAGGGATGCTCCTGAGAATGAGATGGACATGTTCCCGAACGGAAATGCTATCAGAACGGGAATGTTTGCAGGAATGAGAACACTTCCAGAACATAAATGGCACCAGGAATAGGAATGCTTCCAGAACAGGAATGATATTCCAGGAATGGGAATGCTTCCAGAACAGGAATGATATTCCAGGAATGGGAATGCTTCCAGAACAGGAATGATATTCCAGGAATGGGAATGCTTCTAGATGAGAATCTTACTCCATGAATGGGAATGATTCCAGAACAAGAAATCTACCAGGAATGGGAATTTTCCTACAAATGGGAATGATCCCAGGAGTGGGAATTTTCCCAGCAATGGGAACATTCTCAGGAATGATTTTTCTAGGAATAGGGATGTTCCAAAGAATGGGAATGCTCCAAGGAATATGAATGCTTCCAGCATTCCTCGTGTTTTCTGCTTTTGGAATTTGTATAGTATCTCTTAGCACTTTTAGTGTCATCATGAGCTACACCAAGAGTAGGAACACTGGGTGTCATAAGGCCACCTCTGTCTACAACAACTACTGTCATTGTTTACTTTAAAAATTTCTGTTTATTATTATTATTATTATCATTATTATTATTTTATTATTATTATCCCTCTCAAGAAAACTAACGTTGTCTACCAGTACAAATGCCCTGTCCGGGAATGCCCCGGCGCTTACATTGGTATGACGACTATGCGATTTTCGAAGAGGATATCCTGCCACGCTCAGGAAGGCGCCATCCATAATCATGCCAAAAAACGTCCACAATACCAGGATAATTAGGAATGACATTATTCCTAATATCAGAATTATCGATAAGGCAGCAGACCACCGTCGCCTCCGCCTCTTGGAGGCCCTACACATCGGGAAGGAGAGACCCAGCCTCAACACCACCCAGAGCTTCACTCCTCCCGACGGTGGCACGAAGGGCGCCGCCCGCCAGCACCATAGAGCCGATCGAACGGGCCAATCAGGTGCCCCCGTCTATCGGCAATGACCCTTCCCAATACTACGCTCCCAGTCTCCAGCGTCCGCACGAGAAGAGCAGTGCGAGCTTCCACCTCTGCAAGACGGCTTGACTCAGGGACTTAATCCTCTGTTCAGCCAATGAAAATGCAGCGCCCATCAGACAGAGCACCTGGGACACAATAAATACCGCCGAACGACCCCATTTCAATCAGTTCAAGCTCACCTTTCCTTGAAAATGAACCGATGATACGGTTGGAAACGTTGGAATTCCGTTACACCCTTAGACTAAGATTTGTTAACCACTTTTGTTATCATATCAATAAATTATTTTTTTATTTTTAGATAAGCATTTCTTTCACCGAGATATGAACATCGGCCATGCTCTTAGCAAATATCAGCCTGATGAGAAGAGAATACATAAGAAGAATTGAAAAGACCATATATAAAATCAATTCCACTGATGCTGCCATCCATCTTAAAACAAAACATGTTTGAGAGAGGGTCTCCTACCTTCATATATTATTATTATTATTATTATTTCTTCTATAATAATAATCTAATAATCAATAATAATAATAATAATATAATAATAATATTGATACAATAGCTGTTTCAACGGCCTTTAATTTATATAGAATCTTCTCAATTCTTCTTATGATCTTCTTCTCGTCAGCATGTAGCTGGTGTATTAAGTTTACTAAGGGACATGTAAAGATTTTCATTTGTCCTTAGGTTTATTCCTCTAACGTGTCGACAGCGCACAGGCAGTCATCTATGAGAGTATACAGTAAAGTGAATTAAGATACGTTTTACAAGTATTTATAACATGCAAGGTCGTGTACAATCGTGGGGCGGGTCGATGAGCAGGGATTTTAATTGGCCGTTGGATGGTAACGAAATCTTTCCCTGAGGCGATGAGACCTGCGAAGTCTGGCCGGAGTTATTAGCGTGGGTTGGGTGTTGGTTTGGGGTACCTACCTCTTGGGCGGCAGGTACTCGTTCTCTCTCTGCTTCTTCCATCTCTTTCTCTGTCTCTCAGTTTCTTTCTTTCTCTCTCTGCAAATTCCTCTCTCTCTCCCTCTCTTTCTCGTTCGCTTATTCTTATTCCTCTCTCTTTCTCTCTCTGCTTGTTCCTCTCTCCTCCTCTTTCCCTCTTTCTCCGTCGGTCTGGCTTGTTGGTCCTCTCCTCTCTCTTTCTCTAATTCTCTCTCTCTTTGTGACTCTCTCCCTCCCTCTCCTCTCCTCTGTTCCTCTCCCCCCTCGATCTCCCTCCTCTCTCTCTCGTGGCGGTATACGAGTCGGATGGTTTCTTGTGCTATTTCTTCTTATGATGGTAGGAAGAAATTCTGTTTCTTTTACCGTGTTGAAAGTCGGCTTTTTCTCTAATATGTGTAATGCTTCAAGGTAACGTAGGCGTTTCCGGTCAGGTGCTTGGTCAATAATTTTTATGTTCGTTATAAGTTCAGCTCTTTCTGGTCTCCTGTTATGTTGTTCGCCTGTAGTGATGAAAATGGCCCCTTCTTGAAGGTGGCAGGAAAGTCGCTTGGAGAGTCTGGTGGTGGTCATCCCGATATAAGAAGGTGGGCATCCATCCACCGAGCATAAAAGTGTAATCGTAGATGACACCCCTTCTCTTCAAAGACGTTTCTGGGGGCGCTGGGTTGTTTTTAAGAAGCAGCTGGCTGGTTTTCATGTTTTGTAATAAATTATGAGGCTAATTTTATCACTTTCTGTAGTGGGGGAGACATTTTCGCTGCTGATTATTTTCCTTATAGCCTTTTCGTCTTCCAAATATTTGTGGTGCATATGATTTTTAATAAAATATCTTTATAGCTCCACTTTGGTTGTTAGTTTCGGTCGTTCTTTCCTGGTGCCATTTATTTATGGAGTCCCTCGTTTGGCGTTCGACCATGCGGTTTGAGAAGTTATTGTTGATGAGGACTTGTGTAGACCTTTCGATCTCACTGGTGGTTTCTCTCCACGTGGAACAGTGTGTAAGGGCGCGGCGGACGAAGGCGCATCTACCACCGATCTTTTATACCTGTCTGGGCACTCGCTGAACCCATTAAGGCATAGACCCGGTTTGTGGGTTTCTTGTAAACCGTGGTGGTGTATCCCTAGGGGTCTGCTGTACCCGAACGTCCAGGAAGGGTAGGGCACCGTCTACGCTGCGTTCACACGTGAAGTGAAGGACGGAGCATTCTTCGAAAGTCTTTCTTAAAGTTTCAAGGTCCTCTTCTCTGTCAACTCTTATGAAGGTGTCGTCTATGTAGCGGTAGTATTGGGGAGGGGCAGGGGATCTTATTGAAAACCCTTTCTTCGACGACACTCATGTAGAAGTTGGCAAAATAGGACCCCTAATGGGGAGCCCATTGCCACGCCGTCAATCTGGCATAAAAGATGTCCTCTGTGGGGTTGTGAAAGGTGGCCTTCTTAGTGCATATTTCAAGAAGGCTTTTAGGGCTTCCTCTGGGATGTTCAAAGCCTGTGTGTCCTCACATCTATACCACTCTGTCCGTGGTGGTAGATTGCCTTTCGTCGCCGCGCCCTTACACACTGTTCCACGTGGAGAGAAACCACCAGTGAGATCGAAAGGTCTACACAAGTCCTCATCAACAATAACTTCTCAAACCGCATGGTCGAACGCCAAACGAGGGACTCCATAAATAAATGGCACCAGAAAGAACGACCGAAACTAACAACCAAAGTGGAGCTATAAAGATATTTTATAAAAATCATATGCACCACAAATATTTGGAAGACGAAAAGGCTATAAGGAAAATAATCAGCGAAAATGTCTCCCCCACTACAGAAAGTGATAAAATTAGCCTCATAATTTATTACAAAAACATGAAAACCAGCCAGCTGCTTCTTAAAAAACAATCCAGCGCCCCCAGAAACGTCTTTGAAGAGAAGGGTGTCATCTACGAATTCACATGCTCGGTGGATGGATGCCACCATTCTTATATCGGGATGACCACCACCAGACTCTCCAAGCGACTTTCCTGCCACCAATTCCAAGAAGGGGCCATTTTCAATCACTACAGGGAACAACATAAACAGGAGACCAGAAAGAGCTGAACTTATAACGAACATAAAAATTATTGACCAAGCACCTGAACCGGAAACGCTACGTTACCTTGAAGCATTACACATATTAGAGAAAAAGCCGACTATCAACACGGTAAAAGAAACAGAATTTCTTCCTACCATCATAAGAAGAAATAGCACAAGAAACCATCCGACTCCGTATACCGCCACGAGAGAGAGAGAGAGATCGAGGGGGGAGAGACAGAGAGAGAGAGGGAGAGAGAAAGAGAGAGAGATAGAGAAAGAGAGAGAGAGGAACAACGCAGAGAGAGAAAGAAAGAAAGAGGGGGGAGAGAGAGAACAAGCAGAGAGAGAAAGAGAGAGAATAAGAATAAGCGAACGAGAAAGAGAGGGAGAGAGAGAGGAATTTGCAAGAGAGAAAGAAAAGAAACTGAGAGACAGAGAAAGAGAGGAAGAAGCAGAGAGAGAACGAGCGGAAGATGTGTCATCTGTACAGAATGCAGCAGTACCTGCCGCCCAAGAGGTAGGTACCCCAACCAACACCCAACCCACGCTAATAACTCCGGCCAGACTTCGCAGGTCTCATCGCCTCAGGGAAAGATTTCGTTACCATCCAACGGCCAATTAAAAATCCCTGCTCATCGACCCGCCCACGATTGTACACGACCTTGCATGTAAATACTTGTAAAACGTATCTTAATTCACTTTACTGTATACTCTCATAGATGACTGCCTGTGCGCTGTCGACACGTTAGAGGAATAAACCTAAGACAAATGAAAATCTTTACATGTCCTTAGGAAACTTAATACACCAGCTACATGCTGACGAGAAGAAGATCATAAGAAGAATTGAGAAGATTCTATATAAACTTAAATGCCGTTGAAACAGCTATTGTATTCAATGCTACTGCCCTCAGAGAAGGCCCTCCTCCTTCTAATAATAATAATAATAATAATTAATAAATAATAATAATAATCCAATAATAATAATAATAATAATAATAAAAATAATAAACCTTGGTAGTTTCTCGTTACTGAACGAAAATGACAAAAAGAAGAAGAAGAAGACTGTAAACAAAGAGATCAGCTGATCAAGTCTCATCCTCCGGGCGTTCGCGACCGACCGATGACGTCATCATGATGACGCAATCGGCCACTTGTTTTGATCTGGGGAGTTAAAGGCTTAACTCACGGCTGACTCACTGACCCCGTTTGGGGGGGGGGGGGGGGAGGGTTGTGGTTTCATTGATTTTGAGCGAGAGGGGGTGAGGGGGGCTGGGAGAGGGAATGACGGAGAGGGGGAGATGAAAGCTTAGAAGAATGGAGAGTAGATGGCAATTATGAAGATAATTCTTTTTTCATGTTTTGTTGACAACTCAAGAAGTGTTTGGATTTTTGGCCAATGTGTTTTTTTCTTCTTTTTTTTGGTAAAAATAAACACGTAACTATTTTGCTAATTCCTGCTAATAAACAAACAGCCACGTGCTAAAAAAAAAAAAAGCTATGCCAAAAAAACAACACACAAGAAAATAAGAAAAAAATTCTATCAGATTCAGAGGCCTTTAAGTTTTGGTTAAGATTTTTTTTTGTGAAAAAAAAACACGTAACTTTTTTGCTAATTCCTACTTGCGAGCAAACACGCAGACCAGACAGGCACAAGCAAAAGAAACGGAAAATAACGAAGACGAGAAACAATTAAAAAAACAAAAGACAGTCTCTGTTATAAAGAGGAATAAAGAGGAAAGAATATAGGTTCTTTTAGCAAGAAGTGTGGAGCCCCCAATAGTCGATACAGCACAAGAATTCCCTTGCTGAATATTTCAGTGTCTGTAGACGTGTTTATTATAAGGCGTGATTCGGAGTGTATAGTTTTTGTTATGGCGAGTTTCTTTGCAGTGTGTGTGTGTGTGTGTGTGTGTGTGTGTGTTTGTCAGTCTGGTGTATATGTATGTGTGGGTTATCGTATTTATATATATACGCATCAATCTATTGCCTGTTCTAACTTACTGTAAGGGTGATAGACAATTTTCCCGAATAGTTAACTATCAATTTTCCCAGTAATACTTTTTGTTTGTTTAGAATCTAGTGTATGTGTGTATATCCGTGAATGTGTAAATGTATACATATACACACAAACACACCCCAAACCTATTACCTGTCCAAACGTACCGTACAGGTAAATATTCCCCAACAATACTTCCCGTTTATTTTTTTTTATTTTTTTTTAAGAATCTATCAGGAGTTTTGAAGTCTAGTGGAAATGTGTGTGTGTATATGGGTGTATATGTACAAACACACCACCCTATTACCTGTCCCCAAACGTATACAGTACTACAGGTAAACTATCCATTTGCCCAGCGATACGAACCAAGTATTGATTTCTGCCTTCCGTCACTCGCATGTCTTACCTGGCGCAGGTGAACGGCAGCTGGGCAAATAACATTCCTGTCTCTAATGATGACTTCTTCCCCAGGTGAACTGATCACGTAGAAGAAGGTTCTAAAAGGGAGTTGGGGTTTTTCTTAATGATTTTTTTTTTTTTCTAAAAGTCACGTTGACTGCGCTGGTGATCTGAAGCGATCTGCGATCTGTGATTTTGGATTGAAAGGTAGATTGTGATTATGAGAATTGTGAAGTTTTGAAAATGATGTTTGATTAGGTATACTTAGCACGTATGAAAAAATGAGCAAAGGTAAATACGTATGTATTTTTAGCGCGTATACATAGTTGCAAATGCATTTTATTGACATATTATTTTGCAGGATTTTAAAAACGTGTTTACCTTAATATATGTGTGTACGTATTGTGCATGTGTGTGTGTATGTGTGTGTGTGTGTGTGTGTGTGTGTGTGTGTGTGTGTGTGTGAGAGAGAGAGAGAGAGAGAGAGAGAGAGAGAGAGAGAGAGAATTTTGTTAAATTTAACCATTCAATTCACAAATCACATAAAATGTTTTGGAAATGTGTGTTTATGTGTGCAAGAGAGAGAGAGAGAGAGAGAGAGAGAGAGAGAGAGAGAGAGAGAGAGAGAGGATTTTGTCAAATTTAACCATTCAATTCACAATACACATGAAATGTTTTTGAAAATGTGTGTTTATGTGTGTGAAAGAGAGAGAGAGAGAGAGAGAGAGAGAGAGAGAGAGAGAGGAAAGGCTCTCTTGGGCATATACCTATCAAAATTCGAAAGGAGCTCTCTCTCTCTCTCTTTAATAGACGTTCAGGTAGGGAGAAAGGCTCTCTCTCTCTCTCTCTCTCTCTCTCTCTCTCTCTCTCTCTCAGCCCTTCCGTCTACGACAGATGTATGCGCAGGTCGAAGGAATTCAAGGTATATGTATAATGCATTCTTCATGTCATATGTATGCACGCATATTCTTTTAAAGCTGTATGTTTGATAATATTTATATTTGATAGCTTAGTTTACCTCTGGGATGAATTAATACAATCTGTATTAAGTACGGATGTTATATATAATTCAAAATTTTTATCGACGGTTAAGTGAATGGCAGTTAAAAACCAAAATTTTGGCAATGAATTAAATATAATAAAATCATCATTTATGGATTAAATGAAATTAGAGTTTTATACACACACACACAAAACACACACACACACACATATATATATATGACTGCATTAGCAATATATTTCTAATAAGAATTGGTAATGCAGCATTCGCCAATCCCAGGGGGCGTGGCTTACGTAACAGGTCTAAGCGAAGCTCATAAAAATGATTTATTGGTAATTTTCATAGTTTTTTTTTATTTCTTTTTCCAAATTTTCGTGGAAAATGAAAAGACAGATTACTGAAAAAACAAATTAACATTTTTGTGTTAAGAATTTAACGCGAAATTTATAAAGAAATGTTTTAATACTTATGACAATGTTTCCTACGTATGGGAATACTGCAGTATTACTCATGGATTGGAATTTATAAACTTTTATTAACGGCTTTGGAATTTCATACTGTCTTGTATGTTTCCAAAGATTCCATATTATTTAACAATTACACACACACACACACACACACATATATATATATATATATATATATATATATATATATATATATATATATATATATATATATATATTCATATGTATCTAATTATATATATCATATATATATATATATATATATATATATATATATATATATATATATATATATATTAATAGGTGTGTGTATGTACGTGCATTTATATACATAAGGGCAAATACGTATGCTGTATATACACATGAATAATTAAAATATCGGACAAAACCTTAAGATTTCCAGTGTTATATAGTTAAATTTGGTATATATATTATAAATAAGAGTAAATTGACTATTGTTATAAATTAGGTAATTATAGAACAGCCAATTGCTCTAACTATATATATAAAAAACAATTATTGTTGTCGTATTTTTTCTGTAAAAAAGAAAATAATGTCCCAGTCGGACGTAACAATGTCTGTTTGGACTTAACAGTCATGAATAGTGTCCTATTCGGACTTAACAGACATATATAGTGTCCTATTTAGACTTAACAGACATAAATAGTGTCCTATTTGGACTTCACAGTCATAAATAGTGTCCTATTTGGACTTAACAGTCATAAATAGTGTCCTATTTGGACTTAACAGTCATAAATAGTGTCCTATTTGGACTTAACAGTCATAAATAGTGTCCTATTTGGACTTAACAGCCATAAATAGTGTCCTATTTGGACTTAACAGTCATAAATAGTGTCCTATTTAGACTTAACAGACATAAACAGTATCCTATTTGGACTTCACAGTCATAAATAGTGTCCTATTTGGACTTAACAGTCATAAATAGTGTCCTATTTGGATTAACAGTCATAAATAGTGTCCTATTTGGACTTAACAGTCATAAATAGTGTCCTATTTGGACTAAACAGACATAAATAGTGTCCTATTTGGACTTAACAGTCATAAATAGTGTCTTATTTGGACTTAACAGACATAAATAGTGTCTTATTTGGACTTAGCAGTCATGAATAATGTCCTATTTGGACTTAACAGTCATAAATAGTGTCCTTGTTGGACTTAATAGTGTCCTATTTGGATTAACAGTCATAAATAGTGTCCTATTTGGACTTAACTGTCATAAATAGTGTCCTATTTGGACTTAACAGTCACAAATAGTGTCCTATTTGGACTTAACAGTCATAAATAGTGTCCTATTTGGACTTAACAGTCACAAATAGTGTCCTATTTGGACTTAACAGTCATAAATAGTGTCCTATTGGGACTTAGTCATAAATAGTGTCCTATTTGGATTTACCTATTTGGACTTAACAGTCATAAATAATGTCCCAGTTGGTCCTAATAGCCACAAACAATGTCCCAGTTGGACCTAACAGCCACAAACAATGTCTCATTTGGACCTAAAACAGCCATAAACAAAATTAGACTTAACAGCCAAAAACTGCGTCCATGTTGGACATAACAGCCAAAAAAAAAAAAAAAAAAAAAACAAAAAAAAAAAAAAAAAAAAACGTTCCAACTGGACCTAACAGTCAAACATAACAGAAACAAACTGAAAAAAAACAGCCTCGTGGATTATGAATAACTAGTAATTGATAAGTTGAAAGAAAAACCTTCACATCAGTGATAATCGTGCCCAGGATTTGGGCAAACAGTCTGAGTCTTGTAGTAAGTGCTGTAGGTCGTGTGGTACTCGGGCACGTCCTGCGTCAGGTAGACCGTCCCGTGGTGGACGTGGGTCTTCGTCACTAGCTTCGGCTGCTTGACGGTCTTCACCTGCGTGACGTAGTCCGTCTTGTACTCGGTGACGGGCGCGACGTACGTCGTGGTGACGTAGTTGGTCTTGTGGTCCGTCTTAGTGACGTAGATGGGGAGGAAGACTGTCTTGTAGATGACGCTCTGCTGCGTCACCAGGTCGACGACGGTCTTGTACCTCGTGTTCGTGACGTACTCGACGTCCGTGACGGTTTCCAGGATGACGCTGTTGACGGTTTTGTAGACTGGCTGGACGACTGGAGTCGTCACGAACTGCTGCTTGACGATGGTCTCGTAGAACGGGACCTGGAAGAGGGTTGGGTTCCATGAGGTTCCAGTTAGAGGAGACTAAGTTCTGGAACTTTATATTATTTCCAGAGCGTTAGCAAAGTACTTCAGTATTTCAGTATTTCAATATTCCAGAATTTCAGTTAAGTTCAGAAAATTGGTTTTGGATATCAATATAGTTCCAGAGCGTTAGCAGAGTACATGAATATTCCTGAATTTCGAGTTGAGTTCAGAGAATTGGTAAAGTTCCGGAACCTTAATATTCCAGAGGTTCACAACGGGGTTCTGGAACTTTTTACAACTCCAGAATGTTAGTAATGTTCCAGCACTCTAAGATGCCAGAGCCTCATGATAAAGTTCAGAACGGCGGAAAAGTTCCAGTACTGCATTAATCCAGGACTCCATCATGAAGTTCTGGAACTTTAAACAATTCCAGAAAGTTGACAAAGTTCCAGCACTTTCAAGGTTCCAGAACTTCACAATGAAGTTTTAGTTCTTTAAACAATCTCAACAATTCCAGAACCTTGGCAAAGTTCCAGTTCTTCAAGATTCCAGAGCTTCATAAACAAAGTCCTGGAACTTTATATAGTTCCATAACATTAGCAAAGTTCCAGTTCTTCAAGAATCCATAGCTTTGTAAACAAGTTCTGGAACTTTATAAAGTTCCAGAACCTTGGGAACGTTCCAGTTCTTCAAGAATCCAGAGCTTCGTAAACAAGTCTTGGAACTTTATACAGTTCCGTTACTTTGGCAAAGTTCCAGTTCTTCAAGAATCCAGAGCTTCATAAACAAGTTCTGGAACTTTATACAGTTCTAGAACTTTGGCAAAGTTCCAGTTCTTCAAAAATCCAGAGCTTTGTAAACAAGTTCTGGAACTTTATACGGTTCCATAACATTGACAAAGTTGCAGTTCTTCAAGAATCCAGAGCTTCGTAAAAACATGTCCTGGAACTTTATACAGTTCCATAACATTGGCAAGGTTCCAGTTCAAGAATCCAGAGCTTCGTAAACAAGTCCTGGAACTTTATACAGTTCCATAACATTGTCGAAGTTCCAGTTCTTCAAGAATCCAGAGCTTCGTAAACCAGTCCTGGAACTTTATACAGTTCCAGAACCTTGGGAACGTTCCAGTTCTTCATCACGCAATATGGAAATCTAATATTTAATTGTGATTTGAATTAATAAATGAATCCTATTTCTAATGTATTCATTAACGAATAATAAATCTTGGTTTACCTCCTGAATCTGCGTCACGTAGGTAGTCTGGTACTTGACGCCACCGCCGTAACACTTGGCGACGTGGGCTCCTCCAGACGAAGACGACCCTCCGTATCCCCCACCACTCCCGTAGGAGTCGGAACTGGCCGAGAGCCCGCTGTAGACGCCTCCGCTACTCCCGTGGGAGTCGTATCCTCCGTCAGAAGTGCCGTAGCCTCCATCACTGGAGCCGTATCCTCCACCACTAGAGCCGTAGCCTCCACCACTGGAGCCGTATCCTCCACTACTAGAGCCGTATCCTCCAACACTTCCGCCGTATCCTCCACCACTAGAGCCGTATCCTCCACCACTTCCGCCCGTGTACCGGATGACCGGTATGTCCGAGCCGTATCCGCTTAAGGTATCGCCGTAGCCGTACTGGGGGTCAGCCGTGACCGACGCCGAAAGTACAGCGGCTGTCGCCAGCGTCCAGAAGATTGGCATCTGCTTTTTTTTTTTTTTTTTTTTTTGGGGGGTGGAAATGGTGGTCGTACGTGTAAGAGACTTGTCAGGTACGGGAGGTAATATATATATATACTATATATATATATATATATATATATACTATATATATATATATATATAAAACAATGGAGCAATGTAATATATATATAATATGTAAATTTGATATAGAAAATGATATACTGTAATAAATGAATAAGACAAGATTGAAAAAGTTAAACTTAAAAATGAGAAAGATAAAATAACGCAAAATTAATAATAAAGCAATACAGAATAATAAAACAAGAAACCAAATATATATGTATATTTAAAAAATGAGAATGACAATTGAAGAATTAATTGATAAAAATATAAAAAAATTTTAAAGAAATGGAGTCTAAAAAATACTTTAAAATTAAAAAAAAAGAAAAAAAACAAAAAAATAACTTGAAAAAAATCTTGAGAGGGAGAATTTAAACAAAAAAAATTAGGTGAACAATGTAAAATATTTTTGAGAGAATAAATACTTGAAAAAAAAAAATAAAAAATAAAAAATTGGAAATATACATTAAATTATAAAAAAAAATTAAGACAAAATTACACAAAAAAATGAAATTAAATAAAATTGCAAATAATAAAGAAAAATAAAATGAGATGTAATAAAATTTGAAACGGAAATTCCCTACCATTGTGGCAAGAGATGTGTCTACAGAGAGCTCTGGAAAGCCACTGATGAAACTTCTAACCAAACTTGGCCTTTTATATATATACTGTCACCCCCCAAATCAGTGTGACCCGGTCAGTCTCCCACACACCCCCCACCCCCCATAATCCCCAACCCCAAAAACCCACTCATGACCTCTGTGTAGTTTTTGTCGGTGGTTGGAGCACAGGGAGTTGGTTTTTTTGTCAAGATATTTGTGTTGGCATAAGGCCTCTCCCATCCAAATACACACACCTGAACCTTCTCTCTCTCTCTCTCTCTCTCTCTCTCTCTCTCTCTCTCTCTGTCTTTGTATATAAACATAAATAACTATTATTGCCTTTCTTTGTCACAATCTACGCTTTTGTATCACTGAGAAAAAGCAGCGTCACCCTACGATAGCTTTCCCTCTCTCTCTCTCTCTCTCTCTCTCTCTCTCTCTCTCTCTCTCTCTCTTCTCTCTCTTTCACAAACATTCTCCTTCTCTTCAGACGACTGACAAAGCCGATAGCCTGGAAAAGAAAATCTGACAGATCAATCAATATCAGCAAAATATGGCAAATGACGATAATGACTAATAATGCTATTACTACTAGCGCCTCTCATATCGCTACTAGCGACGCTACTGAAATAGCTATTGGTAAAAAAGGTTAAAATGCAGTGCATTTAATTTGAGCCCTGGGGATTTGCTACGGTACTGTTCTAGTAGCTATGGCGATGGATGCTGATGGCGTTGTACGATAATTCCTCATTTTTGTGCTTCTAAGATGATTTATTGCTTATGGCATTGTACGATATTTCTCCATTTTTGCTTCCAAGATGATTGAGGGTTATCGCATAGTACGATAATTCCCCTTTTTATACTTCTAAGACGATTTATTCTTATGGCGTTGTACGATAATTCCCCTATTTTTGCTTCCAAGATGATTTATGATTATGGCGTTGCACGATAATTCCCCCATTTTTGTTTCTAAGACGATTGATGCTTATGGCATTATATGATAATGCCCCATTTCCCTATTTTTTTCGCTTGCTTCCACTTCAGAAATCTTCCTGAATTATCAGTCGTGTATATCAGTGCTTTTTCAATTGGACCAATTTCTGAAATTCATGATTTTTATGAAATTGATAAAAGAAAAGTATTGAATTACCTAAATGCTTCCTCCTTGTTACCTGTCAAGATAAATTGACAGATATATGACAGGTAAATTCATAAGTATCTGTCTGTGAGTATTATAATCTATACCTTGGGTTTAAGAAAAAAACAAATAGATACAATTTTTATTGACTTAAGAATTTATCCAGGTTAAGAAAAAGTATTTTGAATAGAAGTAACTAAGTATAATGTATCTGAAAACATAGAAAATAAGCATAAAAACCTTTGCAAGCAAGTATTGACATTCTTCTAAAAGTGTACGTGTTTTTTTTTTTAAGTCACTGAATGAAAGGTAGTTTTGAAAAAAGCTATTGAAACGAATAAATGTATCTTTGATTTCGAAAGTCTATTTTGTCGTTTCTTGAATTAAAAAAAAATATTTAATGCCAACTTTTCGCTTTTAGAGGCGAACGAGACACCATTGGAGAGAGAGAGAGAGAGAGAGAGAGAGAGAGAGAGAGAGAGAGAGAGAGAGAGAGCAGCAGCAGTCAATTGGAAAGTCTAATACTCGAAAATAAATGGAAAATAAATAAAAAGAATAATTTTTGTTGATGATGAAATAATATTTATATAAATAATTAACCGTGACATGAAAGAAATAAGACGTCCTTTGATATTTTATCAATAAAATTGTTTGTATGTTCAAATTTGTCTATGTTTGCAGTATGTGTTTGTATGTATGTGTAGATGAATGTACATGCTGTATGTCTGAAGGGATAAGATATTGTCGAAATACATTAGTAAATATACCTACATGTGCTTGATTGTATAGAATATTGTTCAAATATACACGTGAATGTACGTGCTTATGCTTAATAGTATAAAATATTGTCAAAATATATTAATGAATATACCTCCTTGTGCTTGATTGTGTAGAATATTGATCATATATACACGTGAATGTACGTGCTTATGTTTAATAGTATAAAATATTGTCAAAATATAACGTGAATGTACCTGCTTATGTTTAATAGTATAAATTATTGTCAAAATATAACGTGAATGTACCTGCTGTGTCTGAATTTGTAAAATACTCTCAAAATATATTTGTAAATATATATCTGCTTCTGTTGGATTGTATAGAATATTGCCAAATTATACACATAAACGCAATTGCAGGGTTTTAATTCATTAGATATTATCAAAATATACTGGGAAATATACCTGCTTACTTGTGAAGACATAGAATACTGGCAAAATATTTAATTAAAAAATCTGTGAATAAAAAAGAAATAAGATAAAAATACTTGATTTTCCCCATCATTCAAAAATGCTCCAAGACTTCTCAAACTCTTCAGACCCTTTCACGGAACTCAAAAAAAAAAAAAAAAAAAAAAAGACACACACACATACCTTTCTCTTTCAACACAGACCAAAAGACAAATGACTTTCGAACCCTTTTTTGCGAATAAAAATGATTTCGAGAAGTTATTGCGGTTTCTTGCTTTTTTTAGTAAAAAAATAATTTTTTTGAGAAAAACACTGTGCAATGTGTTTTTTTTTAATTGTGGGTAAGAAGAACGCGAGAGAAGCGTATTAAGGTTTATTTTATATTTTTTAATTTTTTTAATCAGTGATAGAAAGTAAAATTTTTTTATCGAACCAATATAGACATACAGTATATATATATATATATATATATATATATATATATATATATATATATATATATATAAAGAAAAACTTGTATATATATATAAATATATATTTGCTACTTATGAATTACATTTATCTATATTTGATTTTATAGTTCGTTGACAGAATGTGCAACGATTTTCTGTTTATAGAAACTCATGTATATATATATATATATATATATATATATATATATATATATATATACACACACATATATATATATATATATATATATATATATATTATATATATATATATATATATATCAATCTTTATCACTATCTGACCTAACTCAAATTTCATTATCATAAACAAACTGAAAAGGAAAATTCACGAGAGGTCAGGTCATTCACCTGACCTTTTATGAAGGTTTTACAATTTACAAAAAAAAAAAAAAGTCATTCAATAATGACCACGGGAAATGATTTTACCTTCATGGGGCATGGCAGCCATTTATAATTGCCGTGGGTACCTGGGCATACGAGAGGTTAACGATGCCAATGGCTAGTCATCTCTCTCTCTCTCTCTCTCTCTCTCTCTCTCTCTCTCTCTCTCTCTCTCTCTCTTTCTTTTACTCGAGCATGTTCTACAATCATATTGAATTAAAAATTTTTTTTTTACAAAATCACATTTTTAGAATTTTCAGTGAGAAGTCACCTGTCTCTCTCTCTCTCTCTCTCTCTCTCTCTCTCTCTCTCTCTCTCTCTCTCTCTCCTTTACTGTCAATATATCGAGCATATTCAATAATCATATTGAATTTACATTTTTTCCATAAAATCACATTTTTATAATTTTTAGTTACAAGTCATTTCTCTCTCTCTCTCTCTCTCTCTCTCTCTCTCTCTCTCTCTCTCTCTCTCTCTCCTTTCATTCAGAGAAATATATAAAAAAAATTGAAAATTGATCTCCATTTGAAAGTAAAACGTAAGAATTCGCAAAACCCTATTTCTTGACCCTATTACGCCACAAAAACATTACGACCCATTTCGTCTCTAACGTTGCAAAACAACTACGTACTCAACTCGATAGCTCTTTTAAGAAATAGACAAATGCAAGTCACATCTATAAAACTCCCGCCCAGGGAAAGCAAGCAATGAAACGGGCAAGCAAGAAATTCGGGAGGGGAAAAAAAAACTGAAAAGGTGGAGCGGCGACTTCATGATGAAAAATTGCAGAAGAAAATGTCAACAAAGCGAGCTCGAACGCCCGGTGGGAAAGTCATCTCTGAGGCAGCGTTTACGTTGTTGCCATGACGTGGTCATTGTTTTTTTTTTTCTTTTAGGTGTCTGAATTTTTCAGCGAGCGATAATGGTCTAATATGTTGATGGTGAGTGTTGTGCATTTCTCTCTCTCTCTCTCTCTCTCTCTCTCTCTCTCTCTCTCTCTACACGCACACACGCTTTTACCAGTCATTCATCAGTGAGACGTCTAGAAAGGTAATTTAAGAATTGTCAAAGATTATTAAGAACATTACAAAGGGGGAAAAAATGATGTACGTGCGCGTTACGCTTGAGAGAATATATATATATATATATATATATATATATATATATATATATATAAAATGAGATTAAACGCTAGAATAACATTATATAATATGGCTTTTTGTCAGAATTTGTTGGGAAGAGGTCAATTACAGCATATGGACTACGTGATGATTTTAGGGGGTTCACCTGGGCCTAGGTCCAATCTGGGAAGGTTACAATAGAATTCTTGTTATGGGACAGGGAACTCGATGCCTTTATCTAGCCCATGGCCGAGGGAGAGAGGAGAACAATAGAGACTGACCCCAAAAATTGGGAAACTCGCTGTCTCTTAAAGGTGCGAAGTAAAATGATTATTCAAATGTAAGTGAGAGAGAGAGAGAGAGAGAGAGAGAGAGAGAGAGAGAGAGAGAGAGAGAGAGAGAGAATTATTTGAAATCTATTTAGGAAGGTACTTTTATGTGAAGGTTTATTTTGACAAATTATTATCATAATCATTTTCATTAAATTGGACGCATATTCATGGAGACTAAATCTGAGTATCTATTTTACACTAAGGCGTCGCCTGCAACGTGAAATGCACCTATTCACGAACAAAGACAAATCAATAACCCCACAAACCAATATACATTAAAAAAAAGAAGTTAAGATATGCGCAAGAAAAATTAAATTGGCAGAATGACTCACGAAGATTTGAATGCCACTGTCAATATATCTGTATGAGTTCTTTAACAGTATTAAGTGACTCAACTGGAGATTAGAGGTACCACAATGTGCTACAAAAATTGGATACAAACAGCCGAATTTTCTAATTGGCCCACCACCCCTGTGGGCGGGGAGGAGGGTTGGAAAGGGCAGGGGGTGGTCATTTTTAATTTCTTGGTCAGTATATGAAGAAATTATCAATTAGGAATACCAGGTCTATGGTTACCACACAATGCTATAGAATGAGGACGTCTGCCATACCCGAATTTTCTGATTGGCCCACCCCCTATGAGGGGGTTGTTGAAAAGGGAGGGAGTACTAATTTTTCTTATTGATTTCTTGGTCAGCTACGTACAGGAATTATCATTTGGGAATATCTGATCTTTAGGTAGGAATGAGACAGATAACTTTGTATACGTCCAATTTGGGTATAGGCCCAGCCGGACCACTTTTGGGGAAATACTCTTGCTTACTTACATTCAACACCTCCAAAATCTTCTCTTAGTGGAAATGGCGACCACACGAGGACCACGGATTCGAAAGTCTTGACAGACAAACACTTAATAGACACAATCACTAAACACTCCTTAGATATACTGGCCTATTCAAAACGTTTCTTTACGATGACGTCATCGATCAAGGATGAAGTAATAAGGAAGTGAATGCTTGCAGTCTTCCACTTTACACTTTTCGAAAACAATAGATATATTGAAATCTTGGTTTAATTAATGTAATATTAAGTACAAACAAGCAGTAAAGAGTATCTGTAATAAGGAGATGGAATCATCCATTCTTCAATTGCAACTTTTCGACTAGATGGACATTCAACACCGCCATCTATTGAGAGAATTATCAGCTGATCAATCGATCAGTGACGTCATCAGTCGAGCCCAAACAACGTCATCTATTGAGTAGAAAAGTAACTTTTATTTTACTTTCTACTTTCCCGGTTTTCAGCAAAGATATTTGGGATGAAGGTGCCTGACATACACCCTGCACTGAGGATGCTCAGGGAAGCCATGTGGTCACTGAGGGCTTTGGCGTTTCCTGCTGGTTGCCCACCCAAGCAATGACCAGAGTCCAGGTTTTTCCATGCGATATTGTGATATTTTGTTGTTTCAATGTTGTTAATGATTTATTTAGAGGAAAAGCAAAGGAAAATTATGAATTTAAGTTTATTTAACAAACTATTAACAAGGAAAATATAATAATTATAATAATGACTATGGTAATAATATTATGTACAATAACACAGAGGAAGTTAAAGCTTTACAATATACGTATACATACATACATATACACACATGCATACACACACACACATAAGTAAACAAGCACACTTTCCAAAATAGATTAAATTTAATTCAATATCAAATATCCAACAGCCAAACCTTTCTAAAAAATAAATAAAGATAACATATTAAGTGATGAAATTCAAAATATAGACCTTTAAAATTTTGAAAATAAGACATTAAAAACAAACATTCGCCAGTCAAACCTTTCTAATAAGATAAAAGAAAAATAAAAATTAAATGATAAACTTTATAATTAAGAAAGTTGAAATTTAGAAAATAAATTCAAAACAAACATTCAACAGACAAACCATAATAAAAACCTAAAGAATTTAATGACTGAATTAAAAATTTCAAAATAAAATTCACCAGTAATCCACATCAGGACAGACAGTCACATAAGCCGGCATCGTGACCACGACAGTCTTATGCTTCGGTCGGTACTCCGTCTTATACGCCGTATGATACGCGTACCGAGTCGACGTCACGTAAGACGGCGATAACACTGTCGTCAGCTCCGTCTTGTACGCGATCTGCGTCAGATAGACTGTCTGGTAGACCGTATCCGTGACGTACTTCTCGACGTAGTTCGTCTCGGTGACGTACTCGTCGAAATACGACGTCTGGTATTTGGTCTTGTAGCCGACTATATTTTCGACGTGCGTGGAGTAGTGGGTCGTGGAGACGTATTTCGGGACGACTTTCGTGTCGAATTTCGTGTTGTAGATCGTCTTGTAGACGGGCTGGACGACGGTGCTGGCTACGAAATTCGTGTGGTAGACCGTCTCGTATTGTGTGACCTTGGCGACAATAGAAAATGAATAGAATTAAGAAAATTCACGTATAAATATAAGAATTATTTAACGGAATAATAAATAGATATGTAAACATGATTGAAAAATGAAGGGTGATTAAACAGAATAAATAATGAATATAAGAATTGTTTAATAAAACGAAAAATGAATATATAAATACGCAACTATGTTCATTTTTTGTGTGTGTGAATAGAATTTTAAAAGTTCACGTAAAAAATATAAGAATCATTCAGTGGAATAATAAATAAATATGTACACATGGTTGAAAAATGAAGGGTGATTAAACAGAATAAATAATAAATATAAGAATGAAAAATGAATATGTAAATAAACAAATATGTTTATTTTTTCCTGCGTAACGCAGTCTATTGGCAATAGACTATATTTGCTATAAAAAATCAATTTCAGGCCTAAGCATGAATTTACCATCATTACAGAAAACAAAAGCTTTAGTTACACCTAGGTCTAAGAATGAAATTTATTACAATTTCAAGATACAAAACATATTTCAGTTAGGCTTATGAATAGAATTTATCACAATTTCAAGGTACAAAAGCTCTGTATTTACAGTTATGCCTAAGAATGAAACTAAAACCAATACAAAATATAATAGCTGTATTTACAGTTAGGCCTAAGAATGAAATTTACCACCATTACAAAATACAAAACCTATATTTACGTACGTGCTTCAACTCTGTCTTGTATTCTGTGATGTAATTGATGTAGGTGGGGCAGTAGTCACCAGGGGCATCTAGGCCATACCCCAAATATTCTTGGGCATGGGCGGAGACTAGGCCTAAGAATGCCCATGCTGTGATGGCAGTAAAAGGCTCCCAGCGGCGTGTCATTTCTGAAATCATAGTCAGTCAGCAGAAGTAACCTATAGACTTACAAGTCCCAGAGGCTGACTTGGTACAAATCTCTCAGTCCATCAGGAAAAGTCTTTAAAAGTCTAAACGTCTCACTTCAATATCTATAATAGACTTTACAAGCCTGTGATGTCGTTGGTCTTTATTGGACTTGAGTCTAAGTCAGACTGGGGAAGGTGGGCTGGAGTTCGGGGTATTATATATATGTGCTGTTCGGACTTTCTCTCTCTCTCTCTCTCTCTCTCTGACACACCGATAACGGGCCCAGGTCAAACCAACCTCCGCCCCCAACCTCTCCGATAACTCCTCCCCCTACCCCAACAGCCCCCACCCCCCACCCTTGGCCGGGGCCCGCCTCCAGCATTTTTGGGAAGTCCTCCAGTTTCACGGTCGGACGATAATTGCTGAGTCACCATTCGTCCAAAAAAACAAACAAAAAATATTGCGACAAAAAAGTATTTGCTCTCTCTCTCTCTCTTCTCTCTCTCTCTCTCTCTCTCTCTCTCTCTTTCTTAGGAGGCGTGGCGAATGTGATCTCGGTTTTATTGTCTTCAGAAGCACTTTTAGTTGAACGAATTTTTCCATTTCCTATGATGCTTAATTTCTCTCTCTCTCTCTCTCTCTCTCTCTCTCTCTCTCTCTCTCTCTCGGTAAATGAGATGAAGGTGAAAGCATTGTTGTTGAATTCTAGTGAAGTATTTGATAGTTAATATGTAAATTTCATTTAAAATGGAATCTCTTCTCTCGTCTCTGTCTCTCTCTAGCAACATGTATATATACCAAAGAGATTTTCACTTATTTACTGAGAAAGCGTCGAGTTTGATGTCTTAGATGAGAGAGAGAGAGAGAGAGAGAGAGAGAGAGAGAGAGAGAGAGAGAGAGGAATAATTTGTATTAGTGTCTTTAAACAAATTGAATAATAATAATAATAATAATAATAATAATAATAATAATAATAATAATAATAATAATAATAATAATAATAATAATAATAATAAATGTGTGGCGCCGTGGAGGAGTGGGTTAGGTCGTCAATAGACTTAAGTCAAGTTAAGCAACATTGGGGCTGGTCAGTCGTTGGATGGGTGACCGCTCTCCTCGGCGTTGATTCCTTGGGAAAGGATCTTTACCATAATTTCCTCAGTCTACTCAGCTGTAAATGAGTACCTATCCCTGATGGGGTAGGGTCCAGCTATGGGTTAAATAGCAAAACTCAGCAATGATGGAAAGAAATGATGGAATAAACGACAACGACGTAAATGGAACCTCTGGCAACAGAGGAGCTTCGTCCGGGCAACCAGGTATTCAACCCAATTGTAGGGGAAGACGGTCAGGTACTTGGAGGTCGTCCCATCCAGCAACTGATCACCACAACGACAGTAATGAACAGCCTGAGATTGGAGCTACAGAGGCAAAAAGGAAGAAATGGACAAGAGAAGAAAATAAGGAAATATGAGATGCTACATCAGAAGCAACCCGACGGAGAGAGGATATAGAAGAAGATTGGTCAAACATCTGGAATGAGAGGAATAACACCCCCCAAACAGAGCAGAGGCTGGCAGACCAAGTAAGGAACATAAAGAAAAAGAACTGGCTCTCCCCAACAGAAAGAGAAGAACTGGAAAGGGAAATGTCACACGACAACGAATTACACGAAGACGAACTGAGAGACGATGCCACAGAAGACGACAGGGAGGATGAGGTATCAAACAACGACACACGAAGAAACACCGACGAAGTAACAGAGAGGACGGAATGGGTAGAAAAGATTAGACAATGGATGGAGCCAGATACAGAGAGAACAAAGATCCCCTCCATGAAAGCCTACAACACCAAGAAATTAAGGGAGAAAACAAGTGAGGTCAATGAAATAATGGGCCTAATACACACCACCAGTATCACAGAAAACAAATAACTTGACATATGCAGGAGCAAGATTAGTAGCAGAACTGATGGGGATTTCGAACACCAACACCACCGTCACAACCAACCCAACAGAAACCAAAACAGCAACCTCCTTGGAAAAGGCGCCTGGAAAAGCAAATCATGGTGATGAGATCTGACTTGAGTAAACTGAAAGAGATGGCAGAAAAAAGGCTAAGAAGCAAGAAAACAAGGGAGGAACTCAACGAGAAATACAAAGTACAAGAGAGGGGACTAAACAACACAATAGAAGATGTAAAACAGAGGCTTAAGGCCAAAGCACACAAGATCCAACGGTACATGAACAGGAATAAGGGATACCAACAGAACAAACTATTCGGAACCAACCAGAAAAGACTATACAGCCAACTAAGAGGGGAAGACAACCACCCAGAAATTCCTGAAGCCGAATCAAGTAAGAGACTCTGGGAAAACATAATGGAGCAATCCGGTATCACACAACAACATCAACATGGCTCCAGGAAGTCAAGGAAGAAGAAACAGGGAGAATAAAACAAAGATTCACAGACATCACGACAGACACAGTCAGACACCAACTAGATACAGAGAGAACAAAGATCCCCTCCATGAAAGCCTACAACACCAAGAAATTAAGGGAGAAAACAAGTGAGGTCAATGAAATAATGGGCCTAATACACACCACCAGTATCACAGAAACAAATAACTTGACATATGCAGGAGCAAGATTAGTAGCAGAACTGATGGGGATTCGAACACCAACACCACCGTCACAACCAACCCAACAAGAAACCAAAACAGCAACCTCCTTGGAAAAGGCGCCTGGAAAAGCAAATCATGGTGATGAGATCTGACTTGAGTAAACTGAAAGAGATGGCAGAAAAAAGGCTAAGAAGCAAGAAAACAAGGGAGGACTCAACGAGAAATACAAAGTACAAGAGAGGGGACTAAACAACACAATAGAAGATGTAAAACAGAGGCTTAAGGCCAAAGCACACAAGATCCAACGGTACATGAACAGGAATAAGGGATACCAACAGAACAAACTATTCGGAACCAACCAGAAAAGACTATACAGCCAACTAAGAGGGGAAGACAACCACCCAGAAATTCCTGAAGCCGAATCAAGTAAGAGACTCTGGGAAAACATATGGAGCAATCCGGTATTCACACAACAAACATGCAACATGGCTCCAGGAAGTCAAGGAAGAAGAAACAGGGAGAAATAAAACAAAGATTCACAGACATCACGACAGACACAGTCAGACACCAACTAAAGAAAATGCCAAACTGGAAAGCCCCAGGTCCCGATGAAGTCCATGGATACTGGCTCAAAAAACTTCAAGGCCCTACACCCACGAATAGCAGAAACAACTCCAGCATTGTATCTCAAATCACCAAGCACCCAAATGGATGACCACAGGAAGAACATCCTTAGTACAAAAAGACAAGAGTAAGGGAAATATAGCCAGTAACTACAGGCCTATCACCTGCCTACCAATAATGTGGAAGTTACTAACAGGTTATCATCAGTGAAAGGCTAT
The DNA here is from genome assembly GCF_015104395.2 of Macrobrachium nipponense. Lineage (NCBI taxonomy): Eukaryota > Metazoa > Arthropoda > Malacostraca > Decapoda > Palaemonidae > Macrobrachium > Macrobrachium nipponense. Next base: position 2,690,359 of record NC_061095.1, read on the forward strand.
ACAACTACCTAGAGGAGACAAACACCATCCCGCACCAACAGAAAGGCTGCAGAAGGAAGTGTAGGGCACAAAAGACCAGCTCCTGATAGACAAAATGGTAATGAAGAACAGTAGGAGAAGGAAAACCAACCTAAGCATGGCATGGATAGACTATAAGAAAGCCTTCGACATGATACCACACACATGGCTAATAGAATGCCTGAAAATATATGGGCAGAGGAAAATACCATCAGCTTCCTCAAAAATACAATGCGCAACTGGAATACAATACTTACAAGCTCTGGAAAAAGACTAGCAGAGGTTATATCAGAGAGGATCTTCCAGGGCGACTCACTGTCCCCACTACTCTTCGTAGTAGCCATGATTCCCATGACAAAAGTACTACAGAAGATGGATGCCGGGTATCAACTAAGAAAAGAGGCAACAAAATCAACCATCTGATGTTCATGGACGACATCAAGCTGTATGGTAAGAGCATCAAGGAAATAGATACCCTAATCCAGACTGTAAGGATTGTATCTGGGGACATCAAGGATGGAGTTTGGAATAGAAAAATGCGCCTTAGTCAACATACAAAAAGGCAAAGTAACGAGAACTGAAGGGATAAAGCTACCAGATGGGAGCAACATCAAACACATAGATGAGACAGGATACAAATACCTGGGAATAATGGAAGGAGGAGATATAAAACACCAAGAGATGAAGGACACGATCAGGAAAGAATATATGCAGAGACTCAAGGCGATACTCAAGTCAAAACTCAACGCCGGAAATATGATAAAAGCCATAAACACATGGGCAGTGCCAGTAATCAGATACAGCGCAGGAATAGTGGAATGGACGAAGGCAGAACTCCGCAGCATAGATCAGAAAACCAGGAAACAAATGACAATACACAAAGCACTACACCCAAGAGCAAATACGGACAGACTATACATAACACGAAAGGAAGGAGGGAGAGGACTACTAAGTATAGAGGACTGCGTCAACATCGAAAACAGAGCACTGGGGCAATATCTGAAAACCAGTGAAGACGAGTGGCTAAAGAGTGCATGGGAAGAAGGACTAATAAAAGTAGACGAAGACCCAGAAATATACAGAGACAGGAGAAAGACAGAAAGAACAGAGGAATGGCACAACAAACCAATGCACGGACAATACATGAGACAGACTAAAGAACTAGCCAGCGATGACAATTGGCAATGGCTACAGAGGGGAGAGCTAAAGAAGGAAACTGAAGGAATGATAACAGCGGCACAAGATCAGGCCCTAAGAACCAGATATGTTCAAAGTATGATAGACGGAAATAACATCTCTCCCATATGTAGGAAGTGCAATACGAAAAATGAAACCATAAACCACATAGCAAGTGAATGCCCGGCACTTGCACAGAACCAGTACAAAAAGAGGCATGATTCAGTGGCAAAAGCCCTCCACTGGAGCCTGTGCAAGAAACATCAGCTACCTTGCAGTAATAAGTGGTACGAGCACCAACCTGAGGGAGAGATAGAAAACGATCAGGCAAAGATCCTCTGGGACTATGGTATCAGAACGGATAGGGTGATACGTGCAAACAGACCAGACGTGACGTTGATTGACAAAGTCAAGAAGAAAGTATCACTCATTGATGTCGCAATACCATGGGACACCAGAGTTGAAGAGAAAGAGAGGGAAAAAAATGGATAAGTATCAAGATCTGAAAATAGAAATAAGAAGGATATGGGATATGCCAGTGGAAATCGTACCCATAATCATAGGAGCACTAGGCACGATCCCAAGATCCCTGAAAAGGAATCTGGAAAAACTAGAGGCTGAAGTAGCTCCGGGCCTCATGCAGAAGAGTGTGATCCTAGAAACGGCACACATAGTAAGAAAAGTGATGGACTCCTAAGGAGGCAGGATGCAACCCGGAACCCCACACTATAAATACCACCCAGTCGAATTGGAGGACTGTGATAGAGCAAAAAAAAAAAAAAAAAAAAAAAAAAAAAAACTATTAAATATATTATATATAATAATAATAACAATAATAATAATAATAATTCAAGAAAAGAGGCAACAAAATCAACCATCTGATGTTCATGGACGACATCAAGCTGTATGGTAAGAGCATCAAGGAAATAGATACCCTAATCCAGACTGTAAGGATTGTATCTGGAGACATCAGGATGGAGTTTGGAATAGAAAAATGCGCCTTAGTCAACATACAAAAAGGCAAAAGTAACGAGAACTGAAGGGATAAAGCTACCAGATGGGAGCAACATCAAACACATAGATGAGACAGGATACAAATACCTGGGAATAATGGAAGGAGGAGATATAAAACACCAAGAGATGAAGGACACGATCAGGAAAGAATATATGCAGAGACTCAAGGCGATACTCAAGTCAAAACTCAACGCCGGAAATATGATAAAAGCCATAAACACATGGGCAGTGCCAGTAATCAGATACAGCGCAGGAATAGTGGAATGGACGAAGGCAGAACTCCGCAGCATAGATCAGAAAACCAGGAAACAAATGACAATACACAAAGCACTACACCCAAGAGCAAATACGGACAGACTATACATAACACGAAAGGAAGGAGGGAGAGGACTACTAAGTATAGAGGACTGCGTCAACATCGAAAACAGAGCACTGGGGCAATATCTGAAAACCAGTGAAGACGAGTGGCTAAAGAGTGCATGGGAAGAAGGACTAATAAAAGTAGACGAAGACCCAGAAATATACAGAGACGGAGGAAAGACAGAAAGAACAGAGGAATGGCACAACAAACCAATGCACGGACAATACATGAGACAGACTAAAGAACTAGCCAGCGATGACAATTGGCAATGGCTACAGAGGGGAGAGCTAAAGAAGGAAACTGAAGGAATGAT
>NC_061095.1:2698240-2713240 GCF_015104395.2 Macrobrachium nipponense
GACACTCTGACAAACTAAATTAAGAATTCAGTGAAAGTTTTTGTTGTTTAATTTATTTTTTTTGTTGACAAATCTTGCAAGATTGCAAAATGATGATTTTTTTTTTTTTACATTTAGTGAAGTGTCTGATTGGATTCTGAAAGGCATTTATGAAGTCGAATCTGTTTCCTGGGATTTTAAATTGCGTATTCTCTCTCTCTCTCTCTCTCTCTCTCTCTCTCTCTCTCTCTCTCTCTATATATATATATATATATATATATTATTATATATACATATAATATGTATATATATATATATTATATATACATATAATATGTATATATATATAAACCGAAAGAGAGAGAGAGAGAGAGAGAGAGAGATGTCTAGGTTACACCAAATTAGTTATAAACTCCTCGAATATTCCACTAAATGAAAATACACGAATAAGAATAAACAGAAAACGAACATTGCAATCTAAAAATACCCCACTGAGGTAAGTGAACTATCAAATCACATAAAAAAACATCTTTGGGATAAACAAAATTAAACAAGAAAATTCTAAACCAATTCCGCTCAGATTTTGAAATGATTTCCACGCAGTCATGAGAGGAATCTCATTTGCATGTTGAATTGCAACTGATTAAGAATAGATCAATTGCAGTGGTGTTGCATAATTAGAATGTTAAAGTTCTAAATAAATTACTTTCACGCTCACACACATGTATATGTAAAATATAGTATGTATATATTATATAAAGACACCAACAACAGTCAACTAACTAAAATGTGCATATATCACTACATAGGTCAACATAGGCACAATGGAATTTCTCTGCAAAAAAAAAATCTACCTAAATTATGCATATGTTTAAAAGTACGTTTTATGTCTTATGCAAATAAAGCAACAATTAAAATTAGCATTTTAACTATACGTTCAACACCTGTAAACCTAACTTCACAGGTCTACAATTGATTATACAGGTCTCTCTTTAAAGGTACGTTTTCTGTCTTATGTAAATAAAGCAACAATTGAAATTATCGTATTTTCACTGTAGGTTCAACACCTGAAAGCCTGTAACCTTCACAGGTCTACAGTTGATTATACAGGTCTCTCTGCATCTTCCTGTACTAATAAAAGGTTCTGTGATTACAAGAAATAATTAATACGATTATTAAAAATTAATTTTTCCAGGCTTTCTTTCCGGGTCATCTGTTTAGATTTCTATTAATTCCTCCCAATTGCCTTCTCGTTATCAAATCGACAACCAAATTCGACGTTCGAGAGTCGACATGGTCGACAGTTCCATTATAATGTCGAATATTTAAGCTTCAAGATGCCATAATTACATAATTACAGTACAGGAGTATAACAGTCATTTCCTGTAATTATTTCCCAAAATCATTCAGCAGTTGGGCACACGTTTCAATTTTCGGGTATTGGGCCCACCATGGGGTGTGGGGGTGATCCACTGGGTGAAGAGGAACCACAGAAATGAATGCAGGAAGTATCTGACCCAATAATGGGTCACAAACGCCCCAGGGTGATTTTGGGGAAGTCTTCTTCTGGGGTCCCAGAGAAGAGGTATAAATACCAGGGTTGTCTTGTGGATAGATTCAGTCAAGGAGTGTCTCTCCGGTCGACCGCACACACGCACACACTTGCTAAGGGAGATATTATATTGACAATAATAATTTTAAAAAGGCAGGCTTCTAAATTCAGCTTTCACCAGTATCTGTAGATTGTCCTCACTGTCCCTTAAGCCTTAGTCAGCATTATTTCCTGTGCTTTTGATATTTATGTTTCAGGCTTTCACCAGAAGCTGTAGTTTGTACATACTGTCCCTTTTATTATTTACATTACATTATTAAGGATTTCCTTAATAACCCATTTCCAGATGGTGGGTAGCTCCTCGTCCCTCATGACCTGGTTCGTAGCCGTCATCTTGACCTTGGCTTCGGCTGAGCCCGAAGGGTACGGATGCTACCCTGAAACCAAATATGTCACCCACTACGAAACGAAGGTGACAAAGGTAAGATTGCTGAAATTTTGTAGAAATTTTAACTCGAGAGGAAGATATATAGAGTAGGATATGTGGCATTAAGCGACCATTGTTCTAATAGCCATCTGTAAAATGTAAAAGTGTACCGTACTTTTCAGCTTTGTTAAAAACAATTTGACCATTGTTCAAGTAGCCATCTGTCAACAGCGTGAGGTGTTTGTTTGCGTAAGGTAACACTGGGTCCCGGGCTGTGGATAGTTACATTCAGCTTACATTCAACAATGATAATAACCTTATTTTGAATATTAACGGTGTAATTCCGCATACTGTAAATTATTAAACCACTTTTCAGTTGCAAATGTACACCAAGATATCCTTTTATTTACCTAAAACTTACATATAGCGTAACTATTTGAAGCACGAGACGCAGTGTTACCATGCGAAAACACCACAGGCGGATGGACAGATGGAAAAAACAGAGTATAGAGTGATACTGTTCAAGTAGCCATCTGTCAAGTGGGAAAGCGTACCGTACTTTCCATTCTATTGTAAATGAAATATCCATCTGTCAAATAGTAAGGCGTAATGTACTTCCAGGTTCCAGTTTACGAAACGGTCTACAGCACGGAAGTCATACCGACCACGTTCTACGAGCAAGTCTACAACACCATTTACAACACCAAGTACGAAACCGAATACGTACCGGAGTACGTGTACAAAACCGTCTACAAAACGGACGTCAAGTACGTGACGGACTACGAGACGGATTACCAGACGGTCTACAGCACGGTCTACGAGACCAACGTCGAGTACGTGCCAAAATACGTCACGGATACCGTCTACGACACCGTCTACAAGACAGACGTGGTGCACGAGACCGTCTACAAGACGAATTACGTACCTGAGTACGTCACGAAGACTGAAGTGAAATATGACGTACAGTACCAGACTAAAATTGTTCCTCAGTATCACACTGTTTACAAGACAGTCTACTCTTACAAGACAGTCTGTCCTAAGCATGCCTACGGGTACTGACAGGATTGCCAACTGTTTACCTTGTTACTTTGTTCTTGAGACTGAAGATTGTTATCTTCTATATTCTTGTGCCCAAAGATTATCTGCTTCCATATTCTTGCCTTAAAATTGTGATATAATTCATAAATCTGAAGATTCCCATCTCTATACCTATATTCTTGGGCCTGAAGATTGACTTCTACTTCTAGTATATTCTTCAGTCTGAGGATTGCCTTTTGCTATATTCTTCAGTCTGAAGATTGCTTTTGGCAATATTCTTCACTTTGAAGATTTCCTTTTGCTATATTCTTCATTCTGGAGATTCTTCTATACTCTTCAGTCTGAAGATTGTCTTTTGCTATATCCTTCAGGCTGAAGATTGCCTTTTGCTATATTCTTGATTCTGAAGATTGTCTTTTGTTATATTCTTGATTCTGAAGATTGTCTTTTGCTATATTCTTGATTCTGAAGATTGTCTTTTTCTATATTCTTGATTCTGAAGATTGTCTTTTGCTATATTCTTCATTCTGAAGATTGTCTTTTGCTATATTCTTGATTCTGAAGATTGTCTTTTGCTATATTCTTGATTCTGAAGATTGTCTTTTGCTATATTCTTCATTCTGAAGATTGTCTTTTGCTATATTCTTCAGTCTGAAGATTGTATTTTTCTATATTCTTGATTCTGAAGATTGTCTTTTGCTATATTCTTCAGTCTGAAGATTACCATCTCTTATGTTCTTCAGTCTGAAGATTCTTCTATATTCTTCAGTCTGAATATTGCCTTTTGCTATATGCTTCAGTCTGAAGATTCTTCCTTATTCTTGAATCAGAAGATTGCCATCTGTTTTCCAGTGCCTCTACATTTCAGACATTCTTGAGAAATTACAGAAGTGATTTCAATGTTTTTTTTCAAGGTTTGAATAAACAAATTTATGTAAATATGAAATTTATTTGTTTAAGAATAAAACATTAATTTTTTTCTTGTTCTTTCCTCAATATTCACTCTTTTGGTAAGAATGTATTATTCATTTTTAAATTTATGCTTATTTTCATTATCTGAGATTGAAAAATAGCAACTGATTATATATATGTATATATATATATATATATATATATATATATATATATATATATATATATATATATATATATATATATATATATATATATATATACATGTTTACGAGAATTCTTCTGTCAACACAGTTATGTCAATAAAAGGAATTATGAACAACATATTTTTGATAACAATTCAGCTCCATAGAACCCAATTCTAACTGTAATATAACAATAAAATACTTTGGAAATCTTACCTTTGAAACACAAATAAATCTTGACAGGATATCAAGAAATAACTACCCACAAAAACAGTTTCAACTTGTCCTTACAAACATATTCACAGCTGGTTCTTACCTCGGCAAGAAGTTGTCTTCATGTGTTGACGAATTCACTTGTCCTGGTTATCATGTTATAAGAGATTTCTCTCACACGTGAGACCACAGGTTTACACACGAAGACTTCAAAATACTTTTTAAAACAAGGGGCAAGTGAACGCATACCTTAATGACAATATACCTCTTGCTAGACCCTCCAAATAGCATTTACCCTCGTTCGAGTGTTACAGGTAGTTTGGTCATTTTCTGGTTTTCTTTACTCGTTGCTTCATTGTTTTACAGACACCATATCATGATTACAATGCTAACGCCTCTTTTAAATAATGATTTTGCGTTTATGGTGAATTAATGGAGACATATTCTGTTTATTTTGTGGAGCCACCGTTTGGTCTAATTTTTTGGCAAACCAAATTTTAACTCCACATAGGCTGTACCTATTGAATTTGACCAAATTGCTTCCTGACAAGTTATTTGCAAATACTGTGGCATCAGAATATCCTGGCTTAGAGAGCATTTGTTCTCAGGGTTCTTTTCTTGACTGGTTCATACTTGAGCGTATTTTCACAAAACTCTTATACCCGAACGTCAGATTGTACAGTTTGAATTCTCCTTCGTGTCTCCTACAGCCTCAATACTTTCTGCTTCGGCTGAAGTCACTCTGTAGCTCGAACGAAGGAACCCCAAAAATCTACTTAATCTCTAACAGAAAAATCTCTTTTTCCAACCCATTTACTTTATTTTTATTTTTTATTTTTTTTTTAGTTGGAGTAGAGCACTTCATTCATAAAGAAAATCCTTGTTTTCAAAATGTTTCAAATGTTTTGGTTTTCATATCTGTAGTAAAGTCCATAAAAAAACAATAAGTGACGAACGTTAAAACAGGCATTTTATTTTTCATTTAAAAAAAAAAAAAACTTTACAATTAATATCGAAAGGCAGTTCGTTAGTATCAATCATAAGAAATATTACAAAGTGAAAGAATGAAATTCCACCTGATTAGCCCGAGTAGATTCCAGAATCAGAGACAGAGTATGCCAGTCAGAATACCCTAATCACTAAGTGGGCATCAATATGTTAGGGCACTTACAGTAAAATAAGTCCATCTTCAGTGGCCCTAATTGTAAAGGTATATTGATATATTTTTCAATGTCTGGTCTTTTAGAATTTATGTAAATTAACAAGGATTATAATATATCCTTTATCGATGAGGACTTCTAGTATATAAAGATTTCGGTGCATCCTTTATCTATTGGGACTTCAAATACATCCTGGTTCCTATGGCATTCCAGCATGCTCTCCTATCCTAAAACCTAATCTAGGCACCCTATTTACCTATGAGCAACCATTATATTTTTCAGTAATTTCCAGTATACCATTAATGCTCATTGCTTGTGGGCATAAGGCATCAAGTATGACCTCAGTCCTAACGGTCATACGAACCCTTGGGGCACACAGTCTTGAAAGTATGCGCCGTCTTGTAAATCGTACTGTACTGCGGCACCTCCTTCGTCTTGTACCTGACGTCGTACCTCACCGTCGTCTTCGTGACGTACTCGGGCACGTATTCCGTCTTGTAGACGGTCTCGTGCACGACGTCCGTCGAGTAGACGGTCTCGTAGAGTATCTCCGTCGTGTATTTGGGAACGTACTCCACCTGCGTCTCGTAGTTCGTCCTGTAGACCGTCTCGTAGTCCGTCTTGTAGTCGGTCAAGTACTTGACTTCCGTCTTGTAGACGGTCTTGTAGACGTATTCTGGGAGGTACTCTGTCTCGTACTTGGTCTCGTAGTAGGTGTTGTAGACAGTCTCGTAGTACGTCGTGGGCACCAGCTCCTTCTTGTGGATTGTTTCGTATATGGGGACCTAATGTGAATAGATGGTGGTACTATAACTTTGATTGGAAAATGGGATAAACTTGTAATGTTTCTCAAAGAATCAGGGAATTTGGACAAGATAAATCAGATTGTTTCTGAAGGAATTCAAAGATTAAATATTAAAAATAAACCTGTATTACTGCCTTGAGGATTTCCAGAACTGGGAACTGATTTGACCCCCAGGGGCTAGTACTAAACATGGGAAAACAGTGGTTCATCTACACTGTTTCGTCGCGTTTAGTACTAGCCCCTGGGATTGTCAAATGTGTTTTGCCATGTTTAGTACTAGCCCCTGGGGTTTCAAATGTGTTTCGCCCTGTTTAGTACTAGCCCCTTGGGGAATGGAATACACTTAGGGACATTTGATCACCCAGTGGCTAGTTCTAAACACAGCGAAATACGTTTGGCGCCCCCAGGGCCAGTGCTAAACACGGTGAAACTGTGTAGATGACTGTTTCACTGTTTAGTTCTACTCCCCTTGGGGTATTAGATGTTCCTGAAGCATAATCTAGAGTAATATCTTAATGTTTACTCAAAACATCTGCCAACCGCAAATGTATAAACAAAGGAACCAACCAATTATCCCAACTAAGTCTCACCTTCTCCACCTGTGCGTCATACTCGGTGACATATTTTGTCTTCGGGTAGCACCTGTGACGCCCGTGACGCTGGGGAGACGCATCTGGATCGGGCGTAGGCGACGCAGACGCAGCTGGGTCAGGATTTGGACCAGCTGATGCCACCGTCAGGAGGAGACCAAGGGCTGAAATGGTCGCCAGTAGCCATTTGCCTGCAGCCATTATCTGTAAGTAGGGCATATAGGTCTAGTAGAGGTCTTTGTCAGAATGTGTAGAAGGGATTATTCAATCCCTCAGGGCTGAATTTCCGTTGAATAATGAATTAGAAATGAAACAATATCCTTCATTTTCAAGAAACTACACAGTAAAGGTGTCCATCCTCCTACCTTAGACTTATCTTCCCGCGACGAAGGTCGAAGTCCAAATGTTGGGTCCTTGAGACGTCTTTCACTATTTATGCGAATTTCCAAGTCATCTCTCTCTCTCTCTCTCTCTCTCTCTCTCTCTCTCTCTCTCTCTCTCTCTCTCTCTCTCTCAGGTTTCTCACAATGACAGAAACTTATTTGACTAATCATATTAAAATTAGATGCGCCTAGTCAAGCGGTACCTAGGCTCATTAGTGTAAGAGAAAATACGTTGGTTTTCCAATTGATTTCGAGATTAGCTTATTTTTGGTTGATATTGGTTTCTGTGGGATTAAAATCCTCCTTGAAGATGAAGGGAGTGTCTGGTAGGAAAGCTCTCTCTTCACTGTCTATCTCTCCTTATCTTTTTTCCCGCCTTATCTCCTTGTTTATCAAAAGTTCTTCCAGCCATTTCGACTTTTGGCGCGAAAAGGCGACGACGCACATTCACTCTCTCCCTCGTAGATAGCAAAATGTTTGGCGGGAAACAACGAGCCCAACCCCCCGCCCCCAACCCCCCCAAAATACTAATGATCCGGAACCAAAATCTGATTATAACGACTCTCTCTTACCAATCTATTCTAAAATAATTTAGGTGTAACTGGAAAAGACAAAAATAAGAAAGCTGGAAGATGCTTTGGATCAATCGCCTATTGACTCGAGCAGTATCTCCGTTGGCGGCGCTGCGTGTTGCCAACTCGCTACTTTCCGCGAGAGAAAACCGTTATTAGTACAATTTCATCTCTCTCCCTCTCTCTCGCGCGCGATTGTGAGTGAAATCTGCCTCTCAGTCTGTTTCTCACGGATCCCGTGGAATCGAGAATGCCAAAGGCATACCCAGAGATTCCCAGACGGCGCTGAAACGGCGTCGCAAACTATAAATACACGATTTAGCGAGCTTTCTTTGTCAGTTAGGTCTAGGCTACCTGCCCTCGCGCTACGGAGTACGAAAGGCAGGAGTGATATATAGTTATTTCGTGCTTATTTCGTGCTTAATTTTTTACAGGAATGGGTTGATTAAGTGTATGGGGTCTGTGGTGGGTGTGTAATAGTAGTTCTGACGTACTGACCGTGAGATTTATTGGAGCTTTTAAAGGTTTATGAAGGTTTATACAGCCGTAGTTTTCTTCAGTGACAGAAATAGACTGTACAGCCTATTGGCTATACTGTATATTAAGACACTCGTATCCATACACACGTATATACATACGTATCTATAATCTATATAGATTAATGACCGAATTAACTGAAACTATATAAAAATAAGTTAATAAATTGAGTATTTATGCCTTATATTTCCAGATGGGTACCAAGAGGTCCTTGTCTCCAACCAGCCTCGGCAGCTTAGTACTGCTCATAACGGCGACCTTCTTGTTGGACCAAGGAGTGGGCTTCTTCTGGCAGCCGAAAACGAAGTACATCACTCACTATGACAGGGTGAATTTATTATTGAAAGGAAATATGGAAAAGAGATTGAAAGTAATATTGAAAACATATAGAAGAAATATTTGAATATATATGAAAATGAGAAGATTGTTGAAAAAAATATTGAAATAATATAGAAAAAGTATTGAAAAATATTGATAAAATATAGATTAAAACATTGAAAAAATATTGCAAAATAATACTGAAAAGTATTGAAAAAAATATTGAAAAAATATTGAAAAAATATTGAATTAAATATTGAAAAATGTTGAATTAAATGTTGAAAAATATTGAATTAAATATTGAAAAATATTGAAAAAATGTAGAAAAAATAATGAAAAATATTGAAAAAATATTGGAATAAATAGAAAAAGTATTAAAAAATTATTGGAAAAAATATTGAAAAAAGGAAATTGGAAAAAGTAAATAAAAATTATTGGAAAAAATTGACTAAATATTGAAAAAAATAGAAAGAAATATTTATTCAAATATAAAAAAAAATATTCATAATTTGGACGAAAAAATATAATCTTTCGATTTTAATATTTGAAGAAAAAAAGTTGATAATGAAATAAATTAATAAAAAGTAATTAAATAAATAAATAAAAATTAAATATATAAATAAATAAGAAAATAATAGAAAAGTAAATAAATGAATGAATGAAAGAAAAAAATTGATAGTAAACCGATAAATAAAAGTAAATAATTAGATAAGTAACTAAAAAAGTAAATGAATAAATAGATAAATTAATAAATAAATAACTACCAAAGTAAATAGATAGATAAATAAATAAATAAATAAATAAATAAATAAATAAATAAAATAGATAAAACATTAAATGAATTTAATAATAGATAAATAAATAAAAAGAATAAATATATGAAAAATAAATAATTGATATATAATAATAAATAAATAAATAAATAAATAAATAGATAGAAATAAATATATGAAAAATAAATAATTAAATATATAAATAATAAATAAATAAATAAATGAATAAATAAATAAATAAATAAATATAAATAGACAATACATAAATATAAAACTATACAGCAACAATTGACCTAACTCACAATATTCCAGATCCCGATGTACGAGACCATGTACGAGACTCAGTACGTGCCCACGACGGAGTACGACGTCATCTACAAGACCAAGACGCGGTACGTACCCAAGTACATAACTGAGACGGTGTACAAGACTGAGTACAAGTACAACCCACATTGTCCGCGGAAAGATGATCAAGGATGATGATGACGTACCGTACGAACCGTACGTACCATACGTACCGTACGTAAACGAAAAAGACGGTCTCGATTACGGGCACGTGTATGGCCCGCCCTTCGGGTAGAAGGAAACCCGAGAGAGAGAGAGAGAGAGAGAGAGAGAGAGAGACCCACTTGCTCTTTTTATGGTGAAACATGGAGCAGACATGTTATAAGTCAGTGAAGGAAAGAGAGAGAGAGAGAGAGAGAGAGAGAGAGAGAGAGAGAGAGAGCATACCCACTTGCTCAAATGGGTAAGGGATGGGGGAGGCAGACCCATCCGCTCTGGGTATTAAAATTGGGTATTATATGGCTGGACCCATTTCCTCATTCTTGGAACCCAAGACAAAAATGGAAAACTGGACTTACAGGGGCAGACCCATCTGTCCTATAATACTGAGTCCCAAAGCTTGACCTGTGTGACCTTCATTTCCACATTAGGTCAGTCTGGGTCATAGTTACACTGTAAATTAGTTAATTTATTGTTTATTAGTTTTATTAAGCTTTAATTAAACTAAGAATAAAGTTTTAGTACTGTATATTATTTTATTTTATTCCCAAATGCCAATTTAAATAAGAAAAAGTTTATGAAATTTATATCATTATTTTCTATAACCTTCTAACTTGTATGAGGCGGTTCAACCACTTACTTTGGGGTCAGAACTAATATCTTTTATTTCTCCCATCTTTTTCCACGTCTCCTTCTGCCCTGGGTAAGATACGGGCATTTATATAAGCCCTTCTAGGATAAGAATAATTGAATCAGGGGTACCAACTGAGGAGACGGGTTTGTTTACGTATACCCACCCTCAGGGGTGCCAACATTACCAACTATGAATGGTTATGATATAATTTCTATACTGATGGTAGTTATTGTTTTATAAGAATTCTATATTCTTGGAAAATGAATAAAAATGTATGGTGATGTATAATGATAGACTGTTAGATTATACATTTTGCAGGACAATGCTTTATTCATTGGAAACTGCTCTCTCTCTCTCTCTCTCTCTCTCATCATATATATATATATATATATATATATATATATATATATATATATATATATATATATATATATTATATATATATATACGCACCCTGTATATTCATACATATGAACACACATTCATACAATCATACATTCTCATGTATAATAATATATCCAATAAGCAATTTAATAAGATAGAACTATTCACTTTCCAGAACAGAAAGTGAAAGCAATTAAAGAAAGCTTAATTAAACTTTCTCTTTATCGAGGAGAGAATAATGTTACTTAATTGCTTGTTCTTATTATACGAAAGTAATTGTGTCTCTTATGTTAATGAGATTGTAGTTGTATATTTGGATGAGGAGATATTCCAGGTATTTCATTTTTAATTATTTCGGGCGACGACAGAGAGAGAGAGAGAGAGAGAGAGATGAGAGAGAGAGAAGAGAGAGAGAGAGAGAGAGACTAGAAGCGTTGAATGGTGGCAAGTATGAGAGAGATAGAGAGCGAGAGAGAGAGAGAGAGAGAGAGAGAGAGAGAGAGACTATCCATCAAAAGTTAATAATAATAATAAAATAATAATAATAATAATAATAATAATAATAATAATAATAATAATAATAAAAATAAATAATAATAATAATAATAATAATAATAATAATAATAATAATAATAATAATAATAATAATAATAATAATAATAATAATAATAATAATGCCACAGAAGACGACAGGGATGATGAGGTATCAAACAACGACATACGAAGAAACACCGACGAAGTAACAGAGAGGACAGAATGGGTAGAAAAGATCAGACAATGGATGGAGCCAGATACAGAGAGAACAAAGATCCCCCTCCATGAAATCCTACAACACCAAGAAATTAAGGGAGAAAACAAGTGAGGTCAATGAAATAATGAGACTAATATACACCACCAATATCACAGAAAGAAATAACTTTACATATGCAGGAGCAAGATTAGTAGCAGAACTGATGGGATGAGAACAACCAAACACCACCAGCAAACAGCCAACCCAACAGAAACCAAAACAGCAACCGCCTTGGAAAAGGCGCCTGGAAAAGCAAATCATGGTGATGAGATCTGACTTGAGTAAACTGAAAGAGATGGCAGAAAAAAGGCTAAGAAGCAAGAAAACAAGGGAGGAACTGAACGAGAAATACAAAGTACAGGAGAGGGGTCTAAACAACACAATAGAAGATGTAAAACAGAGGCTTAAGGCCAAAGCATATAAGATCCAACGGTACATGAACAGGAATAAGGGATACCAATAGAACAAACTATTCGGAACCAACCAGAAAAGACTATATAGCCAACTAAGTGGGAAGGCAACCACTAAGAAATCCCTGAAGCCGAACCAAGTAAGAGACTGGGAAAACATCTGGAGCAATCCAGTATCACACAACAAACATGCAACATGGCTCCACGAAGTCAAGGCTGAAGAAACGGGGAGAATAAAACTAAGATTCACTGACATCACGACAGACACAGTCAGACACCAACTAAAGAAAATGCCCAACTGGAAAGCCCCAGGTCCCGATGAAGTCCATGGATACTGGCTCAAAAACTTCAAGGCTCTACACCCAAGAATAGCAGAACAACTCCAGCATTGTATCACAAATCACCATGCGCCCAAATGGATGACCACAGGAAGAACATCCTTAGTCCAGAAAGACAAGAGTAAGGGAAATATAGCCAGTAACTACAGGCCTATCACCTGCCTACCAATAATGTGGAAGTTACTAACAGGTATCATCAGCGAAAGGCTATACAACTACCTAGAGGACAAACAAACCACCATCCCCCACCAACAGAAAGGCTGCAGAAGGAAGTGTAGGGGCACAAAAGACCAGCTCCTGATAGACAAAATGGTAATGAAGAACAGTAAGAGAAGGAAAACCAACCTAAGCATGGCATGGATAGACTATAAGAAAGCCTTCGACATGGTACCACACACATGGATAATAGAATGCCTGAAAATATATGGGGCAGAGGAAAACACTATCAGCTTCCTCAAAAATACAATGCACAACTGGAATACAATACTTACAAGCTCTGGAATAAGACTAGCAGAGGTTAATATCAGGAGAGGGATCTTCCAGGGCGACTCATTGTCCCCACTACTCTTCGTAGTAGCCATGATTCCCATGACAAAAGCACTACAGAAGATGGATGCCGCGTACCAACTCAAGAAAAGAGGCAACAGAATTAACCATCTGATGTTCATGGACGACATCAAGCTGTATGGTAAGAGCATCAAGGAAATAGATACCCTAATCCAGACTGTAAGGATTGTATCTGGGGATATCAGGATGGAGTTTGGAATAGAAAAATGCACCTTAGTCAACATACAAAAGGGCAAAGTAACAAGGACTGAAGGGATAAAGCTACCAGATGGAAACAACATCAAACACATAGATGAGACGGGATACAAATACCTGGGAATAATGGAAGGAGGGGTATAAAACTCAACGCCGAAATATGATAAAAGCCATAAACACATGGGCAGTGCCAGTAATCAGATACAGCGCAGGAATAGTCGAATGGACGAAGGCAGAACTTCGCAGTATAGACCAGAAAACGAGGAAACGTATGACAATACGCAAAGCACTACACCCAAGAGCAAATACGGACAGACTATACATAACAAAAAAGAAGGAGGGAGGGGACTACTAAGTATAGAGGACTGCGTCAACATCGAGAACAGAGCACTGGGGCAATATATGAAGACCAGTGAAGACGAGTGGCTGAAGAGTGCATGGGAAGAAAGGACTGATAAAAGTAGATGAAGACCCAGAAATATAAAGAGACAGGAGAAAGACAGAAAGAAACAGAGGAATGGCATAACAAACCAATGCACGGACAATACATGAGACAGACTAAAGAACTAGCCAGCGATGACACATGGTAGTGGCTACTGAGGGGAGAGCTAAAGAAGGAAACAGAAGGAATGATAACAGCGGCACAAGATCAGGCCCTAAGAACCAGATAATTATGTCCAAAGAACGTTAGATGGAAATAACATCTCTCCCATATGTAGGAAGTGCAATACGAAAAATGAAACCATAAACCATATAGCAAGCGAATGTCCGGCACTTGCACAGAACCAGTACAAAAAGAGGCATGATTCAGTAGCAAAAGCCCTCCATTGGAGCCTGTGCAAGAGACACCAGCTACCTTGCAGTAATAAGTGGTACGAACACCAACCTGAAGGAGTGATAGAAAACGATCAGGCAAAGATCCTCTGGGACTATGGTATCAGAACAGATAGGGTGATACGTGCAAATAGACCAGACGTGACGTTGATTGACAAAGTCAAGAAGAAAGTATCACTCATTGATATCGCAAAACAAGGGAACACCAGAGAAAGAAAGGGAAAAAATGGATAAGTATCAAGACCTGAAAATAGAAATAAGTAGGATATGGTATATGCCAGTGGAAATTGTATCCATAATCATATAATATAGGCACAATCCCAAGATCCCTGAAAAGGAATCTGGAAAAACTAGAGGCTGAAGTAGCTCCAGGACTCATGCAGAAGAGTGTGATCCTAGAAACGGCGCACATAGTAAGAAAAGTGATGGACTCCTAAGGAGGCAGGATGCAACCCGGAACCCCACACTATAAATACCACCCAGTCGAATTAGAGGATTGTGATAGTGCAAAAAAAAAAAAATAATAATAATAATAAATATTTTCCAACAGGTATACTGAAATCCAGTTTTATTAAAAAAAATATACATATAGACATAAAATTCTGGAATATGAAAAGTGAAAAAAAAGAAACATCCTCAAATTCTCTCATCTGGAGCAAAGCATCGCTGGACCTCATTATGCCAACTATTCTTATTTTAGCGATTGGCTTTCTATTTCGTATAAATACGCGTTCTAAAACGAAAGTACGAGCCAGTAGCACGTTGGCCTTCGTCACTGAACGACTACTGGCGGAGGACGAGGCAAGGGAAAGTATCGTGAACTTTTCGGTTTCGTGGAAATTAAAACCTTAAGAAAATCGCTAAATTTTATTCCTGTGAAGATGTGTGGTCGAGTTTCGT
>NC_061095.1:2718240-2760740 GCF_015104395.2 Macrobrachium nipponense
GTACATATACGGTACGTGTACTATCCACTACAAAATGTAGGTATAACATATTGTGCAGCACAATACGTCGATTCACTATACAACACTGCAGAACCCATTGTACAACACAATACGATTCACTACAAAACCATACTTTGACTTGTAAACGTATCAGTGCCTCTACAGCCGTCGAATGTAGACCCAAATCTGACGTCCCTATCGAGATGAACTCTCATTTATATATTCTCACGGAAATGAGTTGAAACGAGGTCACCAGTGACCTCACTGGGGCCATTTCACGCCGGTTGCCATACTCGGCGACACAGAGGGGAGGGAGGTCCTCGGTTTTTTAATGCACCTGGCCACAGAGGTGTGTTTTAATTAATGAATTCGATTGTTGCAAGGTCTTATACGCTTCGTTTGGTTAAGATTTCAAGTGGTTCCTTTCGAAAATACGCTTTTAATTACTGATGCAACTTTAAGAGTTAGATCACAAGACTTTTTCTAGAGCGATTATGACACTATGAAGTCTCCATTGTTCTGTCAAAATAACGGTTAATTTTGATGATGATGCAATATTGCCGAAGCAGGAAGTGAATTTGATTTTTGTGATAATATGTCTAACAATATCAAGGTGTTCTTCTGTTTATATATATATATATATATATATATATATATATATATATATATTAAATAATATATGCGACGCACAATCAAAATTCAGTTGTATGCACAATGCAGATAAATCCTATATTATTATTATTATTATTATTATTATTATTATTATTATTATTATTATTATTATTATTATTATTATTATTATTATTATTATTATTCAGAAGATGAACTCTAATCACATGGAACAAGCCCACCACAGGGGCCACTGACATGAAATTCGTATTATTATTATTATTATTATTATTATTATTATTATTATTATTATTATTATTATTATTATTATTATTATTATTATTATTATTATTCAGAATTTGAAACCCATATTCATATGGAACAAGCCCACCACAGGAGCCACCGACTAAACCTTCAAGCTTCCAAAGAATATTGCAGGCTCATCTGAAAGAACCAACAATATAAGTATAACAGGAAGTACAGAAAGAAGAGGTCACTTATTACATTAGAAAATGAATTAACAAAATTAACAAATTTGATTGATTTCTCTTACTGCATCACAGACATCATTTCTCAAAATGGAAAAGTGGTTTCCAAGACATTCACTGGCCCAGATTTCAGTCATGTTGCATTGCATAAAACCGGCTGGTGAGAATTGCCAAATATCAGTTGCTGTTTATTGCAGAAATACAACAGAGCAAGGTCTGTGAATACAGTAGTTGAATACAACATATTTGTGTATTTACAGTTTACAGAATGGTATAGTTAAGGTAATATAGTTATCCTATGGACAAAAACAACCGATGAATCTCCCGTATTTCTTTATTTTACATGAATGGTTTCAGTCAGTGCTACACTGAGGTAGAGAATAGTGCTCTCCTAAGGTTTGTGAATACAGCAGATTTGTGTCTTTACAGTTAACAGAATGGTATAGTTAAGGTAATATAGTTATCCCATGGACAAAACCCACTAATAAATCTCTTGTAGCTCTTTATTTTACATGTATGGTTTCAGACAGTGCTGCATTGAGCTATAGAGAATAGTGTTCACCTAAGGTTTGTGAATACAGTGGTTAAATACAGTAGTCTAGTGTATTTAAAGTTTCTAGAATGATATAATTAATTTAATATAATTATCCCATGGACAAAATCCAGTAAGAAATCTCATATATCTCCTTATTTTACAGGTATGGTTTCAGACAGTGCTCCATTGAGCTAGAGAATTTTTATCTCGCTGAGATTAGCATCGCCAGAGTTTGTCTGTCTTGGTAGCTTTGTCTCCTCTGCTACCAGGTTTGTGAATTCTCTCCATGCTTCTGTTTTTCCTGATATTTATAATTTTTCTCTCTCTTAATGGGACACTCAATTGTTATTAAAAGAACAATGGCGTGATATCCTATAAGCACACTAGTGAAGTCCTTGGCGGCATAGGATTTCTTTGCAGGATTTGAAAAAAAAGTTTATTTCCCTTTCGTTCCCCATTACATTCTCCTCTTTTTTTTTTATTCAGTACTTCATTCTTTAGCAGTTTTTTTCAGGACTTATTTAAATTGCTGTACTTTACACTTTTTTTCACACTTAGATTTTATCTATGTTAATTTATTTGTGTCATTAGCATTCAGAAAATAGTGAGAGAGAGAGAGAGAGAGAGAGAGAGAGAGAGTGAGAGAGAGAGAGAGTTATCAGGATTCATAACAGGCTGTGATAAGTATTAGAATAAAATACTTTCCATCTTCTCAAACGTAAATGAAAAAAATTAATAAATACATCAAATTTATGATGAATTAAAAGGAATTCAAAATACCTAATAAACAAATAAACACTTTCATCATTCATTTACATGATTTATTTCACATTCTGCGATGCATAATTTATGGCATTCAATTTTATACATTAATAATTTAAAGTAGACAAAAGCAGATAATAAGAAAGCATATTTCCCTGCTTGGCAACTCTGTCTTTATGGCAATATCAATACGGGTATCAGACGAGTCAATGTTAGTTTTATAATTCTACAATGCATAATTTTATTTTATTAATTTCTAGATTAATAATTTTATTGGATAACTCCGTGTAATTCATTTATCATGTTTACATTGATAATTGTAAGCCAATAAAAGCAAATAATTAAAAGCATAATTCCCTATTTGGCAACTTTGACAGTATGGCAGTATCGATACGTGCATCAGACGCGTCAGTGACCGTACCCACCGTACCCGTACCCTCCGTACGGCTTCGGGCAGACCGTCTTGTACGTCTGGAGGGTTTTCAAAACGGTCTGGTAGTACGGGACTAAGTTGGTCTTGTAGACCGTGTTGTAGTGGAGGGCCGTTTTGGTGACGTACTGCGGCTGGTACTCTGTCTTGTAGACGGTCTCGTACTTCACGTCCGTCTGCACGACGGTCTCGTACTTCACGTCCGTCTCCGTGACGTACTCGGGCACGTGCTCGGTCTTGGTCTCGTACTTCGTCTCGTACTGGGTCTCGTAGTCCGTGACGTACTTCGTGTCCGTCTTGTACTCGGTCTCCGTGACGTACTCGGGTACGTACTCGGTCTCGACCTTCGTGACATACTCGGTCTCGTACACGGGTTGGTAGATCGTCGTGGGCACGTACTGCTTGTCGTAGACCGTTTCGTACACTGGTAGCTGAGGATTGAAACAAAAAAGGTTAGAGAGAGAGAGAGAGAGAGAGAGAGAGAGAGAGAGAGAGAGAGACAAAATCTACATTAAACATCTACATAAAGCTACAAAAGAAAAAAAAATACAAAAAACCACAAAATGTTACAAAATCTTTCTCAGTTCACTTCCTGGATTCTTTAATTAACATGACGTAACCGGAAGTACTTGAAAGAGAGAGAGAGAGAGAGAGAGAGAGAGAGAGAGAGAGAGAGAGAGGTGAGGTGCCATTGTTGACGATGACGTCAGCAAAATATTGAGTTGACGGTCAGGAAATAAATCAACTATTTACTTAGGTCGCAAACACACACACATAAACACTCTTTAGATTTAAATAGGCCTAATCCATCTAAGGAAACCACTTAAACATAATCTAAATAATAAATAAACTTTAGAACTTATAGGCCTATTCCATCTACGTAAACCACTTAAAATCTAAACAACAAATAAACTTCAGTCTTATAGGCCTAATCCATCTACGTAAACCATCAAACATAATCTAAACAATAAATAAACTTTAGAACTTATAGGACTAATCCATCTACTAAACCATTTATAAATAGACTAAACGGTAAGTAAACTCACATTTATCAGACATAATTTAAACATTAACTAAACATCTACGGAAACCATTTAAATATAATCTAAACATTAAGTAAACATCAAGTAAAACCACTTAAATAAACTCCAAACAATAAGTTAATTAAAATAAAAATCACATTTAAATTACCTTCTCCACCTGTGTCTGGTACTTGGTGACATATTTCACCTGGGGGAGGCAGTAGGCCCTAGGGGGAGGAGGCGCCCCGTAGACGTCTGGCGCTGCCTGAGTGAAGGAGACGGCATATGCCCCCAGGGAGAGTATGGCCAACCAGCTGGTATTCACCATCTTCAGGGTATAATGAAGAAAGATGGTGAGTGTGGTGAATGATTATGGTGGGAGATTGTTTATAAGGTTTAGGAAGGACTATTCTTGCTGGTATAAGGCCCCCTAGGCCTATTGATACTATTTGAAAAATGGGTATTTTTGTTTACATAGGCCTAAGGAGGACTATTATGTCTATAAGGTCTGGTCAGGAAGGAGTTTTAAGGTTTATAGGTCTATGACCTATTTTAAAAAGGGTATTTTTGTTTACATAGGCCTAAGGAGGACTATTATGTTTATAGGGTGTGGTCAGGAAGGAGTTTTAAAGTTTATTGGTCTATGACCTATTTTAAAAAGGGTATTTTTGTTTACATAGGCCTGAGAAGGACTGATATGTCTATAGAAGGTATATAGACCTATGGAATGTTCTACAGGGCCAACGAATTAAGCTTTGAAGCAACTTTCTATCGGTATATGAGTATATTCCATAAGTATTTACGTTTATTTGATAAGTACGCAAGTATATTCTATAAGTACACCTCTAAGAAATAAACACGTTTCTCTATTACCTTTGCAAAAAGTGATCCTCCTCGTAAAGCTCTCGTAAGCGGGAGTAGCAGTAATAGTGGCGCCCTTTATCGATTTCCCAGGCATTTATATATACGCCGAAGGGAACCTCCTTCAGCCTTGATCCTTTTGGGCGACTCCAGGGCTAATCTTGGGGGTTGTGGGGCTGTGGGGTGTGGGGGGAGAAGAAGAATTTTCGAAGCGAGAAAATTGAACAAGGTTGTGGAAAGGTGTTACAAAAAGGGTTATGCATAAAAAAATGATTGTTTTTCTCTAATTCCGTTCGTTAATTGTGGGTATTCTGGTATAATCGACTCTCTGGGGTATTGGTGGGTATCATTAAGTGGAATTAATATTTATTTTTCTTATTTAAATTGATTTCTCTCTAGATGATTACATTTATAGTTCATATTTATATTGGATATTTGCTTTGTTTTAGTGGTGTGTAGGCCTATGGAACATTCTCTCTCTCTTTCTCTCTCTCGGCTCTTTATATATATATATATATGACTGAAAATATTTTGTTAACATGTATAGGCTTATACGGCCTTCTCTCTCTCTCTCTCTTTATATATATATATATTATATATATATATATATGTTAATATATATATAATATATATATATACATATATATATATCATATATGACTGAATATTTTGTTTACATGTATAGGCTTATACGGCCTTCTCTATCTCTCTCTCTCATCTCTCTTTATATATTATATATATATATATCTATATATATATATATATATATATATATATTATAAAATATATGACTGAAATATTTTGTTAACTTGTATAGGCTTATACGGCCTTCTCTCTCTCTCTCTTTATATATATATATATATATATATATATATATATATATAATATATATGACTGAAATATTTTGTTAACATGTATAGGCTTATACGGCCTCTCTCTTCTCTCTCTCTCTCTCTCTCTCTCTCTCTCTCTCTCTCTCTCTCTATATATATATATATATATATATATATATTGATGTGTAGGCCTATTAACCTCTCACTCTATATATATATATATATATATATATATATATATATATATATATATATATATATATAAATTTAAATTCAATTCATAACAGAAATTAAAAAAAGAATAAATTAAAATCGTCCCAGCCAGGAAACGCATATAGTAAATGACTATTCAAAATTCAGATACCCATTAAATCTGACATTAAAAAAAAAATAACCAAAAAAATGTCAGTAAACGAAATACACAATTTCCACACTCAGTAGTTATTCAGTTTACCTTTATTTTCTTTAATTTTTTTCTTAAATGTTCTAATTTTCTTTCGGTTTTATCTTTAAGAGACAAAAGTTCAACGTAAATAGGTTGTTGTCAACATGGCCTTTCTTTTTCAGTTTTTTTTTTCTGCTGCTTTTTATAATTTCTTATTTTTTATTTTTCCTCGATTTCGTTTCACTCTAGGTTTTCTTTGTAGTTTTAGTTGTCAGTTAGCCTATTTTTATTTATATATATTTTATGTTCGTCTCTAAACAAAATTTCGAATTATCTCTATATTTTTACACCAGTTATAAAGCTTCCTAAGACGGCAACGGGTCATAGATATAGATATTCTATAACGTATTCGTTAATGTCAGCCATTATTTCTTTGCGAGACAACGAAACAAAACATATCAGGGCGATATCTAACAAGCTAACGTTTGCTTAGATATATACATTTCATGAAATTAATATCGATTTGTTTTCATTGTCCCAACGCTAACGCAAGCGCGTACGTTGTCTATAATACCTACTATTAATAAATTAAATAATACAGTAATTATTCCATAACGTTATTTACCATCAAAGTTTTAATCTAATTACGCTAAGGCCTTGAAGTCTAATTAAATGTAAATGGAGCAATCTGGCAACAATGTCCTTAATGACGCCTCTCTCGCCTAACCAGATCGACTCAGATGATTTTTCGTCATTTTAAAGAAATTTATCTTTTTTTACCTGTTACGCCAATGTGATAACGGTTACGTGATGTTACTACGACAAGGTTATGTTATTTTGCTTGCTTCAATTAAGAACGATACAATGGACAAGGTCTTTTCATTCACGCTGAAGAGTTAAAGCGAGTTGGCCATTGTCGGTTACGTAAGATGATGGAGATTTCAAACTTAACCGATTACTTCTGGTAATTTCACTATTGCCAGCGTAAACACGATGTTGATAAATGATGCAATAATTGTCGTTTACGATACATGATTCATAAATCACCAAATAACTACAGAATAACTATAAACATCTGCATAAATGCGTGAATTAAAGGAATGGTGGTAGGATGGCTAGACGGGAGAGGTTTGAAATAATGTCGACTTTGTCTCTATAACCTTCGTATTCATGAGACAATCGGATTGTATTCTCATGTAATAATTGTATTTCATAATTCCTACGCTAGAGAGGTTTAAACCAAGTATTAATCAAGCTTTTAAGGTCGAAAACAACGAAGCTTTGGAATTATTTTATCCTGTATTCACCAGAAAATCTCGCATGTGAGCCTAGTACTACTCCCCTCTTTAATTTTTTATCATATCAGTATGATTATTATTGACCTCAATCTCTTTCAAATTTTACTTTTTGGGAGGAAATTTCCTCCGTAAACTATGTTTTGTCTTCGTTTTTACATCAAGTAAAAGTTACTTTTCAAGGAAACTAAATTAGGAAGTGCACCGGTAGTCTCTCTCTCTCTCTCTCGTGAGAGAAAAAAATGGCGGGAAATGCCAGGGTCCCGGAATCTTTTGTCGCCTGAACGAACTGGAAAAAGTCATCCGGCGTTATTTTTGCCATTGTGAAAGAAAAGGTCGATGATAGGGTAACCCCATCTTACCCATGGAGGACGGAAATGAGGGAGGAAATGTTTGTATAATCGTGGTTTTACCCAACTTTGAAACTAGAAAGAACCATTACTTATCCCTTATCCTGGTTGACCGTTCTAGAATTATGGTACTACGAGGCGTTTCTACCGAACAGAAAATGGGAAAATTAATTCGTCAACATAATCTACTTCATACTAAAAACAGTCCCAAATAATCTTAAAAAAAGACTATTACTTATTCTTTTGGACCTACGCGGTTTTTTCAACCATCTGGGCGACACCCATTGCTATGCGCGTACCAGAAAAGGAGAACCATTACTCTGTGTGTTTAATCGGCCGTGTTTAGTAGAATGACCCCCAGTTCCTTACCAGCCTTTGTAGAGTGAGGCCGTCGCTACCATAGTTCCCCGGCCGAGAGCAACATGGCCGTTGAGCCTTTGACAGTTTAAAGGTAAATAAGATTTTTTTTTTCTCAATCTATGTTAACCAGAGTTCGAATCCACGTGTGTTGGAGGGAATGTTATTTATTTATTTTTATTAAGTTTGTAAATTTTGTTACTAAATGAAAAATTATAATATTTAACTTTGTATATATATATAATATATATATATATATATATATATATATGTATGTATATATATATATATGTATATATATATGTATATGTATGATATATATATAATATATATAAGATTTTTTATTTTTCTTTCTCAATCTATGTTAACCAGAGTTCGAATCCACGTGTGTTGGAGGGAATGTTATTTATTTAAATTTTATTAAGTTTGTAAATTTTGTTACTAAAGGAAAAATTATTATTGAATGTTTACTATATATCTATATCTATATATATATATATATATATATATATATATATATATATATATATAGAATGTATTTTTCTCAATGAATTTTAATAATTATCATTAAATACCGTTTTATTGAAGGATAAATAAATGACAAGAAACATTTTTTTTAACTTTTATTTTATTTAAAGACATTATATATATATATATATATATATATATATATATATATATCATACATATATATATACTACATATATATATATATATATATATATATATATAACATACATACATACACATACATACATACATACATATAATATATGTATATAATGACGGTATTTTAATATCTCTATAACGCCAAAATCATTTATTTAATTAATTTTTTACCTAATTTAAAAAATATAAATTGGTTTTAACAGTACTAATAATACCCATACCCCGGTTTGGGGCAAACAGTCTTATAGACCTGCACTTTCTTAATGACCGTAAAAAACCTTGGCACGACCTGCGTCTTGTAAACCGTCTCCTGACGCAGCTGCGTCGACGTGACGTACACGGGCCGCTGCTCGGTCTTGTAGACGGTCTGGTAACGTACCGCCTCCTCGTGAACGGTCGTGTACACGGTCTCCGTGACGAACTTCGGGAAGTAGGCTAAGCCTGTCACGTGAGACGTCAGGTACTCCGTGACGTAGTTTTTGAGGTATTCGGTGACGTACTGGACGTCCGTCTTGTATTCGGTGGTCGTGACGTACTCAGGCACGGGCTTCGTCACGTGGGTGGTGATTTCAACGGTCGTGTAGACTTCGCTGTCGACCGTCGTGGGGAGGATGACTTCTTCCTTAACGGTCGTGTAGATTGGGATCTGAGAGTAAAAGAGAGAGGGATGATGGAGAATGAGTGTGAGACATTAGGCCTATGTTTTGTCATTTACGTATTTAGATGTTAATTGTGGCCCCAATGGTGGGTTGGGGGCTGTTAGGCCTATCAGGGGACCATATCTCGAATATTATAGTTGTTTTTTTCTATGGATATATGTGTTTATAGGCCTAAGTGAGACGTTAATTACATAATTGATGTTATAGGCCTATGTAAACCACTGCAATCGATAATGCTGGTGATAATACGCATTATATGTGTATATATGTGTGTATAAACACTAGCAGCCTCTAGCGACTAAGTGGTTTACATAGGCTATGATTCCCCTTAAGAAAACAACTTCCCTAGTGGTGACGGATTGTCACCTAGCCCCCCCCCCCCCCCCCAGCTCTCTCTCTCTCTCTCTCTCTCTCTCTCTCTCAATCATATATATATCTATATATATATATATATATATATATATATATATATATA
Source organism: Macrobrachium nipponense (assembly GCF_015104395.2). Taxonomy (NCBI): domain Eukaryota; kingdom Metazoa; phylum Arthropoda; class Malacostraca; order Decapoda; family Palaemonidae; genus Macrobrachium; species Macrobrachium nipponense. The sequence goes on from NC_061095.1 coordinate 2,727,971, forward strand.
TATATATATATATATTATTACCATCAAATTCAAAACTAGACGTAACCAAAGCGCCCTCACCTTCTCTATCTGCGTCTGATACTCGGTGACGTATTCGGTTTTCGTAGGACACTCCTCAGGTTTTGCGTCGTGAGTTGCGTCGTATTCCTGCGTCTCCGCCGTTGCCAACATGCAGGCAACGACGACGCAAATTGACGCAAGGTTTAGCCGTTTGGTCATCTGAAAATTGGAGATTGACGGTTTATGTGTCTTATTGATTTTAATATTGATAAGTATAGTTACTGATATTCTGAATACGTAGGTGAATAGTTTGTTTATATTACTTTTCGTTGATAAGTTTATTTACGCATATTCTGAGTAAGTATATTGATACTTGATTTATGTTATTTTGTTATTTATGATTTTTTCATAATTATTCATGTGACAAGGTTCGGTTACTTTTTTGTTTAAAGGTATTTCATCATTATTCACGATTTAATGGTTAGCTATTGTCCTAGGGAATAAAGTACTGCTTTCTTAGACCTAGGTATATAATCTCAAAATTAAGTTTGTGTATATATAATTTTTTTTTCATTAGTTTTATACTTATTGCTTCATTATTCATATGCTTAGTTCCAGTTATTGTTGAAAGGACAGCTACTGTTTTCTTAGACATATTGATAAGTTATCTACGCGAAGATATCGCTTATTAATGCAATATATCGACCACACAACATAGAAATGGGTGTATACGTATAATTCATTGATTCCCACAGGGGCGTGCTAATAGTACTAAACCAGCACCTCTTCGGAGTATGTGACGCGTAGGTAACGAGCCAATATATTTGATATTGGCTTTAAATATATTGAGTTTTCGTCACATAACGGCTAATTATCTTGCATTTTCTCAAACATTAAACTAAACTGCAGTTGCGTTGCTAAGTACTTGTAGCTACTTAAGGACTAAAGCTTTATTTCGGTGACTTTTTCGACGTATTACATAACTGTATAACTCAAGTTCTATAGTTATGTAAACTAGTACTAGTACTGTACTCAAAACCACAGTTGCCAAGCGTTTGTAGTTACGAAACCTTACTCAAAACTAAAGCGTGAAAGTATTTTAGTTATGTTATCAAATGATTCTCTTGGTAGCACGATTGTATAATATAGTTAGGTAAGCTAACACTAGTACCACAAACTAAACTATAGTTGATGAGTGTTTATAGTTACGAAACCTTACGCAAAATAAAATGTTAGAGTGTTTTAGTTATGTTATCAACTGATTCTCATGGTAGCACGATTGCATTGTATAGTTTAGACAAACTGGTACTATAGGACTACAGTAGTTACCCCTCCAAAGCGTTGTATAGTGACAGAACCCACCACTATAATGAACAAAAGCTTCCATTGCGTTACCTTCTCAGAACGTAGTGTAGCAAAGGGATCCAATACTTAACTAACAGCAAGTCTAGTTTGATCGAAGCCTTTATACCTTGAAGGAGAGAGAGAGAGAAGAGAGAGAGAGAGAGAGAGCGTAGAGATTTAGGAGAGATCGAGGAGACTTGTTAACGGCAGGCTTCCTCCTGACGAAGGCTTCCAATATATAGCCTTGATCAGTGTCTAATAACTGGACGGTACGTTTTGTCTTGACGTGGGACATTGTATTACTGTTTTTTTTTTAATTGGGTGGAAATTATTGTTTTTTCCTCAGTTGTTTTTTGTGTTTTGTATCAAACCAGGAATACAGTGCTTTAAGGTCATTTTTTGTTGTTGTTGCTTTTGAGTAATTCTGGTATCCCGTGTTTTTTCCTTTTTTTGTAATTATAGCAAAAACTTTTAAATAAGATATTCCTCTAAACTATTTTTTCAAGCCATCTTGGGCTAATTATACCCTTAAGGAGACTGTGTTTTTATTTAGTTTCTGTTGCTGTTAATATGTTTATTTATTAGTTAGAGAAAACTCTTCGTGAAATTTTGTAGGACAGTTGAATATAGTTCAGTAGAAAAAAAATATAAGTTAAGGTACGGAATTTTGTTGGCAAATGTACTTTTGTTCAGTAGAATAAATATCAGTTAAGCTATACACGAATTGTCATGGAATACTGTAGGCAAATTTAAGACATTCCAGTAAATATATCAGTCAGGTTTTGGCAATTAAATCCCTTTTTATTTTGCTTATAGTTTATTCTATAGTGCAACTACTCAAAAAACGACCTGAATGATTCGTATGACTTGTTAGAATACCTTATAGTTTAGTCTATAGTGCAAGTATTAAAAAAAATTAAATGTCCCTCCCCACACACGCTCCTCCCCACACACACCACCTATCTAGCTACCATTAGGATGACGCACATTTTATAATTATTATTACTTCTAATTTCGTTATCTTACTGTGGTACAGTACGTTATAGACAAAAAAACCAAAACAAAAAAACAAGAGGCATTATCGGTGGATCGTACTAAATGGAGCCTGTTCGTGCGTGGAGAAGTTTGTCTGATACATTGATGTCATTTGCCTCTGAAGTAATTGTCTGTTGAAAAGGATAGTGAGCATTTGATACTCACATACACACACACATACACACTGTTAGGGTATTGGCTTCTGTGTGTGTATATATATATATTTATATATATATATATATATATATATATATATATATATATTATATAGTATATATATATAATAAATAATAATATATACATATATATATAGATATATATATATATATATATTTATATATATATATATATATATATATATATATATATATATATATATATATTCTTTACCCATCCATTCAAAATCGTAGATAATATATTAGGTGAATTACAAGACCGTTTATTGTTTTAAGCTCCTTTATACAGCTGGATAGTAAACATTATTACAGTTTCTTTATTCAGAGTATTCATTCCCAGACCCTGGTGCGATATATACCTATATATTACATTAATCTTTATGTTTACTAATGCAATAATCTTTAGTTTCATTGATACATTTCACATTCTCATTTAATTCCCCTTCTGGAAGGTGAAACTGAAGAATGGAAGTGAGTAACGTCACAAATTTTCACTTCTGGTGAGTAGGAGTGAATTCTGGGGCAGAATAAAGCCAGTTTTCGTTGAGGAGATGAAAATCAGTCAATAATTACATAGGAATTTAAGTAGAAAAGATGTCATAAGTAGATATACCTTCTTGTAATCTAATATTGCCCAAGAAAATTAAATTATCGAGCTGGAATGAATTTTGGGACAGAATAAAGCCAGTTGTCGCTGAGGAGATAGAAACCAGTCAACAATCACATAGAAATTTAAGTTGAATAGATGCTACAAGTCGGGGCATACCTTCTTGCAAAATTTTGATAATGCTCAAGAAAATACAATTATCGAGCTGGAATGAATTTTGGGATAGAATAAAGCCAGTTTTCGTTGAAGAGTTAGAAACCACTCAATAATTATAAAGGAAATTAAACTGAATTGATGCTACAAGTGGGGGCATACCCTCTTGCAGCTTAATAATGCCCATGAAAATATATATATATTCTTTCATTCCTATTGAGCTCGAATGAATTAGGGACAGAATAAAGCCAGTTTCGGTGAGAAGGAGATGGATATCACTCAATAATTAAGTAGGAAATTAAATAGAATTTATCAATAATTTAGAAGGAAATTAAGTCGAATTTATCAATAATTAAGTAGGAAATTTAGTAGAATCTGTAAACTTTAGTTAAATTTTCAATTTGCAATTTCCAGCCACATACAATTTCGTCTTCCAGCTCCATTTTCGCCTTCCAGTTTTTTTTATTTAAATGTCCTTCCCAAATTCGAAGTAGACCATTTATCATCAATAACTAAGTAGGAAATTAAGTAGATCTATCAATTTTTAAGTTAAATTTATCAATTTGCAATTTCCAGCCACATACAATTTCGTCTTCCAGCTCCAGTTTCGTCTTCCAGTTTTTTTTAAATGCCCTTCCCAAATTCGAAGTAGACCACTTAACGACTGTACCCTTCCTTAGGACAGACAGTCTTGTAAGACTGTACCGTCTGCGTCACAGTGGCGTAATGCGGTACCAACTGCGGCTGGTACTCCGTGTTATGAATCACCTCAGTCTGCGTGATGTATTTCGTACTGGTCCGGGTCTTAAAAACAGTCTGAAGCTGCACCTGAGGCTGGAAGACCGTCGTGTACTCAGTCTTGGTGACGTACGTGGGCACGACGTCAGTCTTCGTGACGTACTGGGTGTTCTGCACGGTCTGCACGTTAGTCTTGTAGTCCGTCACGCGCTGGACTTGAGTCTGGTACTCAGTCTGGGTTACGTACTGGGGCACGAATTGCGTCTGGTACTGGGTGTTGGAGACTGTGCTGTAGACTGGCTGGTAGACTGTTGTGGGGATGTACCGGTCACTGTAGACTGTTTCGTAGACTGGGACCTGGAATAACGATGTTAATTGAGTTTTAGGCTGACTGATAGACTTAAGTGATAAAAGAACGAGATTGGTTGGGGTTTAGAATGATAAATAATAGACTGCTCCCTGTAGACTGTTTTGTAGACTAGGACCTGGAATAACGACATTGAGTTTTAGACTGAATGATAGACTGAACTTAAGTGATAAAAGAACGAGATTGTTGGGGTTTAGACTGATAAATAATAGACTGCTCCCTGTAAACTGTTTTGTAGACTAGGATCTGGAATAACGTTGTTAATTGAGTTTTAGATAGACTGATAGACTGATCTTAAGTGATACAAGAAAGAGATTTTTGGGGTTTAGACTGATAAATAATAGACCGTGCTCCCTGTAGACTGTTCCCGTAATAACGTTATTCATTGGGTTTTAGACTGACAGACTGACCTTGAGAAATCTATATATTTAGGTGACGATAGACATGAAATATTTCTGATTTATAAACTATGATTAATTAGAATATTAATTCATACTTGTTCGATTTGCGTCTGGTACTGGGTAATGTATTCGGTTTGGGGCGTGCATTGAGGCGGCAGGTAGTTGTAGGCGGCTTTGGGTCCGGCTTCCACGATAGCCAGGAGGGCCCCAACCGTGGAGACGATTAACCAGCTGGTCGCCATCTGGGAAAAAAAATAAAGAATAAAAAAAATTATATCAGAATATGAGAGAAAGAAAAAAAAGAAGATAAATAAAAATGAGCAAAAATTATTTCAAAGTATTACTGTGGGAAAAAATTTAATATGTAAAAGTTAAATAATAATAATAATAATAATAATAATAATAATAATAATAATAATAATTATTGGAGACTGTGCTGTAGACTGGCTGGTAGACTGTTGTGGGGATGTACCGGTCACTGTAGACTGTTTCGTAGACTGGGACCTGGAATAACGATGTTAATTGAGTTTTAGACTGACTGATAGACTTAAGTGATAAAAGAACGAGATTGGCCGTATGATAAAAGCCATAAACACATGGGCAGTGCCTGTAATCAGATACAGCGCAGGAATAGTGGAATGGACGAAGGCAGAACTCCGCAGCATAGATCAGAAAACCAGGAAACATATGACAATACACAAAGAACTACACCCAAGAGCAAATACGGACAGACTATACATAACACGAAAGGAAGGAGGGAGAGGACTACTAGCATAGAGGACTGCGTCAATATCGAGAACAGAGCACTGGGGCAATATCTGAAAACCAGCGAAGACGAGTGGCTCAAGAGTGCATAGGAAGAAGGACTAATAAAAATAGACGAAGACCCAGAAATATACAGAGACAGGAGAATGACAAACAGAACAGAGGACTGGCACAACAAACCAATGCACGGACAATACATGAGACAGACTAAAGAACTAGCCAGCGATGACACGTGGCAATGGCTACAGAGTGGAGAGCTAAGGAAGGAAACTGAAGGAATGATAACAGCGGCACAAGATCAGGCCCTAAGAACCAGATATGTTCAAAGAACGATAGACGGAAATAACATCTCTCCCATATGTAGGAAGTGCAATACGAAAAATGAAACTATAAACCACATATCAAGCGAATGTCCGGCACTTGCACAGAACCAGTACAAAAAGAGGCATGATTCAGTGGCAAAAGTCCTACACTGGAGCCTGTGCAAGAAACATCAGCTACCTTGCAGTAATAAGTGGTACGAACACCAACCTGAAGGAGTGATAGAAAACGATCAGGGAAAGATCCTCTGGGACTATGGTATCAGAACAGATAAGGTGATACGTGCAAATAGACCAGACGTGACGCTGATTAACAAAATCAAAGAAAGTATCACTCATTGATGTCGCAATACCATGGGACACCAGAGTTGAAGAGAAAGAGAGAGAAAAAATGGATAAATATCAAGATCTGAAAATAGAAATAAGAAGGATATGGGATATGCCAGTGGAAATTGTACCCATAATCATAGGAGCACTAGGCACAATCCCAAGATCCCTGAAAAGGAACCTAGAAAAACTAGAGGCTGAAGTAGCTCCAGGACTCATGCAGAAGAGTGTGATCCTAGAAACGGCCCATATAGTAAGAAAAGTGATGGATTCCTAAGGAGGCAGGATGCAACCCGGAACCCCACACTATAAATACCACCCAGTCGAATTGGAGGACTGTGATAGAGCAAAAATAATAATAATAATAATAAAATAAACAAAAACTACATTAAAAATAAGTTCATCTTAACTATTGAAATTAGTAAAAAATAAAATAAAAATAAGCAAAAATTGATTAAAAATTATATAATAAAAAATAGTCGACTTTAGTTATGTAAGTTGGTGGGAGATTCATCTCTCTCTCTCTCTCTCTCTCTCTCTCTCTCTCTCTCTCTCTCTCTCAAGTGACCTCCAAATTTATTCTCCCCATACTTACGATATTACAATGTATTGCTCTAATTCCCTAATAAAAAAATAGTATATTTATCTCGTGATTAGTTCAGCTATGCTCAAGTGTTTTAATAAATTCATGTATTAATAAATGTAAAGTATATTGGTTTAACTCTATGTCCAATTCATGTATTGATAAATTTAAAGGATATTGTATTAATAAATCTTGAGTACATTGATATATCCCTCATGTACCATTCGTGTATTAATAAATTTAAAGGGCATTGTTTTTTCTCTCATGTACCATTCATGTATTAATAAATTTATCTCTCGTGTTCCTCACGCGTTTATTAATATTTCTGAGTTTTAATCAGTTTTGTAATAATGACGATAAAATTACTGGCCGTAGTTCACTTCGACTTGTATTAAAATTTCGTGAATTTGTAATGTAATATTTCTTAATGAATACGTAATTATACATTTAGTTATAATGGAATAAATAAAACGCCGTATTGCACTTAACCGTATATGCAAATATCATGAGTTTGTTGTGTAATTTTAGAATGATTATGTAAAAATACATTGTGTAACGATAGTGATCAATAAATTACTGTAGTTCACTTTACATATGCAAATTACGTGAATTTTTATAATGTAATTGTAATAAATGCTTAAAAATACGTTAGTAATAATAACGTGAATTGAATATAATTCACGTTACCTAATATGCAAATCACGTGAATTTCGTTTGTAATTTTTGTAATAATTATGTAAAGTATCTTAAGTAACACTACACCTGATAAGTAAACCACGTGAATTTCGATTGTAATTTTTGTGATAATTTTGTAAAATATCTTGAGTAACACTACACCTGATAAGTAAACGCCACTAGTCTGTAATATGCATTTTTGTAACAACTCAATACAGCCACTAACACTTTTCCATTTCGGTAACTGTCACGCCAGTTTTGTCAAAGCGAAAGAAATATATTCAACCCAGCCACATCTCACTCACTTTGAACAAGTGCCTCCCAAAGTCTATTGTTGGACGTCGAGTGACGTAATGCCTCTTTTAAGCACAAATCACACATCCTTATATACTTACCCGCTACCTGATCTGCATTCTCCCCGTCAAAACCTTGATGTAAGGTCTTGTCTCGAGAATGCCGATCGAATATTCCATTTTAGCCACTGATTAATATATAATCGACAACAGGTCCGTTTTGAGGTCACACCTATGTTGCAGATCGGTGGCTTTACCTGTCATTAAGTGACTTGACAGTGGGGTCGTTTTCTTTGCGGTCTTGAAGTCTTTGAGGGGGCAGACTTACCTAGATTGTTATCCTCTCTAATTGTTAAGGTTTCCGATTCAGGTTAATTTGGCGAGGTGTAATACAGTTATAATAACGGGGGGCGTTTACTATTATGCGCCGGAGGACAGTGACTGGAATTAATTGTTGTGTGTTTATATTGATTTGTTCAGTTTTTGCTGTCGGAAGTGTCTTTATTTTTGTACGGTTTAATCATTAAAATAGGATATTTTTTCATCATTAAAATTTTTTTATCATTAAAATAGGACATCTTTTCATCATTTAAAAAGATTATCATTAAAATAGGACAGTTTTTCATCATTTAAAAAATTTATATAATTAAAATATTACATTTTATCATCGTTTAAAACAATTTCTTTCATTAAAATAGGACATTTTTTCCTGTATGATAGCCATGTTTATTATTTTTCAACTTATTTATATTTATTGTTTAATCTCCTCTACGTAACCTCTCACTGTTTTGTTGAATACCGACCTCCATTTCGGTGACATTACTGGTCAGGACATTACTCCTACCGAGTAATGTCCTTTTAGAAACTTCTTAAGCCTGACTGATAAAAGTAATGACAGTTATCAAAACCAACACAAAAACATAGTAGCTCGTATCTCATGCATGAGATAACTACTCGTACATGGCATTGAAATCGCCAGTTCTCTGAGAACTCTGCGCTATTAGTCACTCTCCTGTATCTCATACTCGAGATTGCAGCATAATGAGATCGAAAATTGGCAATTGCAAGTCTTGATTGGCAGTGATGTATATGTTATTGCATATGTTCTCCTCAGTGTCATGCAGCTAACTAGTTTTTGGATCAAGTCGAAAAAAAAGGGAAAATGAAAAAACAGTTGAGACAAGTTGCGTCTCTCATGCATGAAATGACTAAGGTTTCTGAAAACTGAGAATGGGAACTTTTTATCTTTTGTCGGGAATTAACGCGTGAAGAGGGGAATTCATAATCGAATTATCGAAAACAAGGAGAAAATAAATTCCATCTCAAATTGACACGGTTTTTTTTTTGTTACGAAAATGGAGAGTGGGAATTTGTCCTCTGAAGGAAATCAATCCGTGAAGAGTGGAAGTCAGGGTTGTTTTTTTTTTTATTAAAAAATTAGTGATTTATTTGATTTTTTTTATTTATTTGGTTTTTTGATATCTTAGATTTTTATCAATCCTTTTTTCCCCTCAAAATGTATTTCATGACAGAATTACCATTGATTTATCTTTTAGGTTTCCAGTTCTGGCCTAAAGTATGTATGTACTTGCAATTTTTTTTATATCAAAATTAATAGATGCAGCACAGTTATGCTTGAGTTTTTATTAACCTCCAAACCATATTTTTCAATTTGTTTGCTTTCAAATAAAAAAATAGTGATTTTTTAATGAAAAAATCAATGATTTAATCACTTGATTAAATCAGTTTGATTTGATCATTGCCAACCCTGGAGGAAGTCATAACCGAATAACTACAGATAAAGAGGAACTGAGGGGAAGGAAACAAAAACACATCGCATGATTATCGTGCATGAGAGAATTGAAACTAGGGTAGTTACGAAAGTGAAAGTGACGGATTGCTTTGCTTTTTTGTTTTAATGTTTACAATTGTCGGCGTTTTTCCCCCTTAACATATAATTTTAATATTCTTGCGACGTGATATTTATGGATCTGAAGGTTTTTATTGCTTATTTTTTTATTTTTTAAAGGCTCTTTGATCACTCGTCATAATCTCGATTGGAATATTTATGAGTTTCCTTGACGGTATCCTTGTTTTTACTTTAAAGAAAAAAAAAAAAAAAAATTAAAATCGTGCATTCCAACGACATCTGTTCTTAGCGGCGTCCCTAATGCCTCTATCTTCGACCCCTTCCATTTCTTTCGGCTAAACCTACTTTCCCATTCTATTCCATCTTCCTAGGGGCAGATTTTAATGAAAGCGCCCTTTTTAATTTCATTAATGCCATTGGTATTTTAAATAAGATTTAATTTTTACTATTAATCTCTTGAGTTTATAGGTTTTACGATTATCTGTTAATTTTTTTGTCATGGGGATTTCCCTTTATTAATTTTGTTTGATTAAATTTAAACGAGTTTTTAATGTTTTTTTTTATTTGAAGTTAATAATTGTGTCTTGTGTGTGTGTGTGTGGAAACCTAACCCTCACCCTCTCCCCGACTTCCTCCCCCCCCCTTCCCCCCAAACCCCCAAAACCGCATACCCTTCGGCAGGAACCCTTCTCTGACCTTCACAAGCACTCCCCCTTTGACAGAATTTTCCTGGATTCACGTTCTAAGACGAGTCTTGGGGATACTCGTTTGAGTGCTTACTTATTCATTTATGTTTATAATTTCTGTTTGCCGCAGTCAAAGAATTGTCTATAAGATAAGTTAAGGAAAAAAGAGCCATAGTAATGTATATGAGCAACTGTATTTTCGCTTACTCGGCGAGTAAGCCTTACAATCTACTTTCTTGATGTTGTTGTTGTTGTTGTTGGGGAGGGTAGGAAAGCCCTATAGGAAGAGCCTAAAAAGGTCTGAAAAAGGTGTTTTGCGTTGAGTTAAAGATACAGGAATTTTAGGATAGGATGTTTATGATTTATTTGTTGGAATGAAAATGTCAATAAATACATAATATGCATGTTAAACAGTACAGAAAAATAATTTCTAATAACAAAAAGCGTATTATTACATTTTCGTTGAGACAGAAAGAAGAGATCTCGTTTTTTTCTTTTAACTTATCAATGGCTCTTGTGGTGGATTTGTTCCTTAGGATTATGGTTCATCTTCTTCCTAATAATAATAATAATAATAATAATAATAATAATAATAATAATAATAATAATAATAATAATAATAATAATAAAGAATATATGCAGAGACTCAAGGCGATACTCAAGTCAAAACTCAACGCCGGAAATATGATAAAAGCCATAAACACATGGGCAGTGCCAGTAATCAGATACAGCGCAGGAATAGATCAGAAAACCAGGAAACATATGACAATACACAAAGCACTACACCCAAGAGCAAATACGGACAGACTATACATAACACGAAAGGAAGGAGGGAGAGGACTACTAAGCATAGAGGACTGCGTCAACATCGAGAACAGAGCACTGAGGCAATATCTGAAAACCAGTGAAGACGAGTGGCTAAAGAGTGCATGGGAAGAAGGACTAATAAAAATAGACGAAGACCCAGAAATATACAGCGACAGGAGAATGACACAGAATAGACGACTGGCACAACAAACCAATGCACGGACAATACATGAGACATACTAAAGAAATAGCCAGCGATGACACGTGGCAATGGCTACAGAGGGGAGAGCTCAAGAAGGAAACTGAAGGAATGATAACAGCGGCACAAGATCAGGCCCTAAGAACCAGATATGTTCAAAGAACAATAGACGGAAATAACATCTCTCCCATATGTAGGAAGTGCAATACGAATAATGAAACCATAAACCACATAGCAAGCGAATGTCCGGCACTTGCACAGAACCAGTACAAAAAGAGGCATGATTCAGTGGCAAAAGCCCTCCACTGGAGCCTGTGCAAGAAACATCAGCTACCTTGCAGTAATAAGTGGTACGAACACCAACCTGAAGGAGTGATAGAAAACGATCAGGCAAAGATCCTCTGGGACTATGGTATCAGAACAGATAGGGTGATACGTGCAAATAGACCAGACGTGACGTTGATTGACAAAATCGAGAAGAAAGTATCACTCATGATGTGCGCGATTACCATGGGACACCAGAGTTGAAGAGAAAGAGAGAGAAAAAATGGATAAGTATCAAGATCTGAAAATAGAAATAAGAAGGATATGGGATATGCCAGTGGAAATCGTACCCATAATCATAGGAGCACTAGGCACAATCCCAAGATCCCTGAAAAGGAATCTAGAAAAACTAGAGGCTGAAGTAGCTCCAGGACTCATGCAGAAGAGTGTGATCCAAGAAACGGCGCACATAGTAAGAAAAGTGAACGACTCCTAAGGAGGCAGGATGCAACCCGGAACCCCACACTATAAATACCACCCAGTCGAATTGGAGGACTGTGATAGATAATAATAATAATAATAATAATAATAATAATAATAATAATAAAATAATAATAATAATAATAATAATGTTCTAAGGGGTCCACAATAATGTAAATGTTAAAAGTTCGTGTGTGATTTATAAATGATAAAAAAAGATTTCGAACCCTTCCTTGGGGTCATCTTCAGTCCAAAATTTTTTGGACTGAAGATGAACCCAGGGAAGGGTTCGAAAGCTTTTATTACTTATAACACGAACTTTTAACATTTTTATTATTATTGTGAACCCCTTTGAACATTGTGTAAACTCTTGTGATAAAGAGTTTTTTTCCCAATAATAATAATAATAATAATAATTCATCTTCTTCCTCCTCTTAACTCCTCTTCATTATTTTTAAAATCCTGTCAACAAGCAGAAGAAGGACTTCCACATTATAAAAGTGCATCTTTCACAAGGCCATCACTACTGGAACACTAGGACTGGAAATCTTTCTTTCAACATCCTAACGTTCCAACCAACCTAACTTTCTCGTTGCCTTGTGAAAACCTAACCCTCTCCCTCTCCCTCTCCCCTACTCCCCCCCCCCCCCCCACCCCCCCCCCGCCTCCCCCAAACCCCAAAAACGCATACCCTTCGAAGGAAGGAACCCTTCTTTGACTGTCATGACGTGGTTCACCTTCGCAAGTTGAGCACTTTCCCTTTGTCAGATTTTTCCTAGATTCACTTTCTAAGACGTTATAAGTTAAGGGAAAAAAAAGCCACAATAATGTATATGAGCGACAGTATTTTCGCCGACTCGGCGAGTAAGCCTTACAAACTACTTTTGTTGTTGTTGTTGTTGGGGAGGGTAGGAAAGCCCTATGGGAAGAGCCTAAAAAGGTCTGAAAAAGGTGATTCGCGTTGATTTAAAGATACAGGAATTCTAGGATAGGATGTTTTTTATTTATTTATTGGAATGAAAATGTAAAAAAATACATAATATGCATGTTAAGCAGTACAGAACAATAATTTCTAAAAACAAAAAACAGCGTTTATAATTTTTTGAAAATTCCCAATATGAATATTGGCCAGTTACTCAGGAACATCGCTGAGCCTGAGAAGCGAATTGTAAGGAAAATAGAAGAAACAATATATAAAATCAACTCGCTTAATTCTGCCATTCTCTTTAATTGCTTAAAAAGAGGGTCTTCTACCAAAATAATAATAATAATAATAATAAATAATAATAATAATAATAATAATAATAATAATAATAATCCACAATTATATAGTAGAGTATTTTACTATGTTTGTTTTACATAGTAATGTACTCTACTGTAGAAGTGGATTTTTATGATAGATTGTTCTTCACGAGATTGTGAATTTCTTAATAATAATAAACATAATAATAATAATAATAATAATAATAATAATAATAATAATAATAATAATAATAATAATAATAACAATAATAATAATAATAATGTCTGTTCTAAGAGGTCGACAATAATGTAAATGTAAAAAGTTCGTGTGTAATTTATAAAATTATAAAAAAGATTTCGAACCCTTCCCTGGGGTCATCTTCAGTCCAAAATTTTGGATTGAAGATGAACCCAAGGAAGGGTTCGAAATCTTTTTTTATAATTTGTAAGTTACACACGAACTTTTAACATTCTTATTATTATTGTGGACCCCTTCGAACATTGTATAAACTCTTGTGATAGAGAGTTATTTTTTCCAATAATAATAGAAATAATAATTCATTTTCTTCCTCTTCTTAACTTCTCTTCATCATTTTTAAAATCCTGTCAACAAGCAGAAGAAGGACTTCCACATTACAGAAGTGCAGCTTTCTCAAGGGCATCACTCCTGGAAATACCAGGACTGGAAATATTTCTTCCTATATCCTAATGTTCCCTGTGGAGACCTAACCATCTCCCTTTCCCCTACTCGCCCCCCCAACCTCCCAACCCCAAAACGCATACCCTCAAAGGCAGGAACCCTTCTCTGATTAGCCTTCACAAGTTGAGCACTTTCGCTTTGTCAGAATTTTCTCGGATTCACGTTCTAAGACGAGTCTCTGGAATACTCGTTTGAGTGCTTATTTATTCGTTTATTTTTATAATTTCTGGTTGGCGCAGTCAAAGAATTGTCTATATGATAAGTTAAGAAAAAAAAAAAAAAAAAAACACCCACAATAATGTATATGAGCGATTGTGTTTTCGCTTATTTTGGGAGTAAGCCTTACAAACTACTATAGTCGATTCATTTAAGGTAGATTCTTGCGCCTACGAGACGTTTGTTTGGCGGCCTCTGATTGGCTGGTACCGGGAGGTAGGCCGCTCGCTCATTGTGTCATATTTTCGTCTGTGACTTAGAAAACATGCAGCATGTTTATATTTATTCATTTATCTCACGTTTTCCAAAAGATAATAAAGTTTTGGTCATACCAAAGGATTCGGTATTAATTGTACAACTAAATAATCTTTTCCTGAAACCAGTTAGATAAAACACAAAGGAATTACAACAAGTAAAAGTAAAGAGAAAAAATTTCAATCTTTACAGTTTTTATTTATCATCGGATTTTTAATAAGTCATACGATCAAGATGAATTAAAACTTATATTTTCATACAATAAAATCACCCTGAATACGCTGGTGCTTTCAGATTTTGGATGCGTGTAATATGTGAAGAGAAAATGAAGAATGTCTTATTATTTTGCAGCCGTACTTGACTCAGCCTGATAGGAAGTTAATCTTTCTTAATTATTTGTTGTTTATTATTTCACTGAGATTATTATTTCATATCACTCAAATAAGTCTCTGATGTCTCTTTCATTTGAAAATATATTCATAAGATAAAATTAGAAACAATGTCTTGAAACAACCTGATTAAAGTTTAGGCTGAGTTGAAGAGTGTGAAGTCGTCTTTCCACAGAGTTCAACTTCTTTGCTAGATTGAATTCCCCGCGGCCCGTATGGGTCTGAGCTAACGATACCAGATGCATCCACCTGAATATTATTATTTTTTTCCTTATCAGATATGCCCAGACATACTATATGATATTGGATTTAAAATGTCCGACAGTTATAATGGAAATTCTGTGTATTTATTTTCAGAAAATGTAATAATATAACATGGTAAATAATGTCGAAACTGCAACCTTTTATATCGCTAATTGCCAACTCAAATCTCTCGCTGAGACGACAAACGCAACGACGACGCCTTGCAGATCTCATTCTCTCAGCAATAGCGTCAAACTTGAATCATTTACTGGTGCAACATAATAAGACATATTCTCCACTTTCTCCTCACATTTTACACGCATCCAAAATCTGAAAGCACCAGCGCGATTCAGGGTGAATTTGTTGTATGAAAAACACAAGTTTTATTTTATCTTAATCGCGTTAATGATGCAAAATCCGATGATAAATAAAAACAGGTATAAAGAATTAAATGCTTCTCTTTACACTTTTACTCGTTGTAATTCCTTTGTGTTTTATTTATTGATTTCAGGAAAAGATGACTTAGTTGTACAATTAATACCGAATCCTATGGTATGACCAAAATTTTCCCATCTTGAGCAAAGCGTGAGTTGATTGAAGAAATATAAACTTAATATTGCTAGTTTTCTAAGCCACAGTAGAAAATGATGAGACTGAGCGAGCGGCCTACCTCCCGGTACCAGCCAATCACAGGCCGCCAAACAAACGTCTCGTAGGGGCAAGAATCCACCTTAAATGAATCGACTATACTTTGTTGGGGAGGGTAGGAAAGCCCTATAGGAAGAGCCTAAAAAGGTCTGAAAAACGTTTTTCGCGTTGAGTTAAAGATACTGGAATTCTAGGATAGGATGTTTATGATTTATTTGTTGGAATGAAAATGTTACAAAATAAATAATGTCCATGTTAAGCAGTACAGAACAATCACTTATATATATATATATATATATATATATATATATATATATATATATATAATATATATATATATATAAAACATAGCGTATTTATTTACATTTTCGTACAGGCAGAAAGAAGAGATCTCGTTTTTTTTTTTTTTTAACTATCAATGGCCCTTGGTGGCGGACTTGTTCCTTATGATTATGGTTCATCCCCTTAATAATAATAATAATAATAATAATAATAATAATAATAATAATAATAATAATAATAATAATTGTCAATTCCGTACCGAAATCACTAATACCAACCATAATGTTAGCAGCATTCCAGTTTCATCAAAATCCGCTCGTCAGTTGTCCGAGAAATATACATAGTTTCCAGGGTGACATTCATTCCGGCCTGGTGGACTATTTATTTGGCCTGGAAAGGGGATGGAATGACTTTGGAATATGGCGTGTAATTACCGTAGAGTTTCTCCATTGCAATCCTTTTTTTTTTTTTTTTTTTTTTTTTTTTTTTTTTTTTTTGCCGAATCTCCCTATGGAAAACTAATATGTAATCACTGAGGAATGTCACTGGTATTTCGTGAAAGCGTTAATGACAGTTCCTATGCTGCCTGTTATGCTTTCGACTTATCGTACAATAAGTGTAGCTTTATAACTTGCGACGCCAAATTAATGACATATATTCAACCTTCACATGAATTTCTCCAATTTCAGATGAGGGGAATTTTATTGGAAAGAAAATTGATACAATTATTAAATTTTTTATTAGATATATTATTTTTCATATATTTCGGTTATTGATACCATTCTTTATGAATGATATCTCCATTGGGTCAGTTCATTGGAAAGAAAATTGATACAATTATTATATTTTTTTTCCTCCATATTATGTTTCATATTTTTGAGTTATAAATAACATATTCATGAATGGCATCTCCGTTTTTTGCTGATAATTACCTCTGTTACTCATCCAGTTAACTGGACATTCAATATTCATCATAAAACAATTTTATGCTATGGACAAAATGAAAAAAACAAAATATTAATGAATCTTTATTGTCTCGAGTTATAAAAAAATATATATTTTTAGCATTTTCTTTCATACATTTTTGTGTTTATCTGTAGTCAACATCAACATTATAATACTAAATGGTCTTTGGTCTCCCAATTCCTCGGAATGACCTAAACGGTCTGTGGTCTTCCCATACCTAGAGTCCTTGGGATGACTTAGACGGTCTTCGGTCTTCCAGTTCCTAGTTCCAGAAGCATGTCCTCAACGGTTCTCTCCAATCTTCCAGTTCCTAGTACCCGAAGAAGGGCGTGGGGTAGTAAGGGGTGGGGCAGACCGTTTTGTAAACGGGCACCGTCTGCACGACCGTCTGGACTTGTGGCACCAGCTGGGTCTCGTATTTGGTCTTGTAGACCACTTCGGTCGTGGTGACGTACTCAGGCTGGAATTCGGTCTTGTAAACGGTCTGGTACTCCACCTGTGTCTTCAGGACCGGCTGGTACTCGGTCTGGGTGATGTACTTGGGTACGTAACGGGTGTTCGTGATGTACTTCGTACTGTAGACTGGTCTGGTTTCTGTCTGGAACTCGGTGACGTACTGGACTTGGGTCTGGTACTCCGTCTCAGTGACGTACTTGGGTACGTACTCGGTCTCGTACTGGGTGTTGTAGACTGTGCTGTAGACTGGATGGTAGACTGTTTTGGGGATGTACTGGTCCTGCACGACTGTCTGGTAGACTGGAACCTGGAATGTAAACATTTCAACTTATTTCTGAGCACCAAAATGGATTTTGGTGCTCAGAAATCTAAAGATATTCTTCAGACAAGTAGATATATAAATAAATGTTGGCTTATCAACTTCCACATTGCATAGAAATCCGGAAACTCTTCAAATTGATAGATTGGTAAATAAATTATGGTTTATCAACCCCCACGGTGCTCAGAAATCTAAAAGATAATCTTCAGACAAGTAGATATATAAATAAATGTTTCTTTTTTCAAGCCCCATTGCTTAGAAATCCGGAGATATTTTTCAGATTGATAGATGAATAAATATATTTTATATATTTTAGTTTTGTCAACTTCACAGTGCTTAGATATCCTAGGATATTCTTCAACTTAAAGAGATAAATAAATAGATTTTAGTGATGTCAACCACACATTGCTTAGAAATCCGGAGATATTTGTTTAGATTGATAGATTGATAAATTTTGGTTTTGTCAAACCCACAAAACAAACTGCTTAATATGACCTAAAGCAATTACCATCCCCCAAAAAACATTATTATTATTCTTATTATTATTATTACCATTATTATTATTATTATTATTATTATTATTATTATTTTTTTTTTTTTTTTTTTTTTTTTATTTTATTATTTTTTTTTTTTTTTTTTTTTTTGTTTTTTTTTTTTTTTTTTTTTTTTTTTTTTTTTTTTTTTTTTTTTTGCTCTATCACAGTCCTCCAATTCGACTGGGTGGTATTTATAGTGTGGGGTTCCGGGTTGCATCCTGCCTCCTTAGGAGTCCATCACTTTTCTTTACTATGTGTGGCCGTTTCTAGGATCACACTCTTCCGCATGAGCCCGGAGCTACTTCAGCCTCTAGTTTTTTCCAGATTCCTTTTCAGGGATCTTGGGGATCGTGGTCGAGTGCTCCTATGATTATGGGTACGATTTCCACTGGCATCCCATATCCCATATCCTTCTTATTTCATTTTTTCAGATCTTGATACTTATCCATTTTTTCCCTCTCTTTTCTCTTCAACTCTGGTGTCCCATGGTATGCGACATCAATGAGTGATGCTTTCTTCTTGACTTTGTCAATCAACGTCACGTCTGGTCAATATTTGCACGTATCACCCTATCCGTTCTGATACCATAGTCCCAGAGGATCTTTGGCCTGATCGTTTTCTATCACTCCCTCAGGTTGTGTGCTCGTACCACTTATTACTGCAAGGTAGCTGATGTTTCTTGCACAGGCTCCAGTGGAGGGCTTTTGCCACCTGAATCATGCCTCTTTTTGTACTGGTTCTGTGCAAGTGCCGGGCATTCACTTGCTATGTGGTTTTATGTTTCATTTTTCGTATGACACTTCCTACATATGGGGAGAGATGTTATTTCCTCCGGTCTATCATACTTTGAAACATATCTGGTTCTTAGGGGCCTGATCTTGTGCCGCTGTTATCATTCCTTCAGTTTCCTTCTTTAGCTCTCCCCTCTGTAGCCATTGCCAATTGTCATCGCTGGCTAGTTTCTTTAGTCTGTCTCATGTATTGTCCTGCATTGGTTTGTATTGTGCCAGTGCCTGTTCTTTCTGTCTTTCTCCTGTCTCTGTATATTTCTGGGTCTTCGTCTACTTTTTATTAGTCCTTCTTCCCATGCACTCTTTAGCCACTCGTCTTCACTGGTTTTTCAGATATTGCCCCAGTGCTCTGTTTTTCGATGTTGACGCAGTCCTCTATACTTAGTAGTCCTCTCCCTCCTTCTTTCGTGTTATGTATAGTCTGTCCGTATTTGCTCTTGGGTGTAGTGCTTTGTGTATTGTCATTTGTTTCCTGGTTTTCTGATCTATGCTGCGGAGTTCTGCCTTCGTCCATTCCACTATTCCTGCACTGTATCTGATTACTGGCACTGCCCATGTGTTTATGGCTTTTATCATATTCCTTTCGGCGTTGAGTTGACTGAGTATCGCCTTGAGTTCTCTGCATATATTCTTTCCTGCATCGTGTCCTTCATCTCTTGGTGTTTTATATCTCCTCCTTCCATTATTCCCAGGTATTTTTGTATCCTGTCTCATCTATGTGTTTGATGTTGCTCCCATCTGGTAGCTTTATCCCTTCAGTTCTCGTTACTTTGCCTTTTTGTATGTTGACTAAGGCGCATTTTTCTATTCCAAACTCCATCCTGATGTCTCCAGATATAATCCTTACAGTCTGGATTAGGGTATCTATTTCCTTGATGCTCTTACCATACAGCTTGATGTCGTCCATGAACATCATGGATGGGTTGATTTGTTGCCTCTTTTCTTGAGTTGGTACCCGGCATCCATCTTCTGTAGTACTTTTGTCATGGGAATCATGGCTACTACGAAGAGTAGTGGGGACAGTGAGTCGCCCTGGAAGATCCCTCTCCTGATATTAACCTCTGCTAGTCTTTTTCCAGAGCTTGTAATTAAGTATTGTATTCCAGTTGCGCATTGTATTTTTGAGGAAGCTGATGGTATTTTCCTCTGCCCCATATATTTTCAGGCATTCTATTAGCCATGTGTGTGGTATCATGTCGAAGGCTTTCTTATAGTCTATCCATGCCATGCTTAGGTTTGGTTTCCTTCTCCTACTGTTCTTCATTACCATTTTGTCTATCAGGAGCTGGGTCTTTTGTGCCCCCTTACACTTCCTTCTGCAGCCTTTTCTGTTGGTGGGGGATGGGGTGTTTTGTCTCCTCTAGGTAGTTTGTATAGCCTGTCACTGATGATACCTGTTAGTAACTTCCACATTATTGGTAGGCAGGTGACAGGCCTGTAGTTACTGGCTATATTTCCCTTACTCTTGTCTTTTTGTACTAAGGATGTTCTTCCTGTGGTCATCCATTTGGGTGCTTGGTGATTTGAGATACAATGCTGGAGTTGTTCTGCTATTCGTGGGTGTAGGGCCTTGAAGTTTTTTGAGCCAGTATCCATGGACTTCATCGGGACCTGGGGCTTTCCAGTTTGGCATTTTCTTTACTTTGTTGGTGTCTGACTGTGTCTGTCGTGATGTCTGTGAATCTTTGTTTTATCTCCCTGTTTCTTCTTCCTGACTTCCCTGGAGCCATGTTTGTTTTACATGTTTGTTGTGTGATACCGGATTGCTCCATATGTTTTCCCAGAGTCTCTTACTTGATTCGGCTTCAGGAATTTCTGGGTGGTTGTCTTCCCCTCTTATTTTATTATTATTATTATTATTATTATTATTATTATTATTATTATTATTATTATTATTATTATTATTCTATTCAGAAGATGAATCCTACCTATTCATATGGAAGAAGCTCACCAAAGTGGCCATAACGTAAGAATAAAGCATCTAAAGAATATTATGTATGTTTCGAAAGAAATAAGGCAGTGAGAAATACAGATCAATTAACAAATCAATAAACAAATAAAGGATATTGAAAGTAAAACATGAAAAGCCAAGTTGAATTGCATCAGGGTTATAAACAGCACGGGACCCAGGAACCCTCCTTACCTGTTGCACCTGCGGCAGGTACCGCGTGACGTAATCAACCTGAGGCTTGCAGGGGGGTGCGTAGTCGTAAGCAGCCTTTGCCTCGGCGTCTGGTTTGCTATCAGGTGCAGCCGATGCGGCGGCTACCAACACCCCAAGGAAGGTCACGGCTATCAAGTTGTTCATCATCTGAAAGAGATACTAAAATTAGCAAGTTCTTGTTGAATGGCTGGGCTTATTTGACTTTTAAATCTACTAAGGGAGAGAAGACACTTGTTCTTAATACTACCACAACACAGAGAAAGGTTTTTAGAGAGGTCATTTTAATGTTATTTGGTCGTTGGGATTACCTGGCGTTGGGTTTATCAGAGGGAAAGGGTTGAGAGGTTACTGATACATATTGATTGAGTGTTTGGACTATCTAGCTTCTTACTTCAATGAATATTTTAGTGACAGGTTGATTCTGTATAGTAATTGCAAGTATACACACACACACACACACACACACCGCACACACACACATATATATATATATATATATATTATATATATATATATATATATATATATATATATATTATACATATATATTTTAGATAGAGAATCTCTTATTCCCATTGCAAATCCACAAAATGTTAAATAAATTTTAAATGTCAAGCAACCTACGTATTAGATAATTAAATAAAAAAAAAACACGAACACATTTCTTGAAGACACGCCCTGTTTGTGCTTGTGGCCAGAAAATATGAAATGAATATAAAGTAACTTTGTTTACGCGATTTTATACCAAAAACAAAGAACCACTTGAATCACTTCCGGTTGCATAATAGGAGAGGCGCGTATGACTCCCTTAAGTGGAATCACTTTAGAAATGCGCCTTTGTCTTCACAAAATTACAGCGATTTCAACCGCCTTTTTTTTAGAATCTGTAGGTACCGTTCCGATATATCTACGGGTCAGGATATCCTCTTGCAAAATCACTGTAGAACTGTGTCATATTCTCCGGAGAACTACAGTAATCTCAGCATACTTGTCTTGTAGAATCTGTAGTTAACTCGTAACCTTCCAGGAGCTAATCTACAGGACATGATGTCCTCATCATGCAAAATCACAGTAATATTCTTCAGAGAACTACAGTGATTTCAAACCCCTTCCAAAATCACTGTAGAACTGTAAAAGCCTTCACAAAAACTACAGTCATTTCAGCAGACTTGTAGTAGAATCTGTAGCTAACTCGTAACCTTCCAGGAGCTAATCTACAGGACATGATGTCCTCATCGTGCAAAATCACAGTAATATTCCTCAGAGAACTACTGTGATTTCAACCTTCTTCCAAAATCACTGTAGAACTGTAATAGCCTTCACAAAAACTACAGTCATTTCAGCAGACTTGTAGTAGAATCTGTAGCTAACCCGTACCTTCGACGGTGCCTACGGGACAGGCCAAGACAGAGGACAGGATAGGACAGGACAGGACAGTCTCCAACACTGGACAAGAAGACACCACCAGTCTGCGTATGTAGCTGAATCCCATCTCCTCTCATATATATAGGTGGATAAGCAGACACGCCTTTCCAAGGGGGAAGGGGGAGGGGTTGCTATCTATTTTAGCCCCTTTACCTTGACGAAGATAATTACAGGTAGATTCCTTCGTCCCTGGTGTGATAAATGCGTTTATTGGAAGGGATTGTATAAGTGCGCCTGATTGTCCATCCTATTAGGTGACTCGTCAGTTTTTTGAAAAGGCAGTGAGATGGATACGATGTCAACTCAAGGATTGGTGGATAGCATTAGGATAAGTGTAAGGATTCTGCATGTATGTGAGCGCGCGCCTGTGTGCATGCTTGCGGTTTGAGGCGAGTTAAATTGATCAATCGAGAGATAGACACTCACAGTAAATCGTGTGAATAAAAGGCAGTCACGCGGTAAATTCGTAATGATCTCCCCCCTCCCTTTAAATATTATCTAAATCGTCGGTTACAGTTGGATACAGTTGTAGCTAGTTGTAGTTTTACAGTTTGCCTCTCCGGTATGCTTACCGACCGCGCAAGGACGGATCCTAAATCACTATTTTTGTAATGGTAGCATTATTTTTTATTATTTTTTAAAGACTGGATTTCATTTTCCTTGCATTTTTGCCTCCGTGTGAATTGTTTCTTGAAGAGTCATATCCTGTAGGTTGTTATGAAGGTATTCTCTCTCTCTCTCTCTCTCTCTCTCTCTCTCTCTCTCTCTCTCTCTCTCTATTGGTTCCTCTGCTTTCACAGATCACGTACCTCAGTTTTTGATCAAATCTATTTATAATCGTTTTTGTAATCTCTCTCTCTCTCTCTCTCTCTCTCTCTCTCTCTCTCTCTCTCTCTCTCTCTCTCTCATAATTTTTAAAAATCTCTTTAATCTTGCTTTGTGCTTTCACAAACCACTTTTTTACCTACATTTTTCTAATCTCTCTCTCTCTCTCTCTCTCTCTCTCTCTCTCTCTCTCTCTCTCTCATTTTGCATTGGTATATGATGTTATTAATGTTATAACCTAATGGTCAAATCACTGTGACATGGTAATATATGGGTATTGTTATTGTGTATGTCTAGTTTTGTGGGGATATTGGGTATTTGTATTTGTTGTGCTTTTTGTATAAGTAATACGTCTTGATATGACCTATTATAGGGTATGGTATGTGACCCAAGATCTGTATGCAAATATAGGTCTTGATATGACCTAGTATAAGAGATTTTTTCATTATATGACCCAAGATCTGGATGTAAACATGCGTCTTGGTATGACCTAGTATAGGAGAAGACAAGAATATTATATTTTATTGTTGGTTCAATAACACATATGATACATATGGATTTGAAAGGATAATTTATCTAGCAAAATTAAACAAAACATCAACATTCAATTTTATTAACAAGTAACGTTACAAAATATAGCTTGATTCACATAGCAGACGCCGAAAAGCAAAGTTCAACCTAATAGCTGGAATGGTGCCATTCCCAGGAACGCCTGGAATTCATGACGTTAAGGTGGAAGGTCAAGCTTCATGTCATAACATAACATCAGTAATTTTTTTTCATAGCATAAAGCAACGTTTTCTTCATTTTATCCATAGCCTCAAGTGATAGTGTGCGTTATTTAAAAAGTTTTTTTTTTTTATATTGGACTCTTCCAGATTTAACTAATAATGAATCTCCCCCGATACATTAAATCATATCTTTGGGTGACATTGATTTAATTCTTTTCGACCCCACCTTGATGAATTAGGTACTGGCATCATTTTGACGGGTCAGGTTAGGTCAGGAAACGTAGTCAGAGAGATGTCCTGACAAACAAAGAAGGAATACACGGAGACAGGAAGAACAACATATACATTACAACAAAGCGGAAGGAAAACAACAAATGCAGAATAAAGTAGGGAAGTAGAAATGAACACTGGACATTTTGCACTCCACCCTGAACCCCGATTTTGTGAATAAATAAAAAAATTCTTTACGTATAAATATAATTCTTTATGTAAACAATGTTGATAATGCAATAACAATAACCTCTGTGCAATCTAAAACAATATGTTTTTTTTTATATAATTTCAAATAAACAAACCACATATAATTATCAGCATATTTTGTTTTTATAAAACATTTGCTTGTCAAAAATAAATATCTCGGTCACTGAAAAGCTGTAGATGAAAAATTAAATGAAAATAATGAAAATAAAAATGAAAATAATAAGCATTGAAATAAAAATAATGAAAACAATAATAATTGATATATTAATAAAAACAATATTCACTTTCATCCAGTGAAGAAAATGAATGTATTGATAAATAAAGTGTGTACATTTTTTCAGTGACAGGAAATCAGTGTAGAAATAAACAAACAATATTTACTTGTCAACATAAATAAGGTATTTAATGTATTTTCATGCAGTGTGTGGTTATATATATAATATATATATATATATATATATATATATTATATATATATATAAAAATGTTTTATTTATCTATTTACTAGTAATCCCCGTACGACTGAGGACAATACGTCTTATACGTCTGAACGGTCTTCAACTCCGTGAAATACTGAGGTACGACCTTGGTCTCGTAATGCGTCTTGTACTGCAAATCGGTCTCGGTGACGTACTGCGGGGCGTACTCCGTCTTGTAGACGGTCTGGTACTGCACGTCCGTCTTGTAGAGTGTCGTGTAGACCGTCTCCGTCACGTACTTGGGCACGACGTCGTTCTTCGTGACGTACTTGGTGTTGTACGCCGTCTGGTAGAGCGTCTTGTACTCGGGCACGTACTTCGTCTGCGTGTTGTAGAGCGTCGTGCTGACGTACTCTGGCACGTAGTCTGTTAGGTACTTGGTCTTGTAGAGGGTCTTGTAGACGGGTTCGTAGACCGTGGTGGGCACGTACTCTTGCTTGTAGACCGTTTCGTAGATTGGGATCTGGAAACAGGATATATATATATATATATATATATATATATATATATATATATATAATATATATATATATATATATATATATATATATATATATATATATATATATATATATATACAGACACAATCATATATGTGTACATATTATGTAGATTACAGATATATTTATGTATATATAGTCAATAATAAAAACGAAGCAATATCTCAAACAAAAATGATCAATTAACGCTTCCCAGACTATTATAAGACGCCATTGACCAGTATTGACATCCAGAAATAACATTGAGAATTATTTAAAAAAAATGAATATTCCTCACCTCAAGGAACTTGGTATTATATTGTGTGATGTATTTTGTCTCGGGGTAGCAGATGGCTTCGTGGGCTCCATACCCTAAGTCGGGCAGTGCCCAGACAGAGGTAG
The DNA here is from genome assembly GCF_015104395.2 of Macrobrachium nipponense. Lineage (NCBI taxonomy): Eukaryota > Metazoa > Arthropoda > Malacostraca > Decapoda > Palaemonidae > Macrobrachium > Macrobrachium nipponense. Next base: position 2,754,089 of record NC_061095.1, read on the forward strand.
TCACTTAGGCCCACGAACACCACAGACACGGGTAGGCGGATCTGGAATGAATAGAGAGAGAAAGAGAGGGAGAGTGAGTGAGGGGGATTAAATAAGATATTTTGAATGGGTATTTCTGTTCTTTTTTTTATTGGCAACGTTGAGAGAGAGAGAGTTGTTGCAGTTAAAATAGGGATGATATTTTTATGAAACATGTAGAGAGAGAGAGAAAGATTGGTGGTAATGGATCAATATATATATATATATATATATATATATATATATATATATATATATATATATATATAGTTAGTTAGAGAGAGAGAGAGAGAGAGAGAGAGAGAGAGATCCCACAATTATATTCAGTTGCAATAATAGATAAATGTTATACACACACACACACACACACACACAACTAAATATTCCCACCACAATAATTGCCCTTTTTCCCTTTCTACAAAAGATAATTTCCACCATAAAACGTAAAAAAGGAAAAAAAGGTAGAAATCTACTGTAATTACAAAATCCTCACAATTTACTCCAACAATGTTCCTCCCCTTATTACATAAGTCCAATGAGAGAGAGAGAGAGAGAGAGAGAGAGAGAGAGAGAGAGAGAGAGAGAGAGAGAGAGAGAGACCCAGCAACCTTTACCATTCTGAACCGGTGTCGAAGAAGAAGCAGCCCAAGTTAACCGAACTGCAGACCAAGTTGGAATGATTGACCACTTTAATTCCCTGCTCGTATTTATACACAGTCTCTTCCTCTTTCTCGGGTGCCCCACCTCCTCCTCCTCCTCCTCCTCCTCCTCCTCCTCCTCCTCCTCTTGACCTTGCCGCCGAGAAAGCAAATGTTAGATGGTCTTGACTCCACGCCTCCCCTTCCTCAGTCTGCTCTGCTGTGACCTGGTATGTATATGACAGCTTCCCCCATCTCCTGCCCAGCTTGTCGACCACCTCCCCCTTGTCTAATTGGACCCCCAAATGTCTAAATCACCCACCCCCCAAATCCAGACCATAATTTCTTACAAGTATGAGTACTTTTTCATGCCATATCATGGCAGCAATCGACGTGTTGATATCTGATTTTTATGTGTCTTTCACACCCCCTGCACCCATTCCAGCAGATGGAGGGGTAGGGGAGACCATCTCCCTTCTCTCCTTTTTTTCCATCCCCCTTCCCCCTTCTCGTATAGAGAGAGAAAGGGACTGGTTATTACTGGGCGATTTTTGAGACGCTCCCCCATCCGAGATTTTTGATTTCTTAGTTATTTTCACCCACCCTTTCATTCTAACCTAAGTCCCCCCCCATTCCAGGAGATGGAGGGGGGTTGGAAAAGCTCCTTTTTCCCCTCCCACTTTTCCCCCCTTCCACTTCTCACATAGAGAGAGAGAGAAAGGTACTGATTTATTTTTGAGTGATGCTTTAAAAGAATAATTTCCTCCATCCAGTATCATTGTAGTCTTAAAGACTTATCTCTCCCCACTCTTCTCATTCGAACACCCCCCCCCCCAGCCCCCATTCCAGCAAATGAGTGGGTAGGAAACCGCCACCTCTTACCCCTCCCACCCCTCACATAGAGAGAGAAAGGTGTCGAATTAATTTGGAGCGATTTCAGAGAAAAAAAGAATCACCACCATCTTTGTTTTTTTTTTTGTCGTTTTGTTTTTGCATGACTGGTTCTGAACGCGTGACTTTGCTCTTCTACCTATCAGTTGATAGGTCATCAACTCTTTGGTCAGGTCGCGAAGTCAGGTTCTGGGTGGAATTTGTCATATATTATAATTTTTCCCTAATTTTCTGGTCCTCTTTTTTTTGTTAGCTTGACGAAAGCGACATTTTTGTTTACTTATTCACTTTTAATAGTGTTTGCACTTTTAATTTGATTTCGACTTTCTATGAGAAAGTTATTTTTTTATGCATTTTTTTCTAATTTTTTGGGATTTGTTTTTAATCTGTATTTATTGCTATCTTCCTTATACGATTTTCCTTCGTTTATTCACCCGGTTGTCATATTTCTTTCGTATATATAAAATTTATTTTATTTTGATTATATACCATTATTTGTCATCTTTGTTTATTCATGCTATTCTTATTTTCCTTTTATCTATTTTGTTATGTTCTCTGCACCATTTCTTTCCCTGTCTCTTATTTATGTTGCTATTCTCTCTCTCTCTCTCTCTCTCTCTCTCTCTCTCTCTCTCTCTCTCTCTCTCTCTTTTACCTTTTATTTTATTGGTCTCTTGATTCTGCCAGTCATGCTTCTATCTTGATTATTTTCCTTTTACTCTTTATTATTTTTTAAAATCTTTGGTAATCTTTATATCTTGCAACTGAAACGGTTACGTGATAGTGGTCTTATAATTATTAACGCTGTTAGATACGTTAATGACAAAAAGTAAAATTTATATAAGTGTGTGTACTGTATGTATATATATATATATATCTATATATATATATATATATATATATATATATATATATATATATGTAGAGATTGCATATACATACGTATATATATATATATAGCAATTCAAGCTACAAATGTCCTTTAATATCTAAATTCACTTTACCTCCCAAATGATATATTTTCTATATGTACCGAAGGGGAATTTTTTTTAGTTGATAATAATTTCGTACCGCCCCCATGGGATCGAACCACCGTCCAAGTGACGGGGACGAAATCAGGACAGTCAGTGACGCTATATACATATATATATATATATATATATATATATATGTATAATATATATAAACATATATATATATATATATATATATATATATATATATATATATATATATATAAGCGAATACCACGGGAAATGATAGACAGGAATCCAAGCGCTTTCGTCTTTATTCAGACATCGTCAAGGAGCTACTAAAGTACAATCGGAGAGGAAGGCCTCAGGTTAAAAACAAGATCAGGAATACCAGATGGTTTAATTATCAAAAGGGTAAAAATTAAAAAGGGATAATCCAGGATTATCGGATATCACACGGTCACAAACTTAAACAGATTCTGACCCTAACCGAAATTACAAAGTATCTTTACAGTCCAAAACATGTAAAAACTGAATATATTAATTTTGTTGCTTATATTATCTACAAACTTTTTTCATTATGAAAGCATCAAGTTTAAATAAACCAAGACTTAAATTTAGAACATTTCTATTATTTGACTTGATAAAACAAGATTCAATGATATTCCTTTTAACTGTGTCATTACATGGACTAAGGCTCTTGCTTGACTCCAGTTAATAGGATGGTCTAAATCTCTCATATGTACAAAAATAATGCATTCGATATTTGCCCAGTTCTCACAGAATATATATATATATATATATATATATATATATATATATATATATATATATATATATATATATATATATATATATATATATATATATATATATATAAACATAGAGAGAGAGAGAGAGAGAGAGAGAGAGAGAGAGAGACACTCGAGCAAATATTATTCTTTATAATTAAATTGGGGATTTTGTCCAACTTCATCTTTTTCCGTGATGTTTTTACATTTTTTTTAATTGTCAAGAATAATGAAATCGTAAAAATAATAAAAAGAATGTTATTTAGATCAATTTTTGCTATTTATCCTGTATGTGAATTATATTCATGACTTGCTTTCTATTTGAAATGTATGTAGAGCAACTTCAAATGTTAGTTGGTAAATTGTATATTAAATTTTGAATAATTGCAACTGGTTGATTAAAGTATGACGGGGGACTATTACAGGGAAAAATGACAGTAAATGTCACTTGATCTTCTTCATGAAAAACAGGTATTTTTATTTTTTATTTCATCAAAATAGAAAAAGAAATATTGTTCTATATCTAGTTTTTTCTTATAAATAACAGGTTTTTTATGTTTTATGAATTTTATCAAAATGAAAATAAAAATATTGTGTGTGGTCATGTGATCTTGAAAAGTGAACTGAATTCAAGACTTTCAGTTTGAAATATGACACAATTCTCCTGAACTGATTGACTGTTTGTGATTAGTTTAATGGCGTTGCATCAACAGTTAGTCATTAACTTTGTATAGCCTCAGCTCCATTGCAAGTCTGCCTTTCCCACCTTGTTTTACAGGTATTTCTTTAGACAATACTCTCAAGAGCTTTCTTATATCATCAGTGTTCTGTGAGACTGAAGGCTGAATCATACAGTTTGTTATCAATAGGAAGAGAGGACGTAGCTTTGCAAGCAGCTAGCTTGCTTGTAAACATTTGGATTCAGTTATAATATGTACTCGCATTGTATGCCTGCACGGGCTCTTGCTTTTGGGGATAAGGAAAACACTCATTCATTTGACCGTAAACATTATTTATAGTACATAACCTTAATATCAGTATTTGACATCATCCACTTGGAAGTTAATCCTTATTCAGAACTAAAACTATTTAATATCCATACACAGGTTTAGGGCAGACAGTCTTGTAAGTCTGCACAGTCTTGTAAACAGTCTGATAATCGGGAACGACCTCAGTCTTGTAGACTGTCTGGTACTGCAGCTGGGTTGTGGTGATGTACTGTGGCTGGTACTCAGTCTTGTAGACTGTCTGGTACTGGATCTGGGTCTTGAGGATTGTCTGGTAGGCAGTCTGAGTGACGTACTTTGGTACGTAGTCAGTCTTGGTGATGTACTGAGTCTTGTAGATGGTCTGGTACTGAGTCAGGTAGTCTGTGACGTATTTGACCTGTGTCTGGTACTGAGTCTGGGTGACGTACTTGGGGACGTACTGGGTGTTGTATTGGGTGTTGTAGACAGTCTTGTAGACTGGTTCGTAGATTGTCGTTGGCACATATTGTTGCTTGTAGACTGTTTGGTAGACTGGGACCTGAAATTTGAAGTTAGTACTTTAGGAAATGGTCTAATTTTTTTCTTAATATTTACACTACTGGGCCTAGCTGACATCTTTGGATAGTATAAGCAGTTGTAATATACCACAAGTACTGATAGTACTAGTACTTACTGTTCTGACACATTTACTAGCTGACATTTTTGAACAGTATACGGTGTAATATACTACTAGTACTGATACTCCTAGTACTGTATTGATACTATTTCTTAATGTTTATACTATTACTTAACCCCCTAACTGACACCTTTGAATCGTACAGACACCACCGTACTTAGAAGCAAGTTACGTTTGTACGTCGGATTGTTAAATTGTTTGTAAGTTGGTTGTTGTGCTCTTCATGCGTATTTGAGTATGGTATGATATAAAGTCAATACACTACTGTACATTTTTTCATCCGAAAACACAATACAGTGTACATATAGGACCGTATGCTCAGAATAGGAACACAGAACAAAATTTGAGCTTACAGGTGGTAAAGGCAAGCGCTCTGAATGTTCGTAAGTGCGATGGTGTCTGTTTATATAAACAAATGTAATATCTCCCTAGCACTATAGTAGATTTACATCAACCGTGCATTTGATGTCTAGGTGACTCCCTTACGACGCTCCTTATTGGCTGTTGATAAGCCAGTCACAGGACTGGAAACTTTCCAACCCTATGATTTGCTTATCAACAGCCAATCAGGAGCATCGTAAGGGACTCGCCTTGACATCAAATGCACGGTTGATGTGGATCTGCTATAGCTCCACTAGTAATAGATACTACCACTTCCTTACCTGCTGTACTTGTGTCTGGTATTTGGTGATGTACTCAGTCTTTGGGTAGCATGGGGCAGGAGCTATGTACCCAGCTTCGGGCAGAGCAAATGATAGGGCTGCTACAGCGCCAATGATTATACAGGTGACCACACAGTTCATCTGTAGAGCGAATTGAATGTTACATTTAAATTATATTATTATTATTATTATTATAGTAGAAACTCCCTTTATTCATGTTGGGTTCCTATTTGAGAATTTTGAGAAAAAAATAACTCTTCTAGGTTAATGGCAGTCTTTTCCCCCCCATTGGGTAAAGCTTGCCCCATGACCCATGATGGATTAAGCACTATCCACTCGGCCACGGATGGTTTTATCTATCTATCTATCTATCTATATATATATATATATATATATATATATATATATATATAATATATATGTATGTATATATATTATATATTTATTTTTATTTAAAGTTAGCCGTGATCTTGCGTCTGGCACTGGGGCAGCACAGCCCACCATGACCGGCTGAGAGTTTCATGGTACGTGGCTGAGAGTTTCATATAGCATTGTACGTTGTACAGAAAACTCGATTGCGCCGAAGAAACTGCTGCACATTCTTTACTTGTCATAATTACTATTGCAATGGTAAGCGTATATAGCCACCTAATCTTATTATGATCACAATTCTAAGCGTATATAGACATCTAATCTGATTATGATCACAATTCTAAGCGTATATGGCCACTCTTCCTCTACCTTGTCGGGAGTTCTCAGAAGCCAGCCTAGAGCGACAATGCATAGCTCCCTCTAACACCCACCCCCTTATATATCTCGGTCTCTGCTCTGCGCTGGAGCTCTCACGGACGTGGGACGTTACGGGACGTTTACGGGACGGTCGGAATTATTGTCCTTGGCCTCTGGGAAGAATCTGTCAAGTCATGATTGGCCCGTTCACCGTTTGGCCATAATTGGGGAAGAGGGAGAGATTTGGAGTGAATACATAATAGGTTCGCTTTTGGTTTTGAGAG
>NC_061095.1:2763240-2775740 GCF_015104395.2 Macrobrachium nipponense
AGAGAGAGAGAGAAACACGTTTGTGCTCCCTAAGGCAAGGTCACCATTTTAAAATACTTTTTTTAAGCTATTACGGAGATTCCTTCAATTTTCCTCATTAACGATGACGTTTCCAATAGATTAGCAACATAATTAATTCATTTGAAACTTTCCCCCCTAAATCATAACTTAATAAATAACACCTTTTTAAATTTGAAGTGTGCGGACAATAATAATAATAATAATAATAATAATAATAATAATAATAATAATAATAATAATAATAATAATAATAATAATAATAATAATATCTCTTTGCTTGCAGTGTATTGCTTGTGACTGGGATTAACATTGTATGTGTGGGGGAAGTACTTGATGCCTTAGTCTTTATTTGCGAAAATATAGAAGTATGCCTTTTTTTTTTCTCGATATAATGTGATTCGGATCCCACAATAAGCCGTAGGTCCCGTTGCTTTAAGTAACCAAGTGGTTCCTAGCCACGTCAAAATATTCAATCCTGCGGGCCAACCCTTAGGAGAGCTGTTAATCACCTCAGTGGTCTGGTTAAAGTAAGATATACTTCACTTTACAAACATATATATTATATATATGAGATCCATATATATGTATGTATGTATGTATATATCTATACACTCACATACATTTAATGTTCAAGGAAGACCCCCTTTATTAGTTCTTCTCAGTTTTCACTTAAAAAAAAAAAGAGTGAATTTTTGAACCGAAGAAGACTATTTCTTCCAAGCTACAGAGTTCTGGGTTTGACCTGACATACGGAAACATCTGTGCAAGTACCGTAGAGTTTAATATGCTGTCACACACAAGAAACATTTGATTTGATTGAATCTTAAAGGGATTAGCTTTCTTTTTAATGATATCAGATGCATCTCGCAATGTATTAATGTATTGCTGTCAAGTGATCATTTTCGTATTACATAAATTGTTTATATAAATCCGAATATTCATCTTGTTTTTGTAAATACTCATGAGATTTGGTTTATGGTCGACCATCTTTCTGGACGTGAATGCTTTTGATGTTCTGACAACTTGAATGAATTGAGGTTTTTGTTTAATATTAGTCGCTGATTGGCTCTTTACTCAGCATATAGGCTGCGGAATTCCGCGTCTACTTCGGTGTTCCCGTACCTTCATGATACTCTTAACTGTAGGGATATATATATATTATTTTATATGTATTGTAAATCGTTTTCTGATTTATCTACTACCTTTATAGCTTTGGAATTCGCTTCCTTCCTCTGTTATTCTGACGTATACAATCTCTCTTTCTTCAAGGTGCAATCTCTAGCTTATTTTTCTCCCTAAAAGAACATTTAGTAAAAATGCTAGTCACTGGAAAGTGTATAATGTTTGAAAAAAGCTGTAAATGGCAACAAATGTGTCCATCAAAAATGCTTGAACCAAATTAACATCATTATACAAAAGCTTAAAGATAACACAAAAAGATAATATTTCATTTCACAAACTACGTACAACCAGACATTACCAAAACATTACCAAAGCATTTAGGCTGGAAATAAGAACATTTCCTCAATCTTTCCAACTTTCCTTTTTTATTTTTATTTATTTTTTCTATGTCGAAAGCAATCAGCACCGACAATAGGGACCAGAAACTGACAAATCAAATATGACTCAAGGTTTCCTTCAAAACCACACAATGACTCTGAGGTCATTCAAGAACGAAAGTGACAGTTGTAAGTGATCAGTTAATGAATGAAAGTCACGTGCGTAAGTTTGTTTTTAGAGGCGAGTTTGAATAGTGGTGATATCTCTAGTCATAACAGTGGTATTATTGATGGGGTGAGCAAAAGCTGCTATGGAAACGTAAATCCACAATAGTATGTCTGTTTGATTTTGTAATTGAAAAAAAAAAAATCAAACAGCCATACTATTGTGGATGTACTTTTCCATTTTATTGACTCATGTGATTATGAGTTTTCTTTGAAAAGCTGCTATGTTATGCTCATGATGTTAGTTTGTTATTGTGTACAGCATAATTTCAAAAAACTGGAATAGATGTTAGTTTGTTATTGTGTACAGCATAATTCCAAAAAACTGGAATAGATGTTAGTTTGTTATTGTGTACAGCATAATTTTAAAAAACTGGAATAGAACATAAATATTCAACATCCAAACTAATGATGTTTAATTTAACAAGAGCACGTGGAATATTAACGCTTTATTGTACAGATCATTATGTAATTTAACGATAGCACCTGTATTAGCATTGTATCTTACAGACCATTATTCAGTTTAACAACAGCACCTGTAGTAATAACGTTGTATTGTACAGGAAATTATATAATTCAAAAGCTGCGCCTACAGTAACAGTTATTGTACAGAACATTATTCGATGTAGCAACCAGCGCATGAATAAGTAGTCCTTGTAAAGTGAAATATTGAAATATCTCATAAAAAAATGACTGTATCTAGTTTAAGATCTTCATCTTTATTTCTGTCTTTCTGCTCTGCATCGAAGCCCCAGTTTTTGTAGCCACTTTGAACAATCATGAGGTGAATAAACTTCTTGCAAAGTCGAGTGTTTGCTTAACTTTCAGTTAACTTTTACTTTTTTGCTAATATTGCTTCAACTTCGTGGAATTGTGTATTATGTAATACAAGACGCGATGGAAATTTGATAAGAGATTAATGGGGTCTAAGGATAAAGTAAAAAAGAGAGTTTAAAATAATTGTTTTTATTGTGTAATAAAAATAGTGTAAAAGGTGTAATCTTTATACATTCTTTTGGTGACTTATCAACAACAGGGTCCTACGATCCTTGTAGAAAATATTACGATCATTGTAGAGTGTCCTATGTTCCTTGTAGGTCCTACGATCCTTGTAGAGGACCCTAGATCCTTATAGAAGATCCTACTATCACTGTAGAGGGTCTTATGTTCCTTGTAGGTCCTACGATCATTGTAGAGGGTCCTATGTTCCTTGTAGGTCCTACGATCATTGTAGAGGACCCTAAATCCTTGTAGAAGATCCTATTACCTTGGTAGAGAATCCTATGACTCCTGTAGAGGACCCTAAATCCTTGTAGAAGATCCTATTACCTTGGTAGAGAATCCTATGACTCCTGTAGAGGACCCTACAATCTTGTAGAGGATCCTACGACCCTCGTAGAGATAAAGTCACCAAGTCAGGGTTGAAACTGTAGAACGTCCTAATATCCATACCCGTAAGCAGGTTTAGGGCACACAGTCTTGTAGGTCTGCACAGTCTTGTAGACAGTCTGGTAGTCTGGTACGATCTGGGTCTTGTAGACTGTCTGGTACTGCAGCTGGGTTGTGGTGACGTACTGTGGCTGGTACTCGGTCTTGTAGACGGTCTGGTACTGGACCTGGGTCTTGTAGACTGTCTGGTAGGCAGTCTGAGTGATGTACTGTGGTACGTAGTCTACCTTGGTGATGTACTGAGTCTTGTAGATGGTTTGGTACTGAGTCTGGTAGTCCGTGACGTACTTGACTTGTGTCTGGTATTCGGTCTGGGTGACGTACTGGGGAACGTACTGGGTGTTGTACTTGGTGTTGTAGACTGTCTTGTAGACCGGTTCGTAGACTGTGGTCGGGATGTACTGCTGCTTGTAGACTGTTTCGTAGACTGGAACCTGTGATGGTGACAGATGTCGGTATAGTGAGAGCTGTACAGTTCTGGATTGTGATTCCAGACCTTATAAGATACCCAATAAATAAACGATCTAAGTGAATGACCCTGTCGTGAGGTATTGCCGTCAGTGCACCTCACACGGCGCACTGCAGGCATTTACTTAAGGGTCTTAGCTGCTAGCTGCAACCCCTTCCATTCCTTTTAACTGTACCTCCGTTCATATTCTCTTTCTCCCATCTGACTTCCCTCAATCATCTCCTTTTTAGAATTGCTTCAGTTCTATAATATTCAGACACATCTCAGACTATAAACCTCGTCCTTCTCACCTGCTGAATCTGGGTATCGTACTTCGTGACGTACTCGGTTTTCGGGTAGCAGGGGGCGGGTGGGGGACCGTACCCAGGGTCAGGAAGGGCGGAGACAGCGGCGACCAGCGCCCCAACGACGGTCAAAAGGAACCAGCCGGTCATCTGGAAGGAGATTGGATCGTTTGGGCGGTCAGAGTGTCTGCTATATGCCAGCGAGTGGTTTCGTTCCTCTGAGGTCACTTTTTGTTAGGGTGACGATTTAGTATAGGAAAAAGGTGTCGAGGTGTATGCATATATGAATATGTATGTATATATGCATAAGTATGTATGTATATGCATTTATATAGTATATGTATATATATATTATAAAAAATCACTTCTTGTTAGGGTGACGGTGTACGTAATAGGAAAAAGGTGTCGAGGTGTAAGCATCTATGTGTATATATGTATGTATATATGTATATGTATGTATGTATATATGCATTTATATATGTATATATATATATATATATATATATATGTATATATATATATATATATATATTATATATATATATACCAAAAAAATACAACCAAAAATTATATAAACAAGATGGGACCTCACCGCTACCCTTGAGGAACCTTGCAACAGGTAACTTCTTAATCAAAGGAAAAACACTTGTACAGGTGTTTTTATTTCACTGCCTTAGAGTTGAAAATGTTACAAAAAATACAATTATATAAAAAAAACTTCCTTTCACTCTCTTTTTATTATTCCTCTACGTGTGGTTTTTTAACCTTAGACTTAAAAAAAACTACAAAAAAATAGAAAATAACTACAAAAAACAGTTTCTTTTCACTCCCTCGTGAAGTTCTTTCATCTCAATTCATTATTCACAAAATTAGGACCCCCCTACCACCCCTTTCCATCGCCCCCGGTAGACTGATTTTACAGGTTGATTGATAAAAAAAAAAAAAGGTAAACGGCTGAGCTATTGACGCTTTACCTTGCTGGAATAGTTGCGACTTCGGAGCGGATTATAGAACAACTGACGGTGTGGCTTGGGAACGCCAGGCTTTATATACCTCCAAACTTTTCGGCAGCTGCCCTTGGCCTCTAGCGCGCAGGCGCCGACTCATGCATTTCCATTCACCTTTTCCAGGGTCCATACGCGAACGCTTTTAAAAATAGCGCAGTGCTTCGAAAAGGGGGCGGGGCTTAATTAAGGGAGATAGGGGGCGGAGTCAACAGGAATACAGGTGGTTTTTTTTCCTGTTAATGAAGAGAGTTGCTTACCTGTTGCATGAGTAATCAGAATTGCTTTAGTGTTGTCTCTTCCTCAATTTTTAGAGGTATCTTTTATTTGTTTATTGTTTTTGTTTACGTTTTGCTTTTTAGAATTGTTTCTGTTTAATTAGTGTTACTATATTTTCAGAGGTAATAGTATACAGATTTCTATTTACGTAGTCTTAAATGGTCATCATCTTACCTTGGGATCTCTAGAGAGAGAGAGATAGTAGTTTTAATCAACTGTATAATTTATATGTATCTATCACAAACGTACACATAATCAGATATAATAATGTAGATGTATCTGTATTCCAATTCTTAATTCATATATTATGTAAAAATATATATATATATATATATATATATATATATATATATATATATATATACATATATATGATAGTCATGACTGATACTTTTTGCTTGCATATCTTCCTGTATATTTCCACTATTGTATTTCTTTTTGGCAAGGAAGTGTACAATCATGATTTTTTGCAATCTAAGCTTTGTATAACGGTGTTAGTGTGGTTTAAAATGTAGATGTATAAGTATATAACTTTTATTTGATTGCATGTATGTATATATTTATATGTTTACATTATATATTGCATTTAAACTTCCTGAGATTTGTGTAAAATCTAGATATAATATTTTTAGTATGTATTTTTGAAAAAAGTCTGTAAATGTATTATATGCATAAACAAGACCTTGTGCATATACATATATACATACATACTATATATGATAAGTATAATGTATATGTATTTATATGTTTTATATGTATATGTATATGTATATGTATATGTTATGTGTATGTCTATGTATATATATATATATATATATATATATATATATATATATATATATATGTATGTATGTCTAACTGAAACACGAAAGTTAGGAACGTGATAAATCCACAAATAAAGTTATATGCCACGAAGGGAAAATAAAACGTTTATTTTTCCTTCGTGGCATATAACTTTTTCTATCTATACTTATATATATGCATATGCAAATGCAAATATATGCACAAACAAAAATCTTCCATAACCATATCTCTTGATCATACACCACCAGCCAATTCAATGCACAACCGGTCAGTATATGCATTCGCATGTATATGCGCATGCATTTGCGCATGCGCGGATGCGCAAAACGCTACTTTCCGGCCACTTTCATGAATTATGACAATGGCCTCTCGTTCCGTTTCGCTAAGCTAATGTTCTTTTGTGCAAAATATCTCTATTTAAAAGGAAAGAGAAGAAAAGACTAAACGGTCTATTTGCCAGTGTTTAGTTGTTTAGGGAAGGTTGGGATTGCGTAGAGAGTGGTGAGGGTGGGTTTGAGAATTATTATTATTATTATTATCATTATTATTATTATAGTAGCATTAGTCTTTATATGGGGAAGAAAATACAGTTAAGTACAGTCACATAACAGTGGACCTGTTTCTTCATTATTATTATTATTATTATTATTATTAATTATTATTATTATTATTATTATTTATTATTATTATGTTATATTTATTATTATTATTTATTATTATAGTAGCGTGAGTCTTTATATGGGTAAGAAATGTAGTATAGTACAGTCACATAAATATGGGTCTGTTTCTTCATTATTATTATTATTATCATTAATATTACTATTACTATTACTATTAGTTATTATTATTATTTTTATTATTATTATTATTATTATTATTATTATTATTATTATTATTATTATTATTATTATTATTATTTATATGGAGAAACGGATCCAGTTACTCACAGTTATATAAGCTTACACAAATTACTGAGGAACATTTGGAAAGAAATATAATCATTTCCCGAAATGGAAAAGTATATATATATATTGGAAGTATTGCCTCATATTAAAAAAAAATTCGCAATAGCACAACTGAAATCAAATAAGTTAGAGTGTTTCTTTCGCGATGACCAGTACTCGGTTATCCGTTATCTCGTTTTCATGAGGAAGGAGATGTTACAGGTGTTTTTGAAACTTGTGATAACATTAAGAAAAAAAAATAACGTGCGCTAAATGCATGAGATTAAACCACGCAATAGTGGTACCTGATTTCGTGTTTACCTTGTCTGCGGATTACATCGAAGTTTTCCGATCTTTTCTGGGTCAGTCTTAATCATTTCTATACCTTTTTTTGCATCCATTTTAAGGTGCCATGACTCAGCTATACAATGCCATTAAGAGCGTTTTTGATATATACTTTTATCTAACTAAATTTTATTAATCATTAGCCTGCTCTCTATCTTTCCATTTTTTTTATGTCGTGCCATGATTCAGCTATGTAATGTCATCGTGAGCTTTTTTGATATATACATTTATCTATCCAAATTTTATTAATCATTAGCCATCTCTCTATCTTCCATTTTTTTTGTCGTGCCATGATTCAGCTATGTAATGTCACCACGGCTTCTTAAAATATTTTTTTACTTATTACATTGACCTATATTGTAACCCCATTTCTTACTGGTGTTTTTGTTGTTGTTTTAGAATCAGATAAAACCGTTTCTTTATTTAACCACACCTAAGCAGGTAGATGTAATGTCCTCTGATTATATCTAGGTTTTATTAAGAATACTCGTACAATACTCGTATCGTTAAGAATGATACTATGTAAGCATATTCCTTTCAGTTTGCATATCCGTCAAATATATCTATGGAGCATCCATATCCTTGAGTTGTATTGTTCCATAATACAGTTTTTCACTCATAAAAATGATTATGGATTTCCACTCACATCCACAAAACTTACCGACAAATTTTCCCATTTTTAGACTTGCGTTGTCCCGTGATACAGTCTCCATGAAAAAAAGATCGCGGACTTTCACTCATTACATCCACCAACCTCATTGACAAACTTTCCCGCGCGCGTATTCTCGCTTCCCATTCATAAATCGACGAAAATACTATACTATCATCACTACTACTAATACCTCTATTCCATAAGCGGTTTCAGTGCAACTACCTGTCGACCCAGTTCACATCACCTGGCCATTCGAGAGAGCGACTCTTGAGAAATGTGAAATGTCAGGTGTTCATGAACATTACATTAAAATAATTTCACAAAAGCTTCGGGAAATCTGTCTCAAACCGAGGTGCGGTAGGTGACGTTCATAATGTCAAGGTGATGTGATGACGATTAATATGAGAAATAGTATGATAATTGATGAGAGATGGTCATATATCATTCTGGACATGAATTCCACACCTTTTTGGGGATTTGGTTATTGAAGATAACACTGACATTGGAGGGAAGTCAGTCACCTCGGTGGCAGCGAGTTCAATTCTCGGGCATTTTACTGAGGTGTGAGAGATGTGTACTTCTGGTGATAGAAGTGCACTCTCGACGTGGTTCGGAAGTCACGTCAAGCCGTTGGTCCCGTTGCTGAATAACCACTGGTTCCATGCAACGTAAAAACACCAAACAAACAAATTTGTATCGTGTTTTGTCCCCTAGATGCAGCCCCTTTCGTTCATTTTACTGTACCTCCGTTCATATTTTTCTTTCCTCTTACTTGGCACCTTTTCTGCTAACAGTTGTTTCAGTGTAACTACGAGTTTTTTTTCTCCCACCTGTTATACCTTTCGAAAACCTCATAAGCTCAATATTCCCTTCAGCACCGAATGACCCCATCATATGTTGAAGCCAACGCTTGCCCTTGAGCCTAAAGCTTACTAGATTCCATTCCAGTCCATTCCAGCATTGAACGAAATTCCTAGAATTCCTCGACGAAGTCGACGTAAACAGGATCCTGTACATAACTCGATCGACTTGTAGGAGGTCACGCGATATCTCCGTCCGTAGATAAACGATTAAATCTGACAGATTTTTGGGTGACTTGCAACAGCAAGACGGAACCTGTTCTTTCCTGGGAGCCACGCCTTCTTTTAGCGCCGTCATTATGTAGTTTGCGACCTTTTTGGGGAAAGTGAAAATACGTGCAATCGGATCTGTCGCATTCCAGAGCCAGGTATGAAGTATACTTGGGAACAAGGTTTGAAAAACTTTTGAGAACAACTGTACTACAGACCTCCATGAATTGTTAAGTAACTGGGAATAATGTTTGAAATCATTCAAAGACACGAGGTGAAATTTCCAGTAATTTGTTCATTCCAGTGTCATAACTTTTATGATTTGTTGCAGGGGAAGATTTAGTAAGCCAGAAATGCCTTAGGTTGACAAGTCTAAGAACAGAAGTTCAGATCTTCAGTCATATGTTCATTCCAGTGTCACAACTTTTATGAATTGCTGCTGGGGAAGATTTGATAGGTAAAAAAAAAATACCTTCAGTAATAAAATGTAAAGAAAAAAATAACATTTAGACATTGTTGACAATATCATTATTTTTATACATATATTTTAAAAACTTCTTTACCATTCTTCGACGTAAATTGCGTAAAGATATGAAGTCTTTTATTACAATTTTTTTTATACTGAAACGGACCAAGAATTTACGTTGCACCATGTGAAAACAATACAGAAATTGCAGAAATTGAAAGTGATACAACTGGAGAAATTGTAAAGGTGCATTTAGCATAAATCTTCCAGTGCCAAAAGATTAATTCTCTCCGGAAATTTAAATTCCAAATTGATTGTGATGCAACATTACTGGAGACGACCCATTGCTAAATTATATGTTATATCTGTCAGATATTGGAATGGAATCCATATGTACATGTTCAGTACACAGTCATGACACCTTAACAAATATTTGCCAGTACATGAAGCACAATCTTTAATCAAAGAAAATAAAGCAAAAATAAACAAAAAAACCTTTATTACCATTTTTTTTTTACATTTTATTACAAAAAAATAACCCCTTTAACACTTTCAGTAGCCATAGGCAGGCTTGGGACAAACAGTCTTGTAGCTCTCGACGTTCTTGATCACAGTCTGGTACTGTGGTACCACCTTCGTCTGGTAGGCTGTCTGGTACTGCACTTTATTGACCGTGACGTACTGTGGCTGGTACTCCGTCTTGTAGACCGTCTGGTACTGGACCTGCGTCTTGTAAGCAGTCTGGTAGGCGGTTTCGGTGACGTACTTGGGTACGGGTTCGACCTTCGTGACGTACTGGGTCTGGTAGGCTGTTTTGTAAGCCGTCTGGTACTGGGTGACGTACTTGACGTCCGTTTTGTAGAGGGTCTTCGTGACGTACTCCGGTACGTACTGGGTTTCGTACTGGGTGTTGACTAGGGTCTTGTAGACTGGGTTGTACACCGTCGTTGGGACGTACTGTTGCTGGAACACCGTTTCGTAAACTGGGACCTGTGAATAATAATAATAATAATAATAATAATTAATAATAATAATAATTAATAATAATAATAAGACATCCAGACTTTCCTTCTAATGAAGTTGAAGATTCTCTGGAGATCCATCTTCCTTTTAAAGTAAAGTTGAAGTGTCAAATGTCCTTTTAAAGTAAAGTTAGTGTCAAACTTCCTTTGAAGTAAAGTTAGTGTCAAACTTCCTTTTAAAGTAAAGTTACAGTGTCAAAGTTCCTTTTAAAGTAAAGTTGGAGTGTCAAACTTCCTTTTAAAGTAAAGCTACAGTGTCATATGTCCTTTTAAAGTAAATTTACAGTGTCAAATGTCCTTTTAAAGTAAAGTTAGTGTCAAACATCCTTTTCAATGGCAACAAACTTATCTAGATCTCGGCCGACATTACCTTGTGTAGCTCCGTCTGGAATTTGGTGACGAATTCAGTTTTTGGGTAGCAGGGGGCGGGGGGAGGGAGAGGAGGGGGTGCCCCATATCCTAGGTCAGCATCAGCTGACGCCAGTGACAGGACGGATCCCAGTAGGGCGACTGTTAACCAGGCGTTCATCTGAGAGAGGAAGAGAGAGAGAGAGAGTGTGTGTAGAAGTACATGCCAGGCTTTTCCTTTTGGGTAAGGGGGCCTTCTTGGGTTAATAAAACCTGTTTAATCTGAAACACTTGCTTGCCCTAGGTCTTCATAATGCCCTCTTGGGCAAGGTGACTTCTGGGTTAGTAAGCTATTTAATCTAAAGGGGTTTGCTTGTCCTAGGTCAATGACAGGAGCTCCTATACTGCCAACAAAATATGGATTCAAGATTTACTTAGGGCCTCAAATAACCTCCTATCAATCACTCGTGAATCACCCTTCCCTTATACAAAGCTACGAGGACGAAGAACCTTCTTTCCAGATCACATATCACATTCCAGAAAGGGATTCGCAAATCTGGAAGCTGGAAGCTGGAAGGTGATAGGCGCTTTTTATCTTACAAGAATAAAAAATAAATAAATAAACAAAAGGCCTCAATTAAGCTATTTCACTCATCAGTCACCCTACCCTTATACAAAGCCACGAGGACCCTCCAGATCTTACATTCACAAATCAGCGAACTGGAAACTGGAAGCTCCAGTTTTGGCGCTTCTGTACTACCAAAGCTACGAGGACCTTTCAGATCTTATATTCACAAATCAGCGAACTGGAAGCTGGAAGCTCCAGTTTTGGCGCTTCTGCAATACCAAAGCTACGAGGACCTTCGGACCTTCCAGATCTTATATTCACAAATCAGCGAACTGGAAGCTGGAAGCTCCAGTTTTGGAGCTTCTGCAATACCAAAGCTACGAGGACCTTCCAGATCTTAACTGGAAGCTGGAAGCTCCAGTTTTGGCGCTTCTGCAATACCAAAGCTACGAGACCTTCGGACTTCTTCCAGATCTTATATTCATCAGGCACTCACGACTGGAAGCTAAGCTGGAAGCTCCAGTTTTGCGCTTCTGAACTGAAAAAAAAAAAAAAAAAATAAACCAAAAAAAAAAAAAAAAAAAAAAAAAAAAAAATGGAAAAACAATCGATATTGTTACTACTACGTCCATTCAGACACTTTTACCTTCAGAGGAGACGGAGTAGGTACGTATTGGTAGGAGCAGCAGCAGCAGGAGGAGGAGGAGGAAAAGAACTGACGGCTTGAGAAGGAGGGGCGTCCCTATTTATATGAAAGACACTGGTCTTTCTTTTTTTCTCTCTCTCTCTCTTTTTCTCATCTCTTCTCTCCCTCGTTCTTTTTCTCGCTGGCCTTGGCCCGCTCTCTACCAAGTCGGTTTCTCATGTTACACTTGTGAAGGCGTACCTCTCTCTCTCTCTCTCTCTCTCTCTCTCTCTCTCTCTCGGTTTCTGGAGAGGCTGAAATTCAGACCCCAGGCGGGCACAAGGCTGATGCCGATTTTTTTTTCTCTTGCTTGAATTAGATTTGAAGACGCAGTTAAGTTCAAGCTGTGGTATAGGTTTTGCTTGA
>NC_061095.1:2780740-2795740 GCF_015104395.2 Macrobrachium nipponense
TGCCCCTTCACAGGACAGACCGTCTTATACGTCAGAACCGTCTGGGTAGCTTCTAGGTACTTCGGCACAAACTGCGTCTTGTACAGCGTCTGGTACTGAACCTTTGTTTGAGTGACGTACCGTGGCACGTACTCAGTCTCGTAGACGGTCTGGTACTGTACCTTCGTGTCGTAGACCGTGTGGTACGACGTCTCGGTGACGTAGTGGTCGACGTACTCCGTCTTGTCAAGGTACTGGGTCTTGTAGACTGTCTGGTACTTGGTCTGATAGTCAGGGATGTAAGTGACCACCTTGCTGTACGCCGTAGTAGTGACGTACTCTGGGACGAGCTGCGTTTTGACTTGAGTGTGGTAGACGGTCTCGTAGACTGGCTCGTAGACCGTCGTGGGCACGTACTTCTCGCTGTAGACTGTGTGGAGGACTGGTAACTGTTTAAAGCAATAGAATAAAATATTGTTAAAGTTTATTGGTTGTTTTACTGCTCTGAAAACTCTGAGTGAAATGGGCCTATTCTAAGACTACTTCTGTTATTCTGAAGTATAATTATCTGATTCTTCTAAGTAGTGAACACGTCTAGATACCTGTAAGTGTATTATCTCACTTTTCTAAGTAATAACCACATCTGTGTCTTGGAAACTTTCCAATCTCTCCTCTAGCAAAACTAAAAACAACTTCATTTCAATCCCTTTCCCAAACAATACCTCCATTGTGGTTTATCTTATCTCGGTGCCAGGTGCAAGAAGTGACTGAATGAAGTGGCTTGTGTGTGTGGGGGGGGGGGGGGGGGGGGGGGGGGGGGGGGGGGGGGCGGTGTCCTGGGATAGGGGGTTATTGTGGGGTGGACAATAAATGGGTGGGGCGGGGGCGGGGGCGGGCTGGTAACCACTACCAATCTGAGATCTGAAGATACTCGACAATACTCACCTTCTGCAGTTTGTATTGATACCTAGTGGTGTAGAGTGTCTTTGTTGGACATTGGGGCAACTCTGGGGATTCGTATTTGACTGCAGGGGCGTCATACCCATACCCTTGGGCACTATAGCTTTCAGGAGAACTGTACGTATCGGCCTGGTTACTGTAGTCATCACCAGAATCCTCATACCCTACAGGAGAAGATCTGTAGTCAGGGACCTCCTCAGGAGATCTATAATCATCATCCTGGCTGCTGTCGTACCCTACAGGAGACGAACTGTAGCCAGGGGCGTTCCCTCTGTAGCCTGCTACGGAAGGAGGTTCGTGGTCGCTCACAGCATCCTCATATTCAGGAGAAGAGGTGTAGATGTCTTCAAGGGCGTCGTAGACGACGCCTTCTTCAGGAACCCCAAGATGGTCCCCTCCAAGAAGATCTCCATTTTGGTCGTGATGATCTCCATCTAGGGCGTTCTCCCTTTGTCCGAAGGATCTGTAGTCGTCGCCGTGGCCCCCTTCTCCTCCTCCTCCTTCAGGCACAGCTAGAACGCCCTTGGATCCAGCTGCTGCTGCTGTCACTACAGTAAAGATTAAAAGGAGCCATCTGGTTGCCATCTGGAATCTAGAAATATAAAAAAAAGTGAGTCACATTTGGTTGGGTAGTGCAAAGTCGCGTCTATTCCACTTCCCAGATGTAAAGTGGGATTATGAACGTATGATTCTTTTCTACAACTAAATGTATACAGTAGTTGAAAGGTTGTCATGTATGAGTTAGTGTATTCATTTGCATAATGAATGAGACTGACGAACAGTATATATATATATATATATATATATATATATATATATATATATATATATATATATATATATATATCTATATCTATCTATCCATCTATATATATATAATATATATATAGATAGATAGATAGATATAGATATAGGTTATATATATTAACGCCACCAACTTTACCTACACACATATGTACACAGACAGATTCTTCAGCTTCCTTCCAACCACAACAACCAACTTGCAAGGAGACCAGAAAAGAAATGTCTTGGTGAAACGACAGTTCTCTTCCGTATATATATATATACACACAAACACACACACACCCACACACACACAAAGTGCTTTCTTTTGCTCAAGTTGTCTTTTCCTCTGAGAGAGAGAGAGAGAGAGAGAGAGAGAGAGAGAGAGAGAGAGAGAGAGAGAGAGAGAGAGAGAGAGTGGTTTTGGAAAAATCATTATTGCCAAGATTTTGTTTTTTGTTAATTTTTTTCATTATATATTTTTTCACTTCCTGGAATCGTGGGAGATCGTGAAAATTAGTTATTTTATTACTCTTGGACGTTGGGTCGTGGGTGGGTTGGGGCGGGGGTGAATGAGATGGGGGGACGGGGGGTGGGGGTGGGCGTGAGTTTTTTTCGGGGCGAGTTTTTGGGTGTCAAAGAACACCTACTGTAAAGGTCTTTATTAGCTTTCCTTAGTTATTATTATTATTATTATTATTATTATTATTATTTTTTTTTTTTTTTTTTTTTTTTTTTTTTTTTTTTTTTTTTTTTTTTTTTTTTTGTTTTTTTTTTTTTTTTTTTTTTTTTTTTTTTTTTTTTTTTTTTTTTTTTTTGCTCTATCACAGTCCTCCAATTCGACTGGGTGGTATTTATAGTGTGGGGTTTCCGGGTTGCATCCTGCCTCCTTAGGAGTCCATCACTTTTTCTTACTATGTGTGCCGTTTCTAGGATCACACTCTTCTGCATGAGACCTGGAGCTACTTCAGCCTCTAGCTTTCTAGATTCCTTTTATTTTCAGGATCTTGGGATCGTGCCTAGTGTCTATGATTATGGGTACGATTTCCACTGGCATATCCCATATCCTGCTTCTTTTTATTTCTATTTTCAGATCTTGATACTTATCCCTTTTTTTTTTTTCCCTCTCTCTCAACTCTGGTGTCCCATGGTATTGCGACATCAATGAGTGATACTTTCTTCTTGACTTTGTCAATCAACGTCACGTCTGGTCTATTTGCACGTATCACCCTATCCGTTTCCTGATAACCATAGTCCCAGAGGATCTTTGGCCTGATCGTTTCTATCACTCCCTCAGGTTGGTGCTCGTACCCACTTATTACTGCAAGGTAGCTGATGTTTCTTGCACAGGCTCAAGTGGAGGGCTTTTGCCACTGAATCATGCCTCTTTTTTGTACTGGTTCTGTGCAAGTGCCGGGCATTCACTTGCTATGTGGTTTATGGTTTCATTTTTCGTATTGCACTTCCTACATATGGGAGAGATGTTATTTCCGTCTATCGTACTTTGAATATATCTGGTTCTTAGGGCCTGATCTTGTGCCGCTGTTATCATTCCTTCCAGTTTCCTTCTTTAGCTCTCCCCTCTGTAGCCATTGCCAATTGTCATCGCTGGCTAGTTCTTTAGTTTGTCTCATGTATTGTCCGTGCATTGGTTTGTTGTGCCAGTCCTCTTTGTTCTTTCTGTCTTTCTCCTGTCTCTGTATATTTACTGGGTCTTCGTCTACTTTTATTAGTCCTTCTTTTTCCCCAGCACTCTTTTAGGCCACTCGTCTTCACTGGTTTTCAGATATTGCCCCAGTGCTCTGTTTTCAATGTTGACGCAGTCCTCTATACTTAGTAGTCCTCTCCCTCCTTCCTTTCGTTATGTATAGTCTGTCCGTATTTGCTCTTTGGGTGAGTGCTTTGTGTATTGTCATTTGTTTCCTGGTTTTCTGATCTATGCTGCGGAGTTCTGCTTTCGTCCATTCCACTATTCCTGCGCTGTATCTGATTACTGGCACTGCCCATGTGTTTATGGCTTTTATCATTATTATTATTAATATTATTATTATTATTATTATTATTATTATTTATTTTATTATTATTATGAAGTTCAAGCCTTTTCGTGAAGAAAAACTGGATGTTTTATTATTATTATTATTATTATTATTATTATTATTATATTATTATTATTCTTATTATTATTATTATTATTATTATTATTATTTTCTCTGTCTAACACCTTGTGCAAAAAATTGTTTAATTCCTTCTGCAAAAAAAAATACTTCTCTCTCTCTCATCCTCTCTCTCTCTCTCTCTCTCTCTCTCTCTCTCTCACGTCGATATTTTTTTTATTTCATTTTTAAGCTCGAAGTCATTGAAGATCCATTGTAAAAAAAAATGAATGACAAAAAACTAATGGTGTGATTTCACTTTCGTATTTTATTGTCTTGTAACAAAAAATATTGCGTATAAAAACACATTCTCTCTCTCTCTCTCTCTCTCTCTCTCTCTCTCTCTCTCTCTCTCTCTCTCTCTCCAACGAGAATAATCTAAACGCGCCTGCGCGCTGTATCGCACGAAATAAAAAATAAAAAGAAGGTATCAGTCAATTTCAATCGAAGTCTCCCCTTAGTTCCGTTTTCTCCAATTCTCGTTTTCTATTCCTTTCCTATGTACGTGAGGATTGTATTCACTATCTACCTGATATTGCACTCTCTCTTCTCTCTCTCTCTCTCTCTCTCTCTCTCTCTCTCTCTGTTTTCTTTATTCTCTCTTCCGCGAGATTCATTTTTTAAAAATGAATGACTGTTATTTGTTGCTGACTAAATCATTATTATTATCATAATCAGCTGATGGTGATAAGATCATTCATAATTAATCTTGTCAGTACTATTTATTTTTTTAATTATTTTTTTTTTAAATATGACTATGCTGTTTATTTTCATAATTGAATATTAAGACTTTGTTTATTTATTTTTTTGTCAGTTACATTATTATATATATATATATATATATATATATATATATATATATATATATATATAATATATATATATATATTATATGACCATAACTTCAACTATAGATTAGGACGAGAAATTGCACAAAACTCTAAGGGAACTTCACTCCATATACCGTAACTCGAGAATTATATATAAATATATAGCTTTTCCTATATTGCTAAAAAGAATTTATAGACGATCCTACCCTCTATAAACCATTATCGCTTATTCGGGGAGTAAGCCTATAAACTAATTTGTTGTTGTTGTCGTTGTTGTTGTTGTTGTTCTTCGTGGGGGGGGAGGTGTTTAGGAGTCTAAAAAGGGGTTTTACGTTGAGTTAAAGATACAGGAATTTCAGGATGGGATATTTATGATTTATTCATTAGAACGGAAAATGTAAAAAAAAAAAATAATATGAATGTTAAAGTGTACAGAAAATATAATTTCTAATAAAATAGAGCGTATTTATTTCAATTTTCGTTGGCGAAACGGCGCTCTATTTGACAGTAGACTTCAGTGCGCTGCCCGAGTAAGCTGGAGGTCAGATCGCACCTTGTTTTGCTTTGTGCTCGACGTCTGTTCATTACTTCGCTTCGTCACTGCCACAATGCTTCCGCCTCTAATGACAGTGTTTGTATCGGTTAAGGTCACGCTGTGTTTAAGTCTCCAACAGATGTTTTGACCTGAATGTTTAAACATTGTCATCTGATGTTTGATTTGATGTTTATTATGTTATCAGATTATACTTTAGCTGTTTGTGCGTAAACAGTGATCACAAGTCACTTGATGTTTATTTTCGGGTGATCCCTACCCCATAAGGGGGCGGGCAGTGCCGTCAGTGCGCCTCTCACGGTGGACTTTAGGCATTACTTGGCCCCTAGCTGCAACCCCTTTCATTCCTTTTACTGTACCTCCGTCTATATTCTCTTCCGTTTGACTCTACTCAAACCTGGCTTAGAAATCAGGCCTCCAAAGAATATTACAAGAATATTATTATTATTATTATTATTATTATTATTATTATTATTATTATTATTATTATTATTATTATTATTCAGAAGACGAACCTTATTCATATGAAACAAGCCCACTACAGGGGCCACCAACTTGAAACTCAATATTCCAAAGAATATTATGGCGTTCGTTAGGAAGAAGTAAGAGATTTAAAAGGGAAGTTGCAGAATAAAAAATAAATTAATAAATAAATAATATCAAAGATAATAAAGATATAAATAAGATATTAAAACATAAGCTGAATTGTCTTAAGGTAGCAATGCATTGCAATCATTTCCGTGTAATGTTCCATGTGAATTAATCATTCATATTCCCGTCTCGTCATCAGTTGTTATACATAATTCTCACGCTATTCAATATTCCTTTGACAGGGCAGTTCATCTATCATGACACCACAATCCCCCAAAAAGGAGAGAGGTGGGTGGGCCACTCATCCGCATCAATTCTGGGGTGACGGTAAGTTGCTGAATAAGCAAGCTGTTATTTTTGTTTTTTAATCTCTCTTATTTTGGTCGTACAGTCTCCAGTCTTGACGTCTACAATTGACGAAATACCTTAATCTATTATTAAGTCAAATGAGGTTTTGTTTTTCAAACTGGGTTGAAAATTCTTTCAATTCTCTAAAAATAAAAGTCTATTGTGTCCTTTTCATACAGCAGGCCTATTTCCCTTTAGCATTGTCGTAGGTTACTTGTGTAGTGTTTTTAGGCCTATTGTAGATTCGTACTGGGAAGTGTTTTAGTTAAATTTGGTTTGAACTTCTTCGGTGTTTGCGCTAACAGTTGTTTTTTTAAATGATAATTTTGATATTAAATATCCTGCATTGTTTGATCATTCAGTTATTCAGTATATATATATATATATATATATATATATATACTATATATATATATATATATATTATATATATAATGTGTGTGTGTGTGTGTGTGTGTGTGTGTGTGTGTGTACGTATGTATATATATGCGTGTGTGTTGCCAGTAGATTATACGACTCTAGGCTTCGTAACAGACAAAGTAAGGTCAATCAACCTAGGTGTTAACAGAAGGAAACCCGAAGTGAAACACATACTTTATTAAAATACACATTTGGTACAAAGGTAACTCGACTGAGAGAATGAGGTAATATTTAAATAACGAGAAGGACAATATTAACTACACATTATTCAAGGAGGAAATGAAAGATGATTTGCATAGCAAATAGATTCTAGTTAGGAACAACCTGAGAGACAGTCGTTCTGGAGTTTCATTTGCGAGAAATATTATGTGAGAAAAATTGTTCAAGGTGATGAAGTGAAGTGATTAGGTGAAAGGTTTGACCACGAGAGCCTCTCTTATCCGTAAGTTTCTATAGTATCCGGATGGTTTTACTGATATCCGGAATGTTGGAAGATGACCGGATCCACAAAGATCCACAAAGTCTTGAAGTAGATGGATGGTGATCTAACAAGCTGAGGCTCTTTTGTGATATCCCTGGCTTCTTCTGATAACCTGAAGGTTTGTTTAATGTCCAGGTTACAATGTCCACAACTTTCTCGAATACCCAGAGTGACTTCTGATGCCTGAAGTTTTTCAGCCTTCAAAGGGCATTCTGAAGAAAGTGAAAAAAGAAAATCCATAAATCTGTCTGCAATTACCTTAACGACCTCTCCGTAACATCCAAAAGACCGTCTGATGTACACCATTGTCTTGATAGATGTTTACTTTGCACACACATTTTGCAGTATCCAGATGATCTGATACATGGCATCAGAATTTTGCAACATCCGGGCATTCTAATACCCGTATCCTTGCCCGTATCCGTGCCCATACCCACCCTTGGGGCACACCGTCTTGTAGCTGTGAACAGTCTTGTAGACGGTGTTGTAGTGGGGTACAACCTTCGTCTCGTATTGTGTATGGTACTGAACTTTGTGCTTGGTGACGTACTGGGGCTGGTACTCGGTCTTGTAGACCGTCTGGTACTGCACCTGGGTCTTGTAGACCGTTTCGTACTCCGTTTCCGTCACGTACTTGGGTACGTAGTCCGTCTTCGTGACGTACTGCGTCTTGTAGACCGGCTGGTATTGGGTCTGGTAGTCCGTGACGTACTTGACGTCCGTCTTGTAGTGGGTTGTAGTGACGTACTCGGGGACGTACTGCGTGTTGTATTTGGTGTTGTAGACTGTCTTGTAGACCGCTGTATCTGTTGTCGGGACATACTGCCGGCTGTAGACGTTGTCGTACGGCTGGGAAGCTGGGACCTCAATTAAGAAGTTGTTATTATTATTATTATTATTATTATTATTATTATTATTATTATTATTATTATTATTATTATTATTATTATTATTAATGGGAAAAGAGCAAATCTTGCAATGCAACTCGAGCTTTTTTAGACCAAAGAAATTTTTGAGAGAGAGAGAGAGAGAGAGAGAGAGAGAGAGAGAGAGAGAGAGAGTTACAATAAAAGGACTTTTAAAATAAGAAAAAGACGAATTTTCGTATCGTAAAATACGAACGAAAATCTAATAATCGACTTCATATCATTATAAAATCTAATTTTATACTTCATAAAATAACGATAATTTTGTTTTTAAAAGAAAGATAGTTAATATACATTCCAGTCGTATTATTCTTAAGAGGAAATATGGATTATATTTTCAAATTTAATAAAAATTAATAGCATTCTAATTCTTAAAAGAACAACGTTGAATATCTTTTTATTTTTAAAACAAAAAGGGAATATGGATCACATTTAATTTTAATAACATTCCAATTCTTAAAAGAACGACGGTCAGTATTCTTTTCAAATTCAAAACAATAACAATAACATTAAAATTCTTAAAAGAACGACGGTCAGTATTCTTTTCAAATTTAAAACAAAAAAAAACAATAATATTAAAATTCCTAAAAGAACGACGGTCAAGAGCCTTCCCAGTTGACATTCAAATTCCTAAAAGAACGACGGTTAGCCTCCTTCCCAAATCAAAACAAACTCGAACAGCATTCGAAATGACCTACGAGTGTGACCTTACTTACCTCCTCGTACTTCGTGTTGTACTTCGTCACGTAGTGGGTCTTAGGATAGCACGCCCTTTGGGGCCTGTAGCCGTACTGGGGCTCTGTCGTAGCCGTCGCCAGGAGCACGGCGGCCACGGGGAAGTAGAACCAGGTTCCCAGCATCCTGCAGAAGGAGATGAAGAAGATGATGATGCAATCACAGTTACCTGATTGTTTATGTTGTTAGGGTGTCCCAGCATATTGTTTGGTAGCTCGAATTTGGAGCTAGGGGCTCCTTTAGGTTTGTTCCATATGAATATGGGTTTATTTTCTGAATAATAATAATAATAATAATAATAATAATAATAATAATAATAATAATAATAATAATAATAATAATAATAATAATAATAATAATAATAATATTCCTTGGATGCTTGAATTTCAAGTCATTGGCCCCTTTTAGTTAGGCTTGTTCTGTCTGAATAATAATAGTAATAATAATGATAATAATAATAATAATCTCTCTCTCTCTCTCTCTCTCTCTCTCTCTCTCTCTCTCTCTCTCTCTCTCTCACACACATCCTTACCTATTGTATCACCTGCAAATACATATGTATGAGTGATAACTGATAGTATTCTAAGAAAAATTCCCAACTTAAGTCTCTCTCTCTCTCTCTCTCTTCTCGTCTCTCTCTCTCATCTCTCTCTCTCTCTCATCTCTCTCTCCTCTCCATGAGATTTATTTGGGTATGAAAGGTCATCGCTATTCTGTTTCCAGAGGCATGGAGCTGGAACTTGATATAAAACTCTGGAAAGGTCTATTATTAAGGTCAGATTAGATTTGGCAACCTGAGCGTAATCAAAATGGTATAATATATATAGTCTTTTGTGACGCAATCATCAGGTTGTCATGGTTGATTAGTGATTGTGGTTGTATTGTATTGCAGACTGTTTTTCCAGTCCCTGATTCTCTCTCTCTCTCTCTCTCTCTCTCTCTCTCTCTCTCTGCATATATATAATATATTTCTATAAAAACCAAATTTGGTCTTTTTAAGTACCTTTTAAGTGTATGCACCATGCAATGCAAGCACTAATGCCATATGCACGCACCATGTAAGTCTTAAGCACCATGAGAAATAGTCTTAAAAATGAAAAATGTCACGTGACCTCCTCCGCTGCATATATATAATATATTTCTATAAAACCAAAGTTGGTCTTTTTAAGTACCTTTTAAGTGTATGCACCATGCAAATGCAAGCACTATGCATATGCAAGCACCATGTAAGTCTTAAGCACCATGAGGAAATAGTCTTAAAAATGGAAATGTCACGTGACCTCCTCCGTCATTTGCCATAAGAAATTCCGAACCGCGTGACGTCATATCCTCTTATTTGGACGTTTAAACAGTTCAGGTAGTGTAAGCTATCCGGTTTTACGCTTGCCTGCAGCTCAGCCACAAAGGAAAGAATGTCAAGAGCATGTCTGGTTCATGGAGAGAGAGAGAGAGAGAGAGAGAGAGAGAGAGAGAGAGAGAGAGAGAGAGAGAGAGAGCGCTTGGGGTAAGAGATTAATATGATTAGCATTGTACATTTCATTTCTCAGAAATTGCTTAAGATTTGCTGATGAAAGTAGAGTACCTTCTCTCTCTCTCTCTCTCTCTCTCTCTCTCTCTCTCTCTCTCTCTCTCTCTCTCTCTTTCTCATCTTAAACAGTAAATAGATATATTTAGAAGAGTTGACAGACAGGAAATTAGAATGTGTCATTATCGCCGCAAAATTGATCTCCTCGCGTGACATTCATTTCCCATGTAATTAACTCCAGAATTCTTCATCAGACTTCCTTCTTCTTTGTCTGATTTTCCTACCAATTTACGTTTTCTCGGGGTAAGAGTAATCCCCACGAGTTGGGGAGATTTATCCAGAAGCTATTTCATAACCAGATTTATTTCAATCGAGTTCGTTAGCAGAGAACTTTCCCTATTTTGGGCGTTACCATACACAATCCGGTCAGCCAGTTTCAAATATTTGCAATATGGCAAAACTTGGAAGCTTTTGCACGTGAGAGTTGCCAAGTACTGCAATATATAGGTCGTCTGCAATGAGTTTAAACTAGTAAATAAGCAACGATAGCAGTCTAGGTTTGGTTCACAAAGTCCAGAGGTCCACAACAAGCCCCTTGTTTAAAAAAAATATATAAAAACAAGAGAATGAAGTACACTTCTGGAAGCCATAATTAGTTACTATGTCATCTTTATAAATTTGTTGAATTTATTTCGCAAAAAATAACATCAAGTTTTTTTTTATTAAAATCAGAGGACAAAATTGGGTCATTGACAGTACCTTGTGTCATCTTGGGTCACACCAAAACCTAGGTCATAGGTCATTTCATTCAGAGTTCTATTGAAAGCCAATAATATTTAGATATATACAGTTCAATTTCATGTATAATTTCTCTGTGCTATCAAGTGAAAGTTAAGTACCAGCATATACTAATATCCTTTCATACTTTCCCAATAGAAAGTCAGGTAGAAATTTCTGTAACTTTTGAGAAAGTTATAGAAACTAATTACCCAGCTTTCTTTTTGGGAAATTGTAAGATATTATTGCATATTGATTATGAAATGATTATCAATATACATTAATATCGTCTCAGACTTTCTAAAAAAGAGAAAGTAAGGTCATCATTTCTGTAGCTCTTTGTAGAAAGCTATAGATGATGAATACCTAGCTTTCTTTTTATGAAAGTATAAGGTCATACATTAATAAAATCCTTTACCTTCCCAAAAGAAAGCGAGGTAACCATTTCTGTAACTCTTTACAAAGTTATAGAAATGATTACCTAACTCTCATTTTTAGAAAGTATAAGGTATTGTAAATTTATCAATATACATTAACATCATCTTATACTTTCTAAAAAGAAAGTAAGGTAACCATTTCGGTGCCTCTTTAGAAGGTTATAGAACTGATTACCTAACTCTCTTTTTTAGAAAGTATAAGAAGAAATTATATATTTATCAATATGCATTAACATCTTCTTATACTTTCCAAAAAGAAAGCTAGGTTACCATTTCTGTAACTCTTTAGAAAACTATGGAAGTGATTACCTACCTTTCTCTTTTTGGGAAAGTCTAAGAAAGACATTAATGCTTATTGACAATGAGCTTTCACAAAATAATACCCAAAATCCATCTTGAGAAAGTTGAGATACACAAGATATTGGTTTCCAATCATAAAAGAAGGTAATTATTGTATATTAATAAATAACTTTCACGAGATAATATCCAGAATTCAGTCTTGGGAAAGTTAAACTATTATAGAACATTCTTTTCCAATTTCCTTCCCAGTATCGACCTCGAATGAAACAGAATTCCTATCAGGTCAGGTCGAGGAAAGAGATCTCTCTCTCGCTTTCTGAAATCGATACTTTCACAGCCGAGAGAATTCGATATTGTAATAATTAGACCAGATATCGATTGAAAAGTACTTTGCTTAAATAGAAAATAGAGATATTCGACTTTCTTTTTTTTTTTTTTTATTTATTTTGGAATGGAAATTAGAAATTGGACGAAAGTTGGCGTAGTCGTGTTAATTGGAAACCTCTCTCTCTCTCTCTCTCTTCTCTCTCTCTCTCTCTCTCTCTCTCTCTCTATTTAGGATTTTTTAAAATCATGCTAATTATCCTGTTAATCTTGATATCTGTCTTACTTCTCAGTCAAAATCTCTCTCTCTCTCTCTCTCTCATCATTTATGATTTTTTAAACTCATGTTAATTACCCTGTTAATCCTGCTATCTATCTTACCATCTCAGTCAAAATCTCTCTCTCACTCTCTCCTTCACCCCTAGCAACCACCCCCCCCCCCCCCCCCCCCCCCGCCTCCCTCTCTCTCCTCGTTCATCTCTCTCTCTCTCTCTTCCTTTTTTTAATTTAGGACTTGCAGGCCGCGCTCGTCCGCGCAGCGCTGATGCGTAAGACCTGGCGTGGTTCATTGCTGGTTACGGGCACTAGGGCGGTACGCTTATCGAAATGTTTTATGTCATTTTTTTTACTTTGTCGATTTTTTCGAGACGAAAGTTAATGGAGTTATGTATGTTTATGTATATATTTCAAATATATATACATATATATATATATATATATATATATATATATATATATATATATAGATATATATATATATATATAATATATGTACACACAAACATACTCACAAACACACAAACCTTGGTCTGTCAAGGCCGCAGGTGATTATCAAAGCTAATAGCAGGTGTTAACCTGAAATCATTGACACTTACTCTCTTCCTCCCCAACCGAGCGTTTGTGACCTTGGTCTTTGTGACGCCAGGTGAGGTACAGTCAGTCAGTAGGTGTTATTGATATGCAGATGTTTTCAGCTCTAAGGTATCAGTTATTTAATGACTAATTATTTTATTGTTAATTAGCATAAATCATTAACTGTGAATAATGAATCGACTGTAACCTTAAATCATATTTTTGTGAAGAAAAATATTATCATTTTTTTCTGTTTCCAAACTATATCACAAACAATACCATCCTCCTAGAGCTCTCTCTCTCTCTCTCTCTCTCTCTCTCTCTCTCTCTCTCCTTTTCGTAAATATACGAAGTAATATATGTAATTTCTTCACAAGTCATGCTCAGTTTGTTACTTAATATTTATGAAACAAAAACTTTCAAGAAAATGGTAAAAAGTATTTTAAGGTTGAAAACCATTAAAAAATAATTTTTTTTAACAACAACAAGTGTTATAGAACATGATAAAAGACAGATTATGAAAAACAATTATTTATATAAAAATAGACATTTTTAGTTAGTAATCATATAAAATATTTTAACCCCAAATGGACCTTGACATTTAAACCAAAATATGGACCTTATAAAGCTAAAGGAATGGAATATATAGAATTTATACCAAATGCCAAGCGCTGGGACCTATGAGGGTATTCAGCGCTGGAAAGGAAACACAGTAGGTAGGTTAGGAGAGGGTGGTTAGCAAGGCGGAAGAAAGGTAATATGAATGGAGGTACAGTAAAGTTAGAGTAATTATTCACTTAACCACTTGTGATATAAGTAAAAATGATAGACGTACATATGTCTGAGATGGTGTTTCGTAAAAACACAAAAATGAAACCGGGAAAATTGAAAAATACAAAGAATTAAAATACGAAAACGATTATGTACTCAGCCTCTTATAATAAGTAAAAAGGAAAAATTCATAGTTGTAAATAGAAGGTCTAAAGCTGTGAATATGAATCTCAACTATAAAAACATAAAATGAAAAATATGAAATTTGGGATTTATAAATGATAAAAAATTAATAAAAATAATAACAAATTATTAGGGAAAACAAAATTTATAAAAAATGATAATAGTAAAATAACACCTTAGAACTTGTATCCTTATCGCACTATAAAAACACAAGACAGAAACGGGAAATGAAAAATTAAATTTAAAAAAATAAATATAAATTAAAAAGCGAAAATAATCACTTATGATTAAAAGTTGAAAATACTATAAAAATACAACAAGGTAAAAAACCGCGGACCTTAAACGCACTATCTAAACACAAAGAAACAAGAAAATTAAAATAATATATAAAAATAAAAAATGTAAAAACAAAAATATTCACAACTGAAGAAGATTCAAAGTCGCCTTGTGGGACTCCAGTTTGATAGAGTACCTTCCTAGATCTTCCGTTGATGTTGTTCCTTAGCTACCAAGAACGCAACTGACACGGCTACCGGTTAAGGGGTTCGTTTTTATACGCGCGCGCTTGGGTAGGTGGGCGGGAAGAAGAGGAGACGGGAGAGCAAGAATACGATTGGTCTCAGAAACGTTGGGCAACGCAGAAAACGTTGACTTGTTCAGAAGGCAACAGCTGGAACGCAGTTTGTTGACGCAAGAGACGATGATGATGCTACAGAAGAAGGTTCACCAGCGGGAGAGCGAGAGAGAGAGAGAGAGAGAGAGATTGTGTTTTAGATGTATGCTAGCTAGAAGACGGGGGAGGGGGGGGGGGGGGGGGGGGGGGGGGGGGAGTTAAGATAGGCGAAGTGTATATCTGTGTGTGTGTTTTTTTGTTTGTGTGTAAGAGCGATAGATACTTCTAGAGAGGGAGAGAGAGAGAGAGAGAATGTACGTGTGACAGGTAGAGAGAGTATATGAGAAAGAGAGAGAGAAAGAAGAAATGTACGTGAAGAAAGAGAGAGAGAGAGAGAGAGAGAGAGAGAGAGAGAGAATGTATGTGTGACAGGTAAAGAAGAGAGTATATGAGAAAGAG
>NC_061095.1:2800740-2828240 GCF_015104395.2 Macrobrachium nipponense
GCGCCAAAATTGAACTCATACTTAGGAATGACACCCACAATTCTAAATGAGTTGAAAGTAACTGAAGAAACACTGCCAATAAAGAGATCTAGGTGGGTGATCTAATGTCCTTGACATACTAACAATCATGCTTTTCAAATGAACTAAGTTTAGCTAAATCTCTGTTGAGAGGTCCACCAACCACACGTCTATACTCTATGGATGTGTTCAGTGTAAAGACAGTACACTCTACATGTGCAACAAGATTGTTTTCAAAGGCAAATGCCATATGTGTGTATAGTATACAAGTGGTGGGTCAAGAACAATACCCTTGGGAACACCAGAGATAACATTTTCTGTAGATTAGTTGAAACCCTCAAGCAATGAAGAATGACCTTGACAAGGATCTCCCCTGAGAGAGAGAGAGAGAGAGAGAGAGAGAGAGATTGGTGGTCCAAGAACACTACCCTGAGGAACACCAAGGATTGCATCCTTATAGATTAGCTGAAACTCTCGAGTAATGAAGAATTACCTCGACAAGGGTCTCCCCTGAGAGAGAGAGAGAGAGAGAGAGAGAGAGAGAGAGAGAGAGAGAGAGAGAGAGAGAGAGAATTATACCTTTCCCGTGAGAGGTGATTAGTCAAAGGGAAATGGTATTGTTCTATCTGAGTCTACGATTTTAATCTCTCTATTATTGGCTGTTCAACCAGTACGAAACTCTCTCTCTCTCTCTCTCTCTCTCTCTCTCTCTCTCTCTCTCTCTCTCTCTCTCTCTCTCGTTTCCTCAACCTCATAGAATGTTGGTCAATCTCCAACAGCCACTTCCAAAAGGAAAGACAAAAGGTTGATATAATACATTGCATTCTTGTACTTTTATGGCTTCAACTTTGATAGAAAATTGCGTTATTGTATTTTCTTTTATATATAGATGTATATCTAGTATATGCATATTCATATATATTTTTAAAAACTGTTTCATTTCTTTAACCAAAAGAGAAAAGTGAAATCAAGGTCTTATTGTTTCACTACCCAACCCCTCCCCCCACCCCCCCCCCCCACCCAAAAAAGAAAAAAAAAAAGAAATTATGATAAAAACAAAGGCCATTAAGAGTAGACCAGTCATATAAACGAAAAGTAGCCATTGTTCCCTTTGTACTGCATCGACTCTCGGACGAAACAATTAAGAAAAAAAACTTCACTGCTTCAGTGGAGAAGCGAAATTCCCTTTTGGAGAGCAACAGTGAAATTCCTCTTTGGAGAGCAACAGTGAAATTCCTCTTTGGGGAGCAGACAGTGAACTTCCCTTTGAAGAGAAACACACTGGAAGTTATAGAGACTTTTTTTTAAATAGGTTTCTTGGACTCTCTCTCTCTCTCTCTCTCTCTCTCTCTCTCTCTCTCACACACACACACACACACACACACACACACACACAGAGGTTTGCTGATTAAGAATCGTCATGTGATTTTTTTTTTTATGTCACTATGTATGTACGTATATCTGGCTTAAAGTTTTTACATTTTAACAGTTTCAACCAAAGTTGGCCAAAAATATCCTTGAGAATATGGGCCTCAAATTAGTTCATATATCTGGCCACGCCCCCTTCTAGTTGAAGATAGGAAATAAATAATAAGTAATACATAAGAATGGAAAAATAAATAAATAAATAATAAATGAGTCAGTCATATACAAATCACCAGAACTGCTAAACCAGAACAGTTGAGATATAATTGATGACTTCCTTTGTAGTGTGGATTCAAGTCTGGGGTCGGGTCAGGTTGGATCAGGTCAGGTTAAAATTGGGGTCTAAAGTTTGATTATTTCAGAACTAACGTGCCAAAGAATACAAAACGTACGTGTCAGTTTCCTTACTTGGTGTAGATTCAAGTTTGTTCAAACCTTAGGGGTCAGGTCAGCTCAGGTCACAGTAAGGGTAAATCATTTCATTTAAAAAAGGTCACCAAACATCCGTCCCACACAGAAATTAAACAAATCTATAGTCTTTTAAAATAATTAGAATTTTTGCCATACGATGCAAAAGAGAGATTTTATCATTAAATCACGTTATCGAAGTGGCAACATCATGACCTTAGGGGTCAGCGTAGGTCACAGTATGGGTCAAACATTTTACTTATGAACTTTACCACACACTAAGAAAAAAAACTACCCAGGTTTGTAAATAATAGGGAAAAAATCCTTAATAGCTTTACGGCGCCAAAGAGAGACAACCTATTATTAAATCATTTCATCGAAGGCACACCAATGACCTTCTTAGGGGTCATCTCGGGTCTCAGTAAACAAAACTACCCAAAACTTGTAAATAATAAGAGAAAAATCTTTTATAACATACGACAGTAAAGAGAGAAACTTGTCAACTCATTATACCAAAGTGGGCCGGCGACCCCCAATTTCTCACCCCCATACCCCCCCACCCCAGGCTTATCGGAGTGACCTCCACTACGTTAGGAAGACGAGAGACAAGACGTCTCGAGGGGGCGCTTCTATATTTCAGAAACGGTGGAGAGAGAGAGAGAGTTATATTCGCTCGGTTGATCAATTTGCCAAGGGCATTGCGACCCCATAAAGGCGATAGGTGAGAGGAGAGAGAGAGGAGAGAGAGAGAGAGAGAGAGAGAGAGAGATGACAGGTTGCTTGTTGTCATATATATCTATGAATATATATATATATATATATATATATGTATATATATATATATATATATATATATATATATATATATTATTATGTTATATATATACATATATATAACTATATATATATATATATATATAAAAGAGAGAGACGAGAGAGAGAGAGAGAGAGAGATGTCAACTGACAGGTTGCTTGTAGTCATATATATCTATAATATATATACATATACAATATGCATATATATATACATATATATATATATATTATATATATTATATAGTAATATATATATATATATATATATATTAGAGAGAGAGATAGAGAGAGAGGTATTTAGTTATTCTTAATGATAAATATATGGGCCAGTGAATTTATCTATAATATATATATATATATATATATTATATATATATATATATCTATATATATATATATTATATATAAATATATATATATATACAAATATATATATATAGATACAGGAGAGAGAGAGAGAGAGAGAGAGAGAGAGAGAGACCTTACCTTACAGACCTTACAGACCTTACAGTTCGTTCGGGTTGCCAGGTCCCTCAGTGTGAGGCACCTCTAATGTCTACCAGAGAGTTGCTAGTACATCCTTCCGGTATATTTTGCATCTTCCAATCTTGGATGGTCTGGGATGGCAGTTTAGATTATTTGTCGAGCTTATTCTTAAACACATCTACGCTCACTCCTGATATATTCCTCAGATGAGCTGGCAACGCAATTGAATAGACGCTGCATTATCGATGCTGGTGTGTAGTGGATTAATGTCCTGTGTTGCTTTCCTTATTTTTCCTGGTATTTGTTTTGGGCACTATTAATCTACCTCTGCTTGCTCTTTCTGATATTTTTAGTTCCATGATATTTCGGTTATTCCTTCTATCTGTTTCCATGCTGAATTTATCATGTAGCGTTCTCTTCTTCCTTTCTAGACTATATAATTTTTTATGATTGTAGTCTTTCCCAGTAGTCAAGGTCCTTAACTTCTTCTATTCTAGCTGTAAAGGACCTTTGTACACTCTCTATTTGTGCAATATCCTTTTGATAGTGTGGGTACCATATCATATTGCAATATTCAAGTGGACTACGAACATCATGTTTTATAAAGCATAATCATGTGTTCTAGCTTTTCTTGTTTTGAAGTGCCGTAACAACATTCCCATTTTTGCTTTACATTTTGCCAAAAGAATTGCTATTTGATCATTGCATAACATGTTCCTATTCATCATCACACCAAGGTCTTTAACTGCTTCCTTATTTGTGATTGTCTCATTATTAGGTCCCCTATATGCATATAGCTTTCCTTCTCTGTCTCCATAATTTATTGATTACAAATTTATCAGAGTTAAATACCATCCTATTTTCCCTCTGCCCAATCATATACTTTGTTAAGGTCTCTTTGTAGAGCGTTCCTATCTTCATCACAAGTAATTTTCTCTACTTATTCTTGTGTCATCAGCGAAACTACTCACTACCGAATCCTTAAACATTACTGTCTATGTCTTCAATCATAATAACAAACAGTATTGCAGCTAACACCGTACCTTGTGGCACACCGGATATTACCTTGGTTTCATCCGATTTCTCATCGTTTGCAATAACTATCTGTTTTCTGTTTGTGTAAAAAATTCTTTTTAACCATCTTCCTATTTTATCTACGATATTGTGTTTTCTAATTTTCTTTGCTAATATATTATGGTCTACTTTGTCAAAAGCTTTTGCAAAGTCTAGATATACCACATCTGTTTCATTTCCGCTTTTCATATTTTTGAATATGTTCTCACGGTGGACTAACAGTTGGGTTTGTGTACTTTTTCCTCGGGTACGAAACCGTGTAGTCCTATATAAAAGAAATTATTTTTTTTATTAAATGTTTCATAATATTTTTCTTCATTACCCTTTCATACACTTTCATAATATGTGATGTTAGACTCACAGGCCTATAATTACTTTGCCTCTAGTCTTGATCCACTTTTGAAAGTAGGGGTGATATATGCTAATTTGGGCTCATCATAAATCTTGCCTGTATCTACACTTTGTCTTAATAATATTGCAAGTGGCTTTGCGATAGAATGAACTACTTTCTTTAACAAAATAGCAGGGATTCCATCAGGCCCTGCAGCAGCTCCATTTTTAATTTCATTAATTGCCTGCCACAATATCAGCTTCATTAATTTCTATGTCAGCTAGATATTCACTATTTTCGTCCCTTACTTCTATATCATTATCTTCATTATCTATTCTAGGTGAATTCTCTCTTATATCGTTCTGCCAGTATGTTGCAAATTTCCTTTTTTTTCATTCTTTAATCTCCCCCCTTCAATTCTCAGAGGGCCTATTTTCTATTCTTCTTTTATTCATCTTCTTCGCATATGAGTATAATAGTTTGGGGTTTTGCTTGATATTTAATAGGGTTTTTTTCTTCCAAGTCCCGTTTTTCATTTTCTTTTGATTGTATAATCTTTTGTTCTGCATTTTCTATCTTACTTTTTAGTTCTATAACTTTCCATGCATTTTTTTCTTTTGCAAGACCTTTTTTCCACTTTTCTGATTTTCTGGAACAAGATCCTTCTGTCTCTTGGTATGCATGAATGATGTTTACTTTTCTTCTTCGGTATATATTTATTCCACTATTTTCTCTAATCTTTTATATAATATCTCCGTATTTACCCTTATGTCATCGCTTACGAAAATGTTATCCCAATCTTTGTTTAATTCTTCATTTATTTCTGACCATTTTATATTTTTACTGTAGAAGTTGTATTTTCCATATCCTTCCCACTTTTTCATTTCTTGCTTATCTCTGTTTTCACTTGCTTTGGAATGAACTGTTAATTCTATGACATTATGGTCTGAAATACTCGCATTATAAACTATTATTTCTTTAACATAATTCACCTAGTTCACAAATACTAGGTCTAAAGTATTTTCCTTTCTTGTTGGCAGGTGATTTTATTTGTTGAATGTTGTATTCTAGTAGCATATCTAATAGCTTTTCGAATTGCCTCTTATCTTCTGCACTACTATTACTCTCTTTTTTTTTATATGTATAAGTACATCCACAATCTCCTATTCGTTCTCCATTCTACGAAAGGAAAGTTGAAGTCACCAGATAGGAGAATAGTCCAGTCCTTGTGATTTCTACATATATCATCCAATTTTTCAATTATTAAGTCAACTCTTTAGTATTAGGAGGTCTATATATTACTATGTTCATTAATTTTTCAGATTCAAATTCTACCGCTATTAGTTCACATTTCTGAGTTACTATATTTCTCATATATTTTTCCTTGTTTTTTGTCTTTCCCATATATTGCGGTTCCCCTTGATTCTATTTTTCTATCTGATCTATAAGTTTGGAACCCTTTATTTGATCATCATTCCCAGTCTCTTGGGAATACCAGGTTTCACTTATATTCATTATATCTATTTTCTTTTCAATTTGGGTTAGTTCTTCTAAGTACTCTATTTTTCTTTTTGAGTTACTCGTAACTAAACCCTGCGCATTCATCACTATGATGGTTTGCGTGTTTTCTCCTTCATTTAATATTGGTAGTAATAAGGATTTTCCCATGTCTCTTTCCTGTTCTGGTATGTTGTTCTTTTTTTCATTTCCAGAAATTCTGACATTAAAAAATCCAACTTTTCCATAATATTTGATCTTCCTTCATCATAATTATTCATGTGTCTGAATCTGCAATTTTCTTTCTCCCCCGTTTCCGTTTCTGCAATATCCTCTTGCATAATAAATACAGTTATTATCCCTTGAGTAGAATTTTTGGAGTGCTGATGCATTTGAAATTTTTTGGAGCTGATGCATTGAAATTTTTTTTGCTAGACATCTCTGCATATCTCATTGGTGGTTTGCTTTTCTCTTTTACCTGATATTCTTGATTTCTCTCTTTTATTTGTGTTCTTCTTATTTTGGATTTTATTACTTGGTTAGTTATTTATTTTTGATTATGATTCATGGGCTACAGGGGTGCATATATTTTGCCATTTTTTGTCGAACTTTACATCCTTTTTCCTTCTTTTAGGTTTTTGCAGAGAGAGAGAGAGAGAGAGAGAGAGAGAGAGAGATGAATATATATGAAAAACACAAACGATAGAAGAGATGACATTTAATAAGCATTAGCCTTAAGGAATTATATGTATACTCTGTCCGAAAAAATCTTAATTCAAGAGAGAGAGAGAGAGAGAGAGAGAGAGAGAGGAGAGAGAGAGAGAGAGAGAGAGAGAGAGAGTTAACGAAGAGGAAAACCAGTTCTCAATTTTGATAGAAAATTCAGTCCTCCTTTTTTTTATTATCATTTTTTATTCTTTAATTTTTTTAAATTAATTATTTCTTTTCTTGCTTCACTGAACCATCGTCTACGCCCTTCTC
This sequence comes from Macrobrachium nipponense, assembly GCF_015104395.2. NCBI lineage: Eukaryota > Metazoa > Arthropoda > Malacostraca > Decapoda > Palaemonidae > Macrobrachium > Macrobrachium nipponense. The sequence continues at coordinate 2,807,777 of NC_061095.1, forward strand.
TAATTACTGAATGATAAAAAGAAATAATAGAAATTATATATATATATATATTATATATATATATATATATATATATATATATGTATATATATATATATTATATATATATTCCGTGGCTTAGCACGTACGAAGTTCAAGGTTACGTACGTTCGTTGTCACGAACACGCGTGTTCGTGCTACGGTCACGTTGAAATGGGTGAATTACTGACTCTCTCTCTCTCTCTCTCACTCTCTCTCTCACCTTTAATGAACAATATTTTTTTCATATTACGACTGTATCTCTATATATATATTCATTATATATTCATTTCTCTCTCTCTCTCTCCCTCTCTCTCTCTCTCTCTCCCCCCCTCTCCCCCCTCTCTCTCTCCTCTCTCTCTCTCTCTCTCTCTCTCTCTCTCTCTCTCTCTCTCTCAGCGCAATCACCCAAGTATGCAAGATTCATTGCAAAGAAAGTATTTTCCCTAATTATTGAAACACAACACCTATTGTTTCACCCGCCATCTTGGATTTCTGACAGCGTTCGAAACGTTTCAGCTGGCCTCGGCTTCGTCTGGGTTAATTGACTAATTGCTTCCTTTAGCTGGACCCTCCTTCGTTATGATTTTGTCCGTGCAGCAATTCGGACACGAGTGAATTATTATCCTTTCCTAATTGTTGTGGCTCGTGGTTAATTGATGTAAGGTCTTGCTTAATTATATCCTGGGTGGTTGCGCTCGAATGAGTTAATTACGTCTGTTGACGCTTGTATATGACTCTATGGCCATTTATCGGTAATCAAATGGTGAATACGTAATATAATTAGATATAACTCAATTATAAGAGTTTTTTTTTAATAGTAGTAGGTCGTATAATTTCATCTTTATCTTTTTAATTATAGTGTTCTTCACCTACCAACCCTTCTCTCTCTCAAAAAGAAAAATAGAGTACTTAGAAGAACTAACCAAAACAAAATGAAAGAAAAATAGATATAATGAATATAAGTGAAACCTGGTATTCCCAAGAGACTGGGAATGATGGGATCAAATAAAAGGTTCCAAACTTATAGATCAGATAGAAAAAAATAGGAATCAAGGGGGAACCGCAATATATGGGAAAGACAAAAAACAAGGAAAAATATATGAGAAATATAGTAACTCAGAATGTGAACTAATAGCGGTAGAATTTGAATCTGAAAAATTGATGAACATAGTAATATATAGACCTCCTAATACTAAAGAGTTTGACTTAATAATTGAAAAATTGGATGATATAGTAGAAATCACAAGGACTGGACTATTCTCCTATCTGGTGACTTCAAACTTTCCTTTCGTAGAATGGAAAGAACGAATAGGAGATTGGGTTGGTGTGTACTTATACATATAAAAAAAGAGAGTAATAGTAGTGCAGAAGATAAGAGGCAATTTTGAAAAGCTATTAGATATGCCTACTAGAATACAACATTCAAAACAAATAAAATCACCTGCCAACAAGAAAGGAAAAATACTTTAGACCTAGTATTTGTGAACGAAGATGAATTATGTTAAAGAAATAATAGTTTATAATGCGAGTATTTCAGACCATAATGTCATAGAATTAACAGTTCATTCCAAAGCAAGTGAAAATAGAGATAAGCAAGAAATGAAAAAGTGGGAAGGATATGGAAAATACAACTTCTTTTACAGTAAAAAATATAAAATGGTCAGAAATTAAGTGAAGAATTAAACAAAGATTGGGATAACATTTTCGTAAGTGATGACATAAGGGTAAATACGGAGATATTATATAAAATATTGGAGAAAATAGTGGAAAAAATATATACCGAAGAAGAAAAGTAAACATCATTCATGCATACCAAGAGACAGAAGGATCTTGTTCCAGAAAATCAGAAAGTGGGAAAAAAGGTCTTGCAAAAAGAAAAAAAAATGCATGGAAAGTTATAGAACTAAAAAGTAAGATAGAAAAATGCAGAACAAAAGATTATACAATCAAAAGAAAATGAAAAACGGGACTTGGAAAGAAAAAACCCTATTAAATATTTAAGCAAAAACCCAAACTATTATACTCATATGCGAAGAAGATGAATAAAAGAAGAATAGAAATAGCCCTCTGAGAATTGAAGGGAGATTTAACGAATGAAAAAAAAAGGAAATTTGCAACATACTGGCAGAACGATATAAGAGAGAATTCACCCCTAGAATAGATAATGAAGATAATGATATATAGTAAGGGAAGAAAATAGTGAATATTTAGCTGACATAGAAATTAATGAAGCTGATATTGTGCAGGCAATTAATGAAATTAAAAATGGAGCTGCTGCAGGCCTGATGGAATTCCTGCTATTTTGTTAAAGAAAGTAGTTCATTCTTAATTCGCAAAGCCACTTGCAATATTATTAAGACAAAGTGTAGATACAGGCAAGATTTATGATGAGCACAAATTAGCATATATCCCACCCCTACTTTCAAAAGTGGATCAAGACTAGAGGCAAGTAATTATAGGCCTGTGAGTCTAACATCACATATTATGAAAGTGTATGAAAGGGTAATGAAGAAAAATATTATGAAACATTTATAAAAAATAATTTGTTTAATATAGGACAAACACGTTTCGTACCCGGAAAAAAGTACACAAACCCAACTGTTAGTCCACCGTGAGAACATATTCAAAAATATGAAAAGCGGAAAATGAAACAGATGTGGTTTATTTAGACTTTGCAAAAGCTTTTGACAAAGTAAAACCATAATATATTAGCAAAGAAAATTAGAAAACACAAGTATCGTAGATAAAGTAGGAAGATGGTTAAAAGAATTTTTACACAACAGAAAACAGATAGTTATTGCAAACGATGAGAAATCGGATGAAACCAAGGTAATATCCGGTGTGCCACAAGGTACGGTGCTAGCTGCAATATTGTTTGTTATTATGATTGAAGACATAGACAGTAATGTTAAGGATTCGGTAGTGATAGTTTTCGCTGATGACACAAGAATAAGTAGAGAAATTACTTGTGATGAAGATAGGAACGCTCTACAAAGAGACCTTAACAAAGTATATGATTGGGCAGAGGTAAATAGGATGGTATTTAACTCTTGATAAATTTGAATCAATAAATTATGGAGACAGAGAAGGAAAGCTTATGCATATATGGGACCTAATAATGAGACAATCACAAATAAGGAAGCAGTTAAAGACCTTGGTGTGATGATGAATAGGAACATGTTTATGCAATGATCAAATAGCAATTCTGTTGGCAAATGTAAAGCAAAAATGGGAATGTTGTTACGGACACTTCAAAACAAGAAAAGCTGAACACATGATTATGCTTTATAAAACATATGTTCGTAGTCCACTTGAATATTGCAATATGATATGGTACCCACACTATCAAAAGGATATTGCACAAATAGAGAGTGTACAAAGGTCCTTTACAGCTAGAATAGAAGAAGTTAAGGACCTAGACTACTGGGAAAGACTACAATCCTTAAAATTATATAGTCTAGAAAGAGAAGAGAACGCTACATGATAATTCAGGCATGGAAACAGATAGAAGGAATAACAGAAAATATCATGGAACTAAAAATATCAGAAAGAGCAAGCAGAGGAGATTAATAGTGCCCAAAACTATACCAGGAAAAATAAGGAAAGCACACAGGACATTAATCCACTACGCACCAGCATCGTATGCAGCGTCTATTCAATGCGTTGCCAGCTCATCTGAGGAATATATCAGGAGTGAGCGTAGATGTGTTTAAGAATAAGCTCGACAAATATCTAAACTGCATCCCAGACCATCCAAGATTGGGAAGATGCAAAATATACGGAAGATGTACTAGCAACTCTCTGGTAGACATTAGAGGCGCCTCACACTGAGGGACCTGGGGCAACCCAACCCGAACGAACTGTAAAGGTCTGTAAGGTAGGTCTCTCTCTCTCTCTCTCTCTCTCTCTCGTAATATGTGCATATTCTTTTAATTGCTTCATACTTTCTCGGGGGGGATATCGACTGCTTATCTATATGTATTCCCTGTCTCCTCCAACCACCTCTCTCTCTCTCTCTCTCTCTCTCTCGTTGATTTCCGTCTGATATTCTTTAAATGCTTTATATTCTTTACATTATGACAGCTGTTTATACGTTCCTCTCTCTCTCTCTCTCTCTCTCTCTCTCTGCGGAATCAATAGCCCTGTCATGGACCTCTGGTCTCCGCCCCAACCAACCGTGAACCAATCCAACCGACGAGAACTCCGCCAGACGTCACAAATTTTGATGCAGACATGTCGTTGATGTCATACGTGTGATTTCCGTGATTGCAGAAACCACAGGCGTTATTGCGGTCTTCCGGTACGTAGTACGTAGTAGTAGTAGTAGTAGTAGTTAGTTAGTAGTTGCGGTCATTGTTGTGGAGATGTCGTTTATTTAGACATTTCTCTTCGTTATTTGTAAGTCTGTGAAGTGAAGTTTACGCGCTCGGTCTTCAGGAGTTTAGGTCGAAGATGCGATGCACTGCCGTCCTAATATATATCTCCTTGCCTTTAAGTAATTCGCTTATATTTTTTCCCTATTTTATGATTATTTCATTTCATTTTTTCCTCTCTTCACTTCCTGTGTTTCTCATCACCTTCCGTTAACTTCTTAACGATAGACACTAATATATTCTTTGGAAGCTTGAATTTAGAGTTAATGGCCCCTGTGTGGTGGGTTTGTTCCGAAACATAAAGAAAAAGAACTGGCTCTCCCCAACAGAAAGAGAAGAACTGGAAAGGGAAATGTCACACGACAACGAATTACACGAAGACGAACTGAGAGACGATGCCACAGAAGACGACAGGGAGGATGAGGTATCAAACAACGACACACGAAGAAACACCGACGAAGTAACAGAGAGGACGGAATGGGTAGAAAAGATTAGACAATGGATGGAGCCAGATACAGAGAGAACAAAGATCCCCTCCATGAAAGCCTACAACACCAAGAAATTAAGGGAGAAAACAAGTGAGGTCAATGAAATAATGGGCATAATACACACCACCAGTATCACAGAAACAAATAACTTGGTATATGCAGGAGCAAGATTAGTAGCAGAACTGATGGGGACACGAACACCAACGCCACCAACACAACCAACCCAACAGAAACCAAAACAGCAACCTCCTTGGAAAAGGCGCCTGGAAAAGCAAATCATGGTGATGAGATCTGACTTGAGTAAACTGAAAGAGATGGCAGAAAAAAGGCTAAGAAGCAAGAAAACAAGGGAGGAACTCAACGAGAAATACAAAGTACACGAGAGGGGACTAAACAACACAATAGAGATGTAAAACAGAGGCTTAAGGCCAAGCACATAAGATCCAACGGCGCATGAAACAGGAATAGGGCTACCAACAGAACAAACTATTCGGAACCAACCAGAAAAGACTACACTGCCAACTAAGAGGGAAGACAACCACCCAGAAAATTCCTGAAGCCGAACGCAAGTAAGAGACTCTGGGAAAACATATGGGCAACCCGGTATAACACACAAACATGCAAACATGGCTCCAGGAAGTCAAGGAAGAAGAAACAGGAGAATAAAAACAAAGATTCACAGAGATCACGACAGACCCATCAGACACCAACTAAAGAAATGCCAACTGGAAAGCCCCAGGTCCCGATGAAGTCCATGGATACTGGCTCAAAAAACTTCAAGGCCCTACACCCACGAATAGCAGAACAGCTCCAGCATTGTATCACAAATCACCAAGCACCCAAATGGATGACCACAGGAAGAACATCCTTAGACAAAAAAGACAAGAGTAAGGGAAATATAGCCAGTAACTACAGGCCTATCACCTGCCTACCAATAATGTGGAAGTTACTAACAGGTATCATCAGTGAAAGGCTATACAAACTACCTAGAGGAGACAAACACCATCCCCCAACCAACAGAAAGGCTGCAGAAGGAAGTGTAGGGGCACAAAGGACCAGCTCCTGATAGACAAAATGGTAATGAAGAACAGTAGGAGGAAACAACCAACCTAAGTATGGCATGGATAGACTATAAGAAAGCCTTCGACATGATACCACACACATGGCTGATAGAATGCCTGAAAATATATGGGGCAGAGGGAAAACACCATCGCTTCTTCCTCAAAAAATAACAATGCGCAACTGGAATACAATACTTACAAGCTCTGGAATAGACTAGCAGAGGTTAATATCAGAAGAGGGATCTTCCAGGGCGACTCACTGTCCCCACTACTCTTCGTAGTAGCCATGATTCCCATGACAAAAGTACTACAGAAGATGGATGCCGGGTATCACTCAAGAAAAGAGGCAACAGAATCAACCATCTGATGTTCATGCACGACATCAAGCTGTATGGTAAGAGCATCAAGGAAATAGATACCCTAATCCAGAATGTAAGGATTGTATCTAGGGATCAGGATGGAGTTTGGAATAGACAAATGCCTTAGTCAACATACAAAAAGGCAAAGTAACGAGAACTGAAGGGATAAAAAAGCTACCAGATGGGGAGCAACATCAAACACTATAATGAGACAGGATACAAATACCTGGGAATAATGGAAGGAGGGGATATAAAACACCAAGAGATGAAGGACACGATCAGGAAGAATACATGCAGAGACTCAAGGCGATACTCAAGTCAAAACTCAATGGAGGAAATATGATAAAAGCCATAAACACATGGGCAGTGCCAGTAATCAGATACAGCGCAGGAATAGTGGAATGGACGAAGGCAGAACTCCGCAGCATAGATCAGAAAACCAGCAAACATATGACAATACACAAAGCACTACACCCAAGAGCAAATACGGACAGACTATACAATAACACGAAAGGAAGGAGGGAAAGGAGGAACTACTAAGTATAGAGGACTGCGTCAACATTGAGAACAGAGCACTGGGGCAATATCTGAAAACCAGTGAAGACGAGTGGCTAAAGAGTGCATGGGAAGAAGGACTAATAAAAGTAGACGAAGACCCAGAAATATACAGAGACAGGAGAATGACAGACAGAAACAGAGGACCTGGCACAACAAACCAATGCACGGACAATACATGAGACAGACTAAAGAACTAGCCAGCGATGACACATGCAATGGCTACAGAGGGGAGAGCTAAAGAAGGAAACTGAAGGAATGATAAGCAGCGGCACAAGATCAGGCCCTAAGAACCAGATATATTCAAAAGAGACGATAAAGATCGGAAATAACATCTCTCCGCATATGTAGGAAGTGTAATACGAAAAATGAAACCATAAACCACATAGCAAGCGAATGCCCGGCACTTGCACAGAACCAGTACAAAAAGAGGCATGATTCAGTGGCAAAAGCCCTCCACTGGAGCCTGTGCAAGAAACATCAGCTACCTTGCAGTAATAAGTGGTACGAGCACCAACCTGAAGGAGTGATAGAAAACGATCACGCAAAGATCCTCTGGGACTATGGTATCAGAACGGATAGGGTGATACGTGCAAACAGACCAGGCGTGACGTTGATTGACAAAGTCAAGAAGAAAGTATCACTCATTGATGTCGCAATACCATGGGACACCAGAGTTGAAGAGAAAGGGAAAAAATGGATAAGTATCAAGATCTGAAAATAGAAATAAGAAGGATATGGGATATGCCAGTGGAAATCGTACCCATAATCATAGGAGCACTAGGCACGATCCCAAGATCCCTGAAAAGGAATCTAGAAAAACTAGAGGCTGAAGTAGCTCCAGGACTCATGCGAAGATGTGTGATCTTAGAAACGGCAGCACATAGTAAGAAAAGTGATGGAACTCCTAAGGAGGCAGGAATGCAACCTGGAACCCCACACTATAAACACCACCCAGTCGAATTGGAGGACTGTGATAGAGCAAAAAAAAAAAAAAAAAAATAATAATAATAATAATAATATACTTTGCCAAATCTTCACATTTTTTTACCTATTTTAAACTTGGCCATTTCGATCATAGATATATTTATATTTACATTAGAGAGAGAGAGAGAGAGAGAGAGAGAGAGAGAGAGAGAGAGAGAGAGAGAGAGAGAGAGAAGGGTTGGTTGGTGAAGAACAGTATAATTAAAAAGATAGAGATGAAATTATACGACATACTAATTATACAAAAAAAACTCTTATAATTGATTTATATCTAAATATATTAAGTATTCATCATTTGATTACAGATTAATAAGATATGTAAATAAGATATGTGTATGTATATCCATATACTATATATATATATATATATATATATATATATATATATATATATATATATATATGTGTGTGTGTGTGTATGTGTGTGTGTGTATGTATATTTATACACATATATATGTATGCATTTATATACTGTATGAATATATGTTTGTTAATGCATGTATATGCATGCATGCATACATAAACAACATCTATGCATACATACACAAGCAACAACAAAAAACTAAATACTTCCATGATCACCTTCATTACAGAATATCTTTCAAAATCACTTACAACTCAAGAAAAAATGAAAAGAAAAAAATAGATAAAATAAAAAAAAACAATAAAAATCAATAAACAGGCCAATCAAAAAGGCCTTCTTAAATTATTTATAGCTACAGACGTCACGAAGCATCACACACAAGATTTCACAATTGTGAAATTCGCTCTTGTGGAAGACACTACACAATCGTTTGGCCGACGTTACGTAACGCGGATGCATATCGGAAGGAGCGTAACTGTTACGTAACGTATTCGTTTACTTGTGCTAAATATCGATATTGTGGCTCTAGGTGGTTGATTTTGGAATAGTGTTAAATGTCAAACTCTCTAGTTATTGAAATAGTGGCACTTCATGTTTCCACTTCTGGTCGTCAACTTGTTGACAATATGTTCGTGACAAAGATTAGTGCCTCAGTTGACAAAGATTAGTGCCTCAGTCGACATGTTTGTGACAACGGTTTTTCCTCGTGGTCATCAACTTGCTGTCGACCTGTTTGTGATAAAGGTTTTTTCTCCACTCGTGGTCACCAAATTGTTGTCGACTTGTCTGTGACAAAGGTTTGTTCTCCTCTCGTGGTCATCGGATTGTTGTCGACCTGTTTGTGACAACGATATGTTCTCCACTTGAGGTCATCAACTTGCTGTCAACCTGTTTGTGACAAAGGTTTGTTCTCCATTTCTGGCCATCAACTTATTTTCAACATCTTATACGATGAAGCAAGGTGTCCCACTCATTGTCGTCAACTTGTCGACGCGATGTCCGCGACATATATGCAACAAGTGGCAGACTTGTGTTTACATATTCTGGTAAATATTCCGGTAATTCAGTCACGCCTTCAGACGGGCCAGGGCCGACCTTCCTTATTCAGAAACGGGACGAAATTCGACCACACCCAGCGGATATACTACGTCCAATTCCATCCTCCACCTCCTACACCTCTCCCCCCCCCCCCCCCCCCCCCTCCGTCTGCAAATAGCCACCGTGCAAAGCTTTTACCCGATAATTCACCCCGCGGGCCAATTCTAAAGTATCAAGGCCAAAACCGTATACTTGTTGTACGCCGAGCCGTGACGGACATTATCCATTTCCCCCACCCCCCCCGCGACTCCCCCAGATAGTATGGGAGTCTGGGGTTTATTTTCCCCCGTTCGTCAGAGAGAGAGAGAGAGAGAGAGAGAGAGAGAGAGGAGAGTTTACAGCTAACAATTTCGGTAAAATAATAAATAAAAAGAAAAAGGTGTTTTTTTTTTTTTTTTTCATAATGGGACAATGTAGTACGTACTTGGTCGTTCCATATGAGTGCCATGTCCAGTATTGTGTCATTTTGGATTTATTTTCTTTCGGGTGTATCCGCATTCCTGGTGTAGATGTGTATATATTCTGTGTGTACTTACTTGTTTACACTACACATATCTACATATATATATATATATATATATATATATATATGTATATGATATATATATAAGTATATATATGTATATGTATATGTATATGTATATGTATATGTATATATCATATATATATATATATATATATATATGCAGAGTATATGTATATGTATATGTATACAAGCTTACCCTACTATTCACTCACCCACGCCCATACAACCACCTCACTCGTAAGACTTCACAGAACAATATAACAAAACATTCTCCTTCACTTTTGCCAATTCAAAAAAAAAAAAAAAAACAAAAAAAAAAAAATCTCCATTCATTTAGGAGACTTTCTCCTCGAATTTGGACATTCTTGTGTTTGAAGAACAATCGGAAATTTTATCTATTTATTTTTGGGGGGGTTGGTTTGGGAGTTGGGGGAAGGGGGTTGGGTTGGGGGGGGGGGGGGATCGCTGAGTTGGAATGAGTAAGTCAGTTGGAAACGGTTCGATGACTTATTACATCAGGTGGTGATGCTTCTCTCTCTCTCTCTCTCTCTCTCACTCTCTCTCTCTCTCTCGTTCTGTCTACACTCCGATGCTATTCAAGGTCACTGGGAGTCTTGCATTATTATTATTATTATTATTATTATTATTATTATTATTATTATTATTGACGTTTCTGACATTGTAGTTGTTGTAGAGTAGAATTACAAACCACTGTTGATTTTTGTTTTTGTTGTTGTGTATTTGTTTTGTGAGTTTTAATGATAATAATCATAGCAATATTATTATTATTATTATTATTATTATTATTATTATTATTATTATTATTATTATTATTGAGAATTGCTGTTGAGTGCAATTACAAACCATTGTTGTTTTATTTGATATTATTGTTTTCTGTTTGCTAGTTATAATAATAATAATAATAATAATAATAATAATAATAATAATAATAATATAATCTATTATTATTATTATTATTATTATTATTATTATTATTATTATTATTATTATTATTTCAAGGTCACGTCAATGCAGAATAAATCTTCCGCATTTCAAGACCAAGCCCTTCCTAATTCAACGCCATTTCTCCTCTCCTCCGTTTCCTGCTTGTGAGGGATATGGTTGCCTCTCTCCCACCCCCACCAAGCGCCCACCCGCCCACACGGGAAAGCCGCCCACCAAAATCGTGCGAAACTCTCCATTTTCTCAGTGTTTGTTTCTCACGGAAATCGCTCGTTTTAAATTTCCATTTCAGCCTGAGAATAATTTTATATTTTTATTTGTTTTTAATTTTTTTTTCATTTTTTTTTTTCTTTTTATTTCGCGGAGGTTATATTTCTATTTTGCTATTAATTTCTTTTTATATCTTTTCATATCTTTTTTTATTTTACGGAGGATTATATTTATATATGGATTTCTTACATATTATTTTATTTTGCCTGAGATTATATTTTCATTTTGCTTTTGTATGTATATATATATATATATATATATATATAGATATATATATATATATATATATTATATATATATATATATATATATATTATATATATATATAATAGTTAATCATTTTTATTTAATTTTGTGGAGTTTTTTATTTCTTATTTTCGTTTTATATTTGATATATATTTTCTCTTTATATTGTGATGTTTTTTATCTTAATTTTTCTTTCATATATATTTTTTTCATTTTGTGAAATTGTTATCTCAATTTTTATGTTTGTTTGATTTAAAATTTTTATCTCTTTTTTTCTATAAGTAGATTATTATTTTTTCATTTCATCTTGAGGATGGTGATATATATATATATATATATATATATATATATATATATATATATATATATATATATATATCTATATATACATACATAAGTATATTATTCTTTGTAGTCACACTGGAAAATAAATTCATTGAGTATTTTTTTCGGTGTAATTTTTTATTGCATTTTTTAACGACTAATTATATGAAATCAGATACGAATCTTTGCCTGAAAAATATTAAAATGCAATAAATGATTAAATGTTAATATCAGAGAGGCCGTTGGTAATAAATATTAGGAGTAACTATTATAAACATAAAATTATATATGCATTACACAATCCCAGCCTACGACAGAATGCACACTCAGTCATGGCGACCAATTACCACCCATTGCCGAACGACCATTTCAGTTTTATAAAGATCGTCAGATCTCCCTGTTCATTGCACGGCGGCAGGCGTCTGCAAGGTTGCGTCAATATATTAGCATTAGGTGTGTATACCTTTCGCGTGATGAGATAGCACTTTAACCCAAGACAAAAAATTCTTTATTTAGTTTCGAAGGTGGCTATCGGCAATGGCGTTGTGATCAGTGGATCAGATTGGGTAAATCTGTCTGTCTGTCTCTCTCTCTTTCTTTCTACTATATATATAATATATATATATATATATATATATATATATATATATATATATATATATACATATATATATATATATATGTGTGTGTGTGTGTGTGTGTGTGTGTGTGGTGAAGGCTAAAAGGCCCACAAAACGCTATTGAACGTTGCAACCATATATTTTACCAGTGATCAGGAGTACAGAAGGAAGGGCTCGAAATATATGGTTGCAACGTTCAAATATAGTGTTTTATGGGGCTTTTATCGTCATATTATACTGTTGTATTACAGTAAAAGACATTCATGTACACACGCACACACACACACACACACACCACAACACACACATATATATATATATATATATTTATATATATATATATATATATATATATTATATATATATATATATATATATAGTATATATAATATATTTATATGTACTATTATTTTTTGTGTAAATAATCCAACATGACGATCTTCTAGTGGCTCTTTGTAGCATCTGTATTGAGGCCCAAGCTGCAGTGCTTTTTTGCATTTTTTCAATTTCTGAGTCTCAGCCTTGTTAACTGTACAGCATATGTGACTTTACCCAGCTCAAGTCCTCAAGTCTTTTGCAAGAGCTAATCCTTCTGTCTGTAGACTTGTAAGAGTCTGGAGGCGTGACTCACTGGTCTGTAGCTTTGTAGTACAAATATTGCTCTCGTTAGGTAGGGCGCAGGCCTCGCAACTTCATCCCGACAGATTGTAGTACAAAAATTGCTCACGTTAGCTAGGGCACAGACCTCGCAACCTTATCCCATGAGATTGTAGTGCAAAAATTGCTCTCATTAGCTAGGGTGCAGGCCTCGCAACCTCATCCCGTGAGATTGTAGTACAAAAATTGCTCACGTTAGCTACGGCACAGGCCTCGCAACTTCATCCCCAGAGATTGTAGTACAAAAATTGCTCTCATTAGCTAGGGCGCAGGGCTCGCAACCTCATCCCCAGAGATTGTAGTATAAAAATTGCTCTCATTAGCTAGGGCGCAGGGCTCGCAACCTCATCCCCAGAGATTGTAGTACAAAAATTGCTCTCATTAGCTACGGCGCAGGCCTCGCAACCTCATCCCGTGAGATTATAGTGCAAAAATTGCTCTCATTAGCTAGGGCGCAGGGCTCGCAACCTCATCCCCAGAGATTGTAGTACAAAAATTGCTCACGTTAGCTAGGGTGCAGGGCTTGCAACCTCATCCCCAGAGATTGTTGTACAAAAATTGCTCTCATTAGCTAGGGCGCAGGGCTCGCAACCTCATCCCCAGAGATTGTAGTACAAAAATTGCTCTCATTTGCTAGGGCGCAGGGCTCGCAACCTCATCCCCAGAGATTGTAGTACAAAAATTGCTCTCATTGGCTAGGGCGCAGGCCTTGCAACCTCATCCCGATAGACTTGAAGATTACCAGTTGGTTCTACCCTGCTAGAACCAGCCATTAGAGACATTTCATCTTCACGCGCAAAAGAAATGCATGTTCGTTTGTCGCTGCATTTTCATCAGAGGTCATGAAACAATGGATATATTTTTCATAAACTTTTTTTATTAATCACCATGTATAAATATATTAAAAAATATGTATATGACACAGGTTTAGACAGTCATTCACAAGGAGCTCTCGATGCTTATAACAAAATAGGCAGAATGGACGGAGTCTCAGTCTTCTATTTTTTTTCCATATTTCTATACTTTAGTGTATATATATATATATATATATTATATATTATATATATATATATATATATATATACATATATAATATATATATATATATATATATATATATATATATATATATATATATGCATATAATGACTGTGTTTGTGGGTATGATGGTATGACTAGTAGCAATCTTGAAATTGTGGGAGAAAAAACACTAGTATTGTAAGCGTCGAAATCAGGCAATGAAGCGTTTTTATAGATTTAGAGATATGAACCAAACACCTCATTTTCTTGGCATAGATTCTAAAACACCAGGAAGATTGTAGAAACTTGGAATATATGTAAATAGGTCGTAGCGTTAGTTCAGAGTTCAGAATACCCAGTCACGCTTTGAACTGACGGCCAAAAGTTGCAGGGCTGCGTGCGTTAAAAGTGATTTTACATCAGCATAGAAGATTCCTGTAGATTTGCTGTGTGTTCAGTATTGATGTTACTGGATGTGTAGATATGCAGTAAGTAATGAAACTCGTTTTAAAGCTAATTGCATCGTTATTCGCATCATGCATCACTAGATTGGCTTAGGTTAGGCCTGCCGTAGCATAATATGTTGGTGTATGGTCCAGTGAAGAATTCAATTTTTTGTTCGAAAGCAGAAAATATGATTCAACATTCAGTAGTGCTGAAAACTAACTTCTCATTCCATCCTGCTACAAACAATAATAATAATAAATAATAGATCAACTATCACGTTTACGGAGACTCTGGTGCCCGTAGGCTATAGTTTAAGTACCCTAGGACAAAGAGTCTCACTAGTACCCGTAAGCAGGTTTGGGACACACGGTCTTCACGTCGTGGATAGTCTTGTAGATGGTGCTGTAGTCGGGCACGATGTTGGTCAGGTACTGCGTCTCGTAGGCTACTTCATAAGTGGTGATGTACGACGGCAGGACCTGGGTGTCGTACTGTGTCTGGTAGTCCACCGCTGTCTTGAAGATGGTTTTAAACTCGGTCTGGGTGATGTAGGAGGGTATGACCTGGGTCTGGGTGACGAGGACGTCCTTGTTCAATGTGGGGTGGTCTGTGATGGAACTTTGAGTTCCGTGGTCGTAGACCAACCACTGTTTCTACGAAGTCCGTTTTGGTGACGTACTTGGGGAGGAAATGGTTCTTGACGATGGTCTTGTAGACTGCCTGGTACTTGGGCTCGTAGACCTCTGTTGGGAGCAGCTTGTACGGTAGACGGTGTGGTGGACGGGGACCTGTCGGGGAGAACGTTGGAATAAGGTGAAAGAAACCACAAGCCAAAGAGATCGTGAGGTCTATCGCTAAAAAACTCTAGCCACCATAACATCTGGTTCTCCCGAGTGAGAAAAATGTCTAAAATATTGTGCTACTAGGTAACTTTTGTATTAACCATGTGCAATGTACCATTAAAAAAGAAAGTGAGAGGGAAAGGTCACTTATCTGTTCACCATGTCTCATCATTCAGAGGAGGAGAACGAGAAAGAAGATAGAAGAAAGTAGCAGAAAAAACAAAACGAACAATGAGAAGAACAGCTGGACCTCTTACCTCTTTAATCTTTTCGAGGTACTTCGTGACGAAGTGAGTCGCGCAATCGTGAATGCGCCAAGTCCTCCTCCAAGTCCTCCTCCAAGTCCTCCTCCAAGGGCAAGATCAGCTGGCCCTCCAAATCCTCCTCCAAGGGCAAGATCGGCTGGCCCTCCAAATCCTCCTCCAAGGGCAAGATCGGCTGGCCCTCCAAATCCTCCTCCAAGGGCAAGATCGGCTGGCCCTCCAAATCCTCCTCCTAGGCCGATGTCACCCACCGGGCCCAGAGGACCGACTCCTCCAACACCAAGTCCAGGAGCCCCATAGCTGCTACCAAGTCCTCCGACGCCAAGTCCTCCGCCAACACCAACTCCTCCAATGCCAACTCCTCCAACACCAACTCCTCCGACGCCCAATCCTCCAACACCCAGTCCAGGGGCGGCATACCCTCCGCCAATGTCGGCCTTTGCTTCGACTGCAGCGAAGACAAGGAATGACAGGAACACTGTGGTTACGGCACACATCTGGAATGAAATGGCGGCAGATAGGTTAGGTTAGGTTGCGTTTAGGTTAGGTTACATTAAGATGGTTTAGGGTTGGTTAGATTATTTTTAGGTTGGTAAAGTTCAATTAGGTAGACTAGGTTAGGTTATGTTGGGTCATGTTTGATAGTTGAGGCTAGGTTAGGTAGGTAAAGTTACGTTAGGTAGTTAGGTTAGGTAGAATTGCTTTAACTTGGCTAGTTGGAAACTAAACCCTAATGAAAGGTATATATATATATATATATATATATATATATATATATATATATATATATATATATATATATATATATATATGAGAGAGAGAGACTTTCCAAAGAACTGAAATGGCCATAAGTGTAAAACCTCTTGGGTAACGTGACGGTTAAATAACACACTGACCTCTGAGGCGAGGATCAATGGACATTTTCTGTGACATATAACTCTCTCTCTGTCTCTCTCTTTCTCTTGTCGTGATATTTTTATCACACCACTCAATAGATTCACAGAGCATGGCCTTTCTCTCTCTCTCTCTTTCTTTCTCTCTCGTCTTGAGTAGATATAGGTAATTTAAAATATCAACTATATTTTGTTCTCTCTCTCTGGGTAAATATATGGGTGAAAGTAAAATA
Organism: Macrobrachium nipponense; assembly: GCF_015104395.2. Taxonomy (NCBI): domain Eukaryota; kingdom Metazoa; phylum Arthropoda; class Malacostraca; order Decapoda; family Palaemonidae; genus Macrobrachium; species Macrobrachium nipponense. Next base: position 2,824,387 of record NC_061095.1, read on the forward strand.
TCAACAATATTTTGCTCTCTCTCTCTCTCTCTCACACACACACCACAGCGTAGAAGTATCATGACATTTAGGAATGTTCGGTAAAGGCCCTTTTCCAACCAACCCCCAATCACCCCCCCCCGACCCCCCCCCCCCCCCCACCCCACCAACACACACACACACCAACAGAAGACCTGATTCCGCAGTTGAACTTTTCCCGGGATGAATTTTTCAAAATGTCTTGAATGTCACCGGCAAACTACGGATACTTTTGTTTACCTGTTGATGACACAAAAGGGTGTTGTCGATCTCGTTATGTTGAATTTTTCGTTACATTCTGTCGGCTCGTGATACGGTACGTATTTTGAATATATATAATATATATATATATATATATATATATATATATACGATTCGTAACGATTTCGACCTTTTAATTCTATACAAGATTTACAAATTTCGTTGTATAGGCCGTTATAGGATTGGCTGTTCACTCCAACGAACCCCATTTATTGATTGGTTTGAATTTTTTTTTTTTTTTTTTTTTTGTTCACAGAAACATTGCCTGATAATTACGTAACTGAGACATCATGTAGATAAGTTTATCTGTGTGTGTATTACCTATATATATAAATATATTTATATATATATATATATATATTATTATACACATATATATATACATATCTAATAAAAGGAGCCCATAAAAACACCAAAATATACAGAGACAGCAGTCTCTAAAATATAGTATTTTCTCTTTATATTTTGGTGTTTTTATGGGCTCTTTTATTAGATGGAATTCTGTTGTAACAGAACATTTTTACCAATCATACATACATATACATACTTTAAATCTATATTCAGGTCCCATAAGAAGATAGACTGACTTATTAAAACACAGATATAATTGACTATCTATTGACCACGAATGTTATAAACAAAGAGAAACATTAATAAAAAGAATTAACGACTTAATTCCCCAGTTTCATATACATTAATCTGGAAAAGATAATCAAGTCATATATCACGAATACGTATAAGTCAGCCACGAAACGAAAGCAACAGAAAACGTGATCTCGCATAGAAAACGTGATGTCGGTAGCCGTTAGCTCAGTCGGCTGTGAAGGTTAAATGTAAACATGGAAAATATTCTCTCTCTCTCTCTCTCTTCTCTCTCTCTCTCTCTCTCTCTCTCTCTCTAAACTGATAAAGTACTTTTCCACTCATACTTTCTCTCCCTTTAATCGTGGCTTTACAGTATATCGGTAAATGAGGTAAAATAATCTGTCTGTCTCTCTCTCTCTCTCTCTCTCTCTCTCTCTCTCTCTCTCTCTCTCTCTCTCTCTTTCCAATCTTTCATCTTCCCCAGGAAAACTCGAAAGTTATATAATGTCAGCATCATGCCAGTGACGTCACGGCCCTATTACGCTATAATCGATTGCGCGAAACGAAGGCATTATTACAAGGTGGGGTTGAGGAAAGCAATTAAGGCATTTAAACCTGTTTCTTTCATTGAATGTCTTCTGGCGTGCGTTGCTAATGCATTGAAGGCTCTGCTTTTGCAGTCAGTGTAGTAGGTTTTGAAGTGACTGCGTACTATTTTCGTTTTTAAGTATTATTTTTTTTTTGTATCGTTATTGAAATGATTCAGAAAAAGCTATTTTGATTGTTTTTTTTTTTTTTACTTTGCTTTTGAGTGATTTTTCCCCTACGTCATAAATGGGATTTTACTAAGAGCTTTTTTCTGATTGTTTTTTAAAGTGACTAATTACTTTGCTTTTAAATATTTTTTCTTCTTTGTCATAGAAGTGATTTTACTAAGAGCTTTTTCTGACTATTTTTTAAAGTTATTATTTATCTTGATTTATAATATTTTTTCTCCTTTGTCATAGAAATTATTTTTCTAAGAGCTTTTTTCTGATTGTTTTTTAAAGTGACTAATTACTTTCCTTTTAGATATTTTTTCTCCTTTGTCATAGAAGTGATTTACCAAGAACTTTTTTTTATTTTTTTAAGGTGACTATACTTTGCTTTTTAAATATTTTTTCTCCTTTGTCATTAGAGTTATTTACCTAGAACTTTTTCTAATTGTTTTTTAAAGTTATTATTTACCTTCCTTTTAAATAATTTTTTTCCTTTCGTCATAGATGTGATTTTACTGAGATTTTTTATAAGTGTTTTCTTTAAAGTGACCATTTACTTTGCTTTAAAAATTGTTTTTATTCATAATCAAAGTGATTTAACAGCGTTTTATTATTTTTTTTTTTACTTCATTGCTTGCAGACACTTGCAAGTCTTGCAGTGGCTGGGTAGATGGTTTTTTATATCTTCGGTATAGAAATAATTATACAGAGCTTTTTTTGTAACTTTTTTTTTTTGTCTTTTACGAGAAAGTGTTTTTTTTTTACTCTACCTTCATTGCTTTCAATTGCTTGTAGGTTTTGAATTGAACGAGTGATTGAACTGCTTTTATTTTAACTTTTTTTATTATATTTTTTTTTTGTCATACGAAAAAATTCTTTGTCTTTACTTTCTATCTCGATTTTGCATGTTTTTCCAGAGACGAATTTAAAAAAAACTAGAAAATTAAGTCTGCAAAATGATTTGACATCATGCATTTTGTTATATATATATATATATATATATATAGTATATTTTATATATATATATATGTATATATATATATGTGTATATATATATATATATATATATATATATATATATATTATATATACACACACATATATATAATATATATATATATATATATATAGATATATATATATATATAATATATATATATATCTATAATATATAATATATATATGTATATATATACATATATATATATTATATATATATATATATATATATATATATATATATATACATAATATATTATCTACATATACTTATTATATATATTATATATATATATATATATATATATATATATATATATATATATATATATATATATATATATATATATATATATATCTCCTTCTATTAAAAACTCAGACAACTTATCATCTATATAAAGTGTAATATTACTTGAAAAGAAAACATATCAAAATTGCCTTTTCCAGTGGTGAATTAAACATTTACTCAGCTGTTCCTGAAGGAAGCAGGAAATGAACTACATTTTTTTCTGTCTGTGAAAAATAGATTTAAACTGGCATTTTTTTTACTACACTCGTGCCCAGTTTTGCTTAGTCATGGATCGTAGCCCAGACAGACGAGTTGCAAGTTGCAAGTGGTATCTACGAGCGAGTAGCCTTTTAGACTTAGACGTTAGTTCTACTTTCACGCCATCGTGAAGATAGTCTCTTAAAGATAGTGTGAAATGAGGTCGATGGCTTTCAAGATAGCGTTGAATAAGGTCTAAAATGTTTAAGGACGATGTTATTGCTCTCGTGGTACGATTCGATTTAAAGATAGCTTTAAAGATAGTGTGGGATCAGGTCGAATAATGTTTATTTTAAAGATAGTTTGAAAGAGATTTGTTTTAAAAGATATTTTATTTTCAGGATATTTGTTTTAAAGATTCTCATGAAGATGGAATTAGATCAATTTAAAGATATTTGTTTTCAAAGATATCTTTAAAGATATTTTTGAGGTTTATTTTAAATATAAATATATATATTATATATATATATATATATATTTATATATATATATATATATATATATTATATATATGTGTGTGTTTGTGTGTGTGTGTGTGTGTATGTCTGTATGTATATATATATATATATATATATATATATATATATATATATATCTATATATATTAGATATATATACACATATATATATGATACAAAAATGTATATATATATGGTATATATATATATATCAGATATCTATATATA
>NC_061095.1:2830740-2848240 GCF_015104395.2 Macrobrachium nipponense
AAAATGTATAAATTAACTTCATGAGCAAAAAAAAAAAAATGATATTTTGATTTTATTCAGATCACTCAGTATGTAAAACCAGATTTGAAAAGCGATTTGGTTTCAGTAAAACCAAACCAGCATCACTGTCAATAAAGTTCAAAATGTAAATACACGCCAGCAACCCCCAAAAATAGATTAATTTCACTTTCAATATGCAAAACCAGCTTTAAAAAACCATTTATCATTCACTAAATCCAAACCAAATTCGAACTACTCAGTAAAAGTCAAAATGTAAATCCATTTCAGGAAAAAAGTAAATAAATAAATTCAGTTCACTTTCAATTTGCAGAACCACAATAAAACCATTTACCTTTTAGCAAAACCAAACCAAATTTGAACTACTCAGTAAAAGTCAAAATGTAAATCCATTTCAGAAACCCCGCCCAAAAAATAAAATAAAATAAATAAATAAATAAATAAATTCAGTTCACTTTCAATTTGCAGAACCACTAATAAACCATATACCATTTAGCAAAACCAAGCCAAATTCGAACCACTTTCAATTAATGGTCAAAAAAGCAAAATTAATCTTGAATTCCTCTCATTAAAAAAAAAAAACACACAAACCACCACCACTTCATAATAATCTTTTACCTTGGGTGCTGCTGTTCCTACGAAGCTCTGAGAACGACTGTTGGTCAGGTCAAGTCGTGTCAACCTCTTATATATATATGTACGTACCTCTGTGTGTGTGTGTGTGTGACCCCCACACCCCTGAACCTGCCAACCTGCTACCCAGCAGACTCGCCCTCCTCCTCCTCCTCCTCCTACTCCTCCTCCTCCTCCTAGCTACAAGTGTCTGTGAACTGGTTCGCCAAAAACAGAGAGCAGGAGAATGGATGGTTTCATGACGTTGAAGGAATTGATTCTAATTTTTTTATATTTATATATTTTTTGCCCCCAAATTAGTGAATGTGCTCGGAGTTTAGCTCGTGTCTTTTTGAAGCTTGCTTGATAGGTGTTTTGGGGGTGTTTATGGTGCATTAGGTGTTACATGTGGTTTCGTGAATGCTTTCTGCATGCATTTTGCATAATTAATAATGCATGTATGTAGCATGCGCACTGGAATTACGAGTACATATGCCACATGCGCATATGTTTGCCCGTGTGGAGTTGATATGGTTTAGTATGTGTATACACGTGTTTGTTTTACTTACAGCAGGTTATATAACCAACTTATATATATATATGCATATGTATGGGTGTGTGTTATATATACTATATACAAATTTTGTTTATATAATATATATATATATATATATATGTATATATATATGTGTGTGTGTGTGTGTGTGTTGTGTGTGTGTGTGTATATATATATATAATATATATATATATATATATATATATATATATATATATATATATATATATATATATATGTATATATATATATATATAATTACCAGTTTTGGGAGCATTTATCACCATCATCATCAATAAACAATTAAACCAATCGTTAAAAAAAACAGGAAAAATTTGTCAAAATACTCCTTTCTAAACCACCCCCATCTCATTTAATCTTCACAGAATTTAAAAACAACATATTAAAATTGCATTTCAGTATATCAAAAAGGCGCCCCCCCCCCCCCCAACCCGGCCACCCCGTTGACTCCCTCCTCCTAAGCTGGTTGGACCATGACTAGTAGAAACTAGAGGTTTTATAAAAAAATAAAAAAAGGGACTGAACAGGTTTTTTTTTTTTTTGCCGATTAGTCTGGGTATGACTTACTCAGATGTATCTGGAGTAGACTGACTGGATGCGCCTCTCTCTCTCTCTCTCTCTCTCTCCCTCTCTCTCTCTCTCTCTCTCTCTCTCTCTCACTTCCGGTTCGTGGTAGTTTTTTTTTGTTCTGTATTATTTGTTGCTTTGTTAGGTTGCATGTTTGTCTGTTGCTTTATTTTTATTTGTTTGTTGTTGCATTGCTTTTGTTTGTGACTTTGTTTATTTTTTGTTTGTTTGGTTCTTTTTTATTTGTGTCGTTGGTTTTATTTCTTTGTTTGTTTGCTTTGTTGATTTGCTTGATGCTGTGTTTGTATTTGTTTGTTACTTTGTTTGTTTCTTTGTTTTTGTTTGCTTGTCTTTTTTATTTGTCTCTTTAGTTTTATTCCTTTGTTTGTCTGCTTTGTTGCTTTTTTTTATTCGTTTGCTGTTTTCCTCGTTTGTTTGTTGCTTTGTTTGTTTCTCTCTTTTAGCTTGTTTCTCTCCTTTTTGTTTGTCTCTTTAGTTTGATCTCTTTATTTGTCTGCTTTGTTGTTGTACCCGTTTGTGTCTCTTTTGTTTGTTTCTTTAGTTTTATTTCTTTGTTTGCAAAGTTCTCTTCCGATATACGTGTTAATATGTTCCTTTGTTTCTCTTTGCTTCTTCCTTCCTCTGTTTCTTAGTTTAATTAATTGTTCCTTTAATTGGTTTTTCCTCCTTCCGTTTTATCAGATTTTGTTGTATTTTATCATTTATCATCCACTTTCTGTGTTCTGTTGAAGTTACGTTTTTTATAGATGCCTTAATTCATATTCCTGTCATATTTGATCGTGATTGTGTTATTTATGTCGTGTAAATGTATTGATATATATGAAACATTCCCCAAAAACACGAGCTTATAAGAAATATACAATATGACATGGTAATGTAACATGTGTTCATGTCTACATACAGTGCATATTGTTCAGCATTGCCAAATATAACATCTGTTCATTAACACGTAAGATTATATTGTTCTACTTTGCTACCAGACTTGTTCACATCAACCATAGCAATTGAGCAATTTATAAATATTGGTAATAGCAAAGAGAGCTATTTAAGTTTATTTAATTTATAAATATTAGTGACAGCAAAAAAGCTATTTAAGTTTATTTCATTTATGAATATTATTAACAGAAAAAAAGGCTATTTAAGTTTATTTCATCTATAAATATTAGTGACAGAATATAGCTATTTAAATTTATTTCATTTATAAATATTAGAAACAAAAAAAAGATATTTGACTTTATTTTATTTTTAGATAATAGTACAGCATAAAAAACTATTTAAGTTTATTTCATTTATAAATATTAACAGCAAAAAAAGCTATTTAAGTTTATTTCATTTATAAATATTAGTAACAGAAAATCTATTTAAGTTTATTCCATTTATAAATATTAGTAACAAAAAATGCTATCTAAATTTATTTTGTTTATAAATATTAGTAACAGCAAAGAGAGCTCTTTAAGCTTATTTCATTTAAAAATATTCATAACAGCCAAAAAAGTTATGTAAGTTTATTTCATTTATAAATATTAGTAACAAAAACAACTATTCAAGTTTATTTCATTTATAAATATTAGTAACAAAATATGCTATTCAAGTTTATTTCATTTATAAATATTAGTAACATCATAGAGAACTTTTCAAGATTATTTCATTTATGGATATTAGTAACAGCAAAAAAGGCTATTTAAGTTTATTTCATTTATAGATATTAGTAACAGCACAAAAGAAAACTATTTAAGTTTATTTCAGGCAAACGCTGTTGTAAACGCTAAGCATGAACTTACTAGATACTCTATAAGTAACATGTAAAACATGCCTCGTGTATCTCAAATTTTAATTATTTCCGACCAAAGTTCAAAGGTCAACACTTGGGCAGACAGCCCAGTGACCCAGTTTTTGACCTTTAGATACCTTCCTTTCCCGCCTGCCTTTCATTCTCTTTGATTGGACTTATCTTCCTGTGGTGCTTGTTGGAAACTGGTTCTGTTCTGTCCCACTTTACCTGTTTGTTTGATTAAATTCAGAGAGATATATTCACCAATGTATTATAAGTATTTTCAGTAAAGAAAACATCTCCAAATATTTTTACCAGCTCGTCTTTACACTCAATGTTCTTATTTCTTGATTTCTTGAATATCAATACATCTCTCTCTCTCTCTCTCTCTCTCTCTCTCTCTCTCTCTCTCTCTCTCTCTCTCTCTCTCTCTCTCTCTTTTAGCAAACGTCTTGGGCATAATGCCAAACGTCGTATCAACTCGTCTACATCGGCATGAGCCTGTTATATAATGACGTAATTCATTTTCTCTCTCTCTCTCTCTCTCTCTCTCTCTCTCTCTCTCTCTCTCTCTCTCTCTCTCTTAAATGCCAACCTCTTATATCAACTAATCTACATTAGTGTTATAATTTTTTGGGTCACTAACATTCAATAGAAAGGAAACTAGAAAAACAAATAGAATTAACATCCTATTTAACGTACTAAAAAGAATTTAACAATAACCTAATGTTAAAATTAGATGTTGAATAGGAAATAAAGAGAGAATAAGCGGAATTTTCTCGTGTACAGAGCGAAAGCACCCGACGGACGATACCATCACAGAAATGGCACCATTCGTAAGGGAAAGATAAGATATTAGAGAGAGAGAGAGAGAGAGAGAGAGAGAGAGAGAGAGAGAGAGAGAGAGAGAGAGAGAGAGAGAGAGGTTCTTCATGACTGTCATATTGTGAGCACGAAAAAAACGTAATACAATAATGTTCCTATCCTAACGTTTTTGATCAAATAATTCGTCCTCTCTCTCTCTCTCTCTCTCTCTCTCTCTCTCTCTCTCTCTCTCTCGTTAAATTTCCTTTCCTCTGTAGTAAAAATTTATACTAATGTGTAATTGTATACTATTGTAAATGTTATATTGTCAATTTTTTATGTATACATATATATACATATATATTTATATACATATATATATAATATATATGCATATATATAATATATATATATATACATATATTTTGTGCAATTAGAAACTCTTAAAAAATTAAAAATTTTCATTTGATTTGATAATAATAATAATAATAATAATAATAATAATAATAATATAATAATACAGCCAACTAAGAGGCGAAGACAACCCACCCAGAAATTCTGAAGCCGAAAACCAAGTAAGAGACTCTGGGAAAAACTATGGAGCAATCCGGTATCACACAACAAACATGCAACATGGCTCCAGGAAGTCAAGGAAGAAGAAACAGGGAGAATAAACAAAGATTCACAGAGATCACGACAGAACACATCAGACAGTCAACTAAAGAAAATGCCAAAAAACTGGAAAGCCCCAGGTCCTGATGAAGTCCATGGATACTGGCTCAAAAAACTTCAGGCCCTACACCCACGAATAGCAGAACAACTCCAGCATTTTATCTCAAATCACCATGCACCCAATAAATGGATGACCACAGGAAGGACATCCTTAGTACAAAAAAGACAAGAGTAAGGGAATATAGCAAGTAACTACAGGCCTATCACCTGCCTACCAATAATGTGGAAGTTACTAACAGGTATCATCAGTGAAAGGCTATAGTCTGGTGGCAGAATGAGGATTTTGCCTGGGTGTGTTTTGTCGTACATACAATGTTTTTATTGGTGATTCTGGTAAAACAAACCATACAGAACCCAAATCCGCGTGATGCCACTCTGTCATCCTTGAGCAATTTTTTTTTACTGCCAAAATTCAAAATGGCCGAAGCCGAGATCACCGAAATTCGATTTTCGCCTATACTTTCGCCAAAAATGGACATAGAGATCTGATTTTGGTGTCTTAACATATGTTTTAAGGGTCTGGGAATCCATTAGAACACAAACAAATAAACTCTATCTCCCCTCTTGATGATTTGTTTTACCCGCACAATACAGTCATTGGCATAGAACTCCTAGTAGAATAGTTGTTCTTATGGCATGGTCCTCTGGTTGCTTTCAAAATATTTCCTACACAATGTACCTCTGACCGCTGGCGTATATTAATCATGCTAATATTGCTTCTACTATTGCAGAAACCAAGAAACTAATAACATAACTCTATAAACTCGCTTTCTATCATATATTCCTTTGGTGATGGTGTATCCTCATTTTCAGGCTGTCAAACAAGATGGATTCTTCATCACAGCCCACACTGCTTGCCTTTTGGAAAGTTTGCATGAACTGTAGTGATAGTGAAGCACCTCTAACAGTTGCGGGACCCGACAGACTCAATTCCATTGTAGCTGCTAGTCAACGTAGGGGTGATGGGCTGCATGCTTCATTGACATCCACATAACAAGATACATCTAGATCATTGTTCGTGCATAGAAACTGTGCTTCAACATACACATCAAAGACTCACATAAAAACGCTTCTTACAAAAACAGAGGAAATTGTCAGAAGAACCAGATGTGAAACGATCTCGGCGTTCGACTATCACACCCTTCAATTTCAAAGAGCATTGTTTAATATGTGGTGAACAGTGTTCTTCAGAACCAGATTCGAAAAAACCCTGAACGATGGCGCCGTGTCGTTCAATGCCGAACTGCTGATAGCGGACATAACCAAGACACCTTGAAGGATGTTATCCTGAAAGCATGTGATGCGCGAAAATGATGAGTGGGCACAACAAGTTACGCATCAGGGTGGAAGGTGCTGTCAGCGACTTACATGCTGCTGATGCTCAGTACCACAAAGACTGTATTGTCAACTTTTCGTGGTCCTCGCAACATCCTTTTGCTTCTCATAAGCCTATACAAGTTGAAGATGAAGCTTTCAACGGAGTCATACATGATCTAAATGAAGACCGTACACGCATCTGGAACTCCATAGAACTGCCCTGAACAATACATTGCTCAGGAGGAGAGTCCCTGACGCGCCGCAATCTGATGTCGAAACTATCACAACATTTTGGACATGATATTCTGGTCCTGTCCGGTGCGGGTGTAGCGAGTATCTCTCGTTCAGGAGTAAAATCGTCTAGCATTCTGAAGCTCGTGGCAAATGATGAAGACGATGACGATGCAGCAGCATCGAAGGTGGCAAAGCTCTTGTTGCTGAAACTAAGACACTCAAACATGACAAGTCCAAATACCAAACTAGAGTCAGCTTAGAAAACTCACTGGATGATGCAAGCCAAACCCTGCTGCACCTGCTCTCCACTAAATTAGACTCCACATTACTGCAGCTATGATAGGAAACATCGTAACTATATCGTTACAAACAGACACACAACTTTGCAGGTCTCGCTTGGCATTACAGTCAGAGAGAAGTCCCTCATTGAATGTCTACATAACTTCCGAGTCACGGCGTCGTATGATGAAATACATGCGATTCAAGGCCTCTGTAGCCCATGCTGCTGCCCAGAGCCAAGAAGAACTCACAGGTCTGAAAGAATGCAGCTCTGGGCTAGTTCAGACAATAGCTGATAAACTTTGACGCTAACATTTCGTCACAGAACGGTCTCAATTCAATCACATGCCCTAGCAATTCTGGTAACACAGATACAACAAGGAGAGAGATTGGACTTGGAATATCAACAAATATAAGACGCCTGCAGAAAGAAGAAATGTCTGAAGAGGTAATGCCTGAGATACCGGTGGCACAACGATATAGAGGACCTTCCAAGCCAGAGATGCCGGCCAATCTTGCTACGAGATCTCCCCTTCCTCTCAAAGTACTAGTAGCACAAAGGATCTCAGCAGCTAGGGCCAACAAACTTGACTTCATGTTCTTCAAATCCGTGGTCACACCGACGCCGAAACAACCAGAATATCATGGCTACAACACCAAAGTCAATCCTGAAGAAGAAACTCCAAGTAGAGGTATCCGATCGATTGTCATCCAGTCCAGATGCATTCATAATTGACGGTTGTGCAGTGTTATGGGTTATTCGGTGGCCAACCAAGGGAACAGTGGAGGACTTCATTTTTGAACCTGCTTGGCTACATGAATGAAAGGTTGAAGTCATGCATACATACTTGGTGTTTCGACAGATACTATGAGAAAAGTATAAAGAACGCAACACGCACAGCACGTGCCGGCAAGGAGGCAGCCGTCGACACAATTGGACCTGCATACACCTCTCCCCGCTCAAAGGTCGTCCTCAATGTCACGAAGAACAAACTGCAACTTATCAAGCTAATCTGTACCTACATCAAAGAGCATGCAGAACTGCTAGCCAATAACCGTCTGGTCGTAACTGGACAAGACCCAACTCCCATTGAGGTGTCCAACGGGAAGGTGACACTGCGACATGACCTTCGTACCACTCACGAGAAGCAGATGTTGTGATTGTCCAGCAAATGGTTCACGTAGCCCTAACAGGAGCTTCAAGCATCCGAGTCATCTCAGACGACACTGACGTGTTTGTTTTGCTGCTCCATTTCTTCAAGTCCGAATCTCTCACCTGTGATCTAGTGATGTTAAGAACCTGTCATAGCAGAACATCAGTAGATATCAAGGCAACAGTCCAGAAGTGTGCCGAGATCTTGGCTGCACATGTCGTCTCAGGGTGTGATACTGTTTCTTACCTGTGGGGCATAGGCAAAGGCACGGTCGTAAAATGCTTGATGATGGGCTACCAGCTGAAGAACCTCGGTCACCTTGATTCTGATTTCTCGGACGTCATATCAGAAGCGACATCATTCCTTGCTGCCTGTTATGGATCAAAGGAGAGAGACAACATGACAGCAGTTCGTTTCGACATTTGGTCACAAAAGATGGGAAACAAAAAACTCACGGCAGCACCACAGCTTAAGAGCCTTCCACCAACAACGGAGACGTTCACTGAACACGTCCACAGAGCCCATTTTCAAGCCGCAGTGTGGCGTGCAGCACTTGAAGTTGACCCTCCAGCATTTCAACACACACACGGGTGGACAACAGACCAGACATCAAACACATTGGTACCAATACCCTTACCTCCGAATGTGACAAGCGCCCCGGATGAGGTACTCACAATGATCAGATGTGGCTGCCGTTCAGTGCCGCCTTGCACAACAGCCAAGTGCAGGTGTTCTGCAGCGAGACTCTCGTGTTCAGTTTTCTGCGGATGTCACGGTGCAGAAGACTGCAGCAACGATCAAACTAAATAATCTGTCCTGGCAAATGAGGATTCGGATGAAGACTAATGATGACATTTTGGGATTGTCACAAGATTTGTGTGGTTATGTTGGCAAATTAGCATATAATTTCCGTCTTGCATACAACGGATCTCTGCTTGGTTCATTTGACTGTTTCCGTTCTTGACTGCTGTTTGTTTGAATATATATGTTTTCAGCTTAACTGTGGGATATAAGTGTGAATAAAACATTTTGCTAAACCCATATTTGTCTAAACCCTATGCAGCCATCACTGGCATCACACTTTGAGCACTTTTATCGTCGAAATGTGAAAATCTATATTCACAGAAGGCAAATAAAGTTTATTTGTGTGTTCTAATGGATTCCCAGACCCTTAAAACATGTGTTTAGACACCAAATCAGATCTCTATGTCCATTTTGGCGAAGGTATAGGCGAAAATCGAATTTCGGTGATCTCGGCTTCGGCCATTTTGAATTTTGGCAGTAAAAAAAATTGCTCAAGGATGACAGAGTGGCATCACACGGATTTGGGTTCGGTATGGTTAGTTTTACCAGAATCACCAATAAAACATTGTATGTACGCCAAAACACACCTACACCCCTCTGCCACCAGACTACTATACAACTACCTAGAGGAGACAAACACCATCCCCCACCAACAGAAAGGCTGCAGAAGGAAGTGTAGGGGCACAAAAGACCAGCTCCTGATAGACAAATGGTAATGAAGAACAGTAGGAGAAGGAAAACCAACAAAGCATGGCATGGATAGACTATAAGAAGCCTTCGACATGATACCACACACTGGCTAACTATAGAATGCTTGAAATATATTGGGCAGAAGAAAACACCATCAGCTTCCTCAAAATACAATGCGCAACTGGAATACAATACTTACAAGCTCTGGAATAAGACTAGCAGAGGTTAATATCAGGAGAGGGATCTTCCAGGGCGACTCACTGTCCCCACTACTCTTCGTAGTAGCCATGATTCCCATGACAAAAGTATTACAGAAGATGGATGCCGGGCACCAACTCAAGAAAAGAGGCAACAGAATCAACCATCTGATGTTCATGGACGACATCAAGCTGTATGGTAAGAGCATCAAGGAAATAGATACCCTAATCCAGACTGTAAGGATTGTATCTGGGGACATCAGGGATGGAGTTTGGAATAGAAAAATGCGCTTATCAACATACAAAAAGGCAAAGTACGAGAACTGAAGGAATAAAGCTACCAGATGGGAGCAACATCAAACACATAGATGAGACAGGATACAAATACTGGGAATAATGAAGGAGGGGATATAAAACACCAAGAGATGAAGGACACGATCAGGAAAGAATATATGCAGAGACTCAAGGCGATACTCAAGTCAAAACTCAACGCCGGAAATATGATAAAAGCCATAAACACATGGGCAGTGCCAGTAATCAGATACAGCGCAGGAATAGTGGAATGGACGAAGGCAGAACTCCGCACCATAGATCAGAAAACCAGGAAACATATGAAAACAATACACAAAGCACTACACCAAGAGCAAATACGGACAGACTATACATAACACGAAAGGAAGGAGGGAGAGGACTACTAAGTATAGAGGACTGCGTCAACATCGAGAACAGAGCACTGGGGCAATATCTGAAAACCAGTGAAGACGATGGCTAAAGAGTGCATGGGAAGAAGGACTAATAAAAGTAGACGAAGACCCAGAAATATACAGAGACAGGGAGAATGACAGACAGAACAGAGGACTGGCACAACAAACCAATGCACGGACAATACATTGAGACAGACTAATGAACTAGCCAGCGATGACACATGGCAATGGCTACAGAGGGGTGAGAGCTAAAGAAGGAAACTGAAGGAATGATAACAGCGGCACAAGATCAGGCCTAAGAACCAGATATGTTCAAAGAACGATAGACGGAAATAACATCTCTCCCATATGTAGGAAGTGCAATACGAAAAATGAGACCATAAACCACATAGCAAGCGAATGCCCGGCACTTGCACAGAACCAGTACAAAAAGAGGCATGATTCAGTGGCAAAAGCCTTCCACTGGAGCCTGAGCAAGAAACATCAGCTACCTTGCAGTAATAAGTGGTACGAGCACCAACCTGAGGGAGTGATAGAAAACGATCAGGCAAAGATCCTCTGGGACTATGGTATCAGAACAGATAAGGTGATACGTGCAAATAGACCAGACGTGACGTTGATTGACAAAGTCAAGAAGAAAGTATCACTCATTTATGTCGCAATACCATGGGACACCAGAGTTGAAGAGAAAGAGAGGGAAAAAATGGATAAGTATCAAGATTTGAAAATAGAAATAGAATGGATATGGGATATGCCAGTGGAAATCGTACCCATAATCATAGGAGCACTAGGCACGATCCCAAGATCCCTGAAAAGGAATCTAGAAAAACTAGAGGCTGAAGTAGCTCCAGGACTCATGCAGAAGAGTGTGATCCTAGAAACGGCACACATAGTAAGAAAAGTGATGGACTCCTAAGGAGGCAGGATGCAACCCGGAACCCCACACTATAAATACCACTCAGTCGAATTGGAGGATTGTGATAGAGCAAAAAAAAAAAAAAAAAAAAAATAATAATAATAAAATAAAGCACAAAACCACTTAAGAACATTGTCTGGGCTGGCTGGTAGGAGTCCAGCGGTCCAGAACCACCCTTCCAGGCAGCGTTTTGGGGCAAGTGACCGTGCTGGCATAAGCCCACGTTTGGGTCACTTAACTTGTGACAGAATCTAGCTACTGATAATATTAGCGGATGACTTTTACTCTTGTTCCCTAATTCTCTAATTCTCGAAAATGTGTTGTATAATTCCTCAACTGAAGCAGGAGAGAGAGAGAGAGAGAGAGAGAGAGAGAGAGAGGAGAGAGAAAGGTTTATAATAATAATGGCAACGGCTGATTTTAGAACTCGATTTTGATAACGTTTACGAAAATTCCATGTCACTGGTTTTGTAACTGAGAGAGAGAGAGAGAGAGAGAGAGAGAGAGAGAGAGAGAGAGAGAGAGAAAGGAAGGTTTATAATAATCATGGCACCGGCTGATTTTAGAACTCGATTTTGATAACGTTTACGAAAATTCCATGTCACTTGTTTTGTAACAGATAGAGAGAGAGAGAGAGAGAGAGAGAGAGAGAGAGAGCATTGCCATTACCCGCCGTCATACCATGAAACAAAATCACAAAGAAAAGAGTTTAAAGAGAAAACATACTTTTTGAAGGAATTTCTCTAGATTTTTCTTTTTCAATTTTTGGTTTTATTGCTACCCTCAGGGAATTATAAGTCATTATTAGTTTTTTTATTATCGCCTTTCTTATTCTTATTATCACTGCGCCTTTCCTATTATCATTGCGTTTCGTCATTCACGCTTTCCTAAGTGACACTGCTTCGTGAGGACCGTGTATATATATCTATATTATAGTATATATATATATATATATATATACTATATATATATATATATATATATATTTCTCAGCAAATAAACTACAATATAGACACAGAGTCCAGTAATGTCATCTGCTATACTTAGGGACGGAGTCTTAAATGCCAGCCAGCAACATAGAGCAAAGGGTCTTACAATTGAGTTTTATTTTGAAACAAGAATGTGATCATGTCATCGTACTGACCTTTCCTTCTTGTCTTGAAGAGAGGATCGTCTTTTGAGAGAGAGAGAGAGAGAGAGAGAGAGAGAGAGAAAATTAGTAAAGATTGTATGAGAACAGTAGATTTCTATAAGAAGTTGTGTAAAAGAGAGAGAGAGAGGGGGGGTGGGGAATGTGGAAGATTGTATGAGAACAGTAGAATTCTATGAGAAGCTATGCAAGAGAGAGAGAGAGAGAGAGAGAGAGAGAGAGAGAGAGAGCAGAGTATACATGTGTATGCATGTGTCTGCGTATGTATTCATAAGCATATGTGCATATGTATAAACACATATTCGTCCATGCATAGATCAGCGTGCATGCAAGCGCTTGAGTTTGTCTGTATGTATAAATCTATGTATGTATGTATCACCATATGTTCAAGCATACGTTCACTAGATTGCTTTGAGGCAATTGGGTGACAAGCACAAACTTCCTAGTTCTTGAGTGAGTGCGCAAATCTGCAAGCACTTTGCTTGAGACTGGGTTGAATTTTCTGGTCGAGTTTTTCTCCATTGACATTTATTTTTGCTTGCAAGCGAGGAGAAGCTAGATGCTTGCCTTTCCAAGCAAAGAATAGTGTGGATTCTGGTTCTGGTGGGACACTGAAGAGTTAGACAATGTGTTCATGGTTTTTATTTTTAATTTCTGCGTATGTATAGTTTTTGTTAGTGTATCTCTCTCTCTCTCTCTCTCTCTCTCTCTCTCTCTCTCTCTCCTCCAACGACTTTATAATTACTTTCTAAGTGAGTCGCCAGAAATTTTTTTTTTTTTTCATTATACATCTAATGTCAGATGCAAACTCTTAGCTAATACTTCGTGATAACGAAGACATAATATATAGTATATATATATATATAATATATATTATATATATATATATATATATATATATATATATATATATATATATATAGATATATATATATATATATATATATATATATATATATATATATATATATAAACATATAAATATATATATATATATATATATATATAAATATATATATATATATATATATATATATATATATATATATATATAATATATAAATATATATATAAAACATATATATATATATATATATATATATATATATATAATATATATTTAGTATATATATATATATATATATATATATATATATATATTTAGTATATATATATATATATATATATATATATATATATATATATATATAGTATATATATATAATATATATATATATATATATATATATATCACATATATTTCTGTATTTATTATGCCAGACTAGAACGATAACCCGTTTATTCATAGAAATAAGTTTTATGTTCGTATACACTGAATACATTTTTAATAAATTGATACGTTCTGTGCATAAGTGCTTTTAAATACGTGGATGGATGAATAGTATACTAGTGTATGCATCTGTATATCAGTACACTCGCGTGTTGACACCTGTCCATACACACGTGTGTGTGTATATATATATATATATATATATATATATATATATATATATATATATATATATATATATATATATATACACGCACCCATACACGTGTGTATGGACAGGTTTCAAACACGCGAGTGTACTGATATACAGATGCATACACTAGTATACATATTCATCCACGTATTTAAAAGCACTTATGCACAGAACGTATCAATTATTAAAAATGTATTCAGTGTATACGAACATAAAACTTATTTCTATGAATAAAACGGGTTATCGTTCTAAGTCTGGCATAAATAAATAGAATATATGTGTGTGTGTATATATATATATATATATATATATATATATATATATATATATATATATATATATATATATATATATATATATATATATACTATATATATACTATATATATATATATATATATATATATATATATATATATATGTATATATATATATTCTGTATTTATTTATGCCAAAGTTAGAACGATAAACCGTTTATTTATAGAAATAAGTCTATTTTCGTATACACTGAATACATTTTTAATAAAATGATACGTTCTGGTGCATAAGTGCTTTTAAATACGTGGATGGAATATGTATACTAATGTATGTATCTGTATATCAGTACACTCGCGTGTTGACACCTGTCCATCACACGTGTATGGGTGCGTGTATATATATATATATATATATATATATATATATATATATATATATATATATATATTATATATATATATATATAAACACGCACCCATACACGTGTGTATTGACAGGTGTCTTTGCTGCATTTGTTTGAAAAGACGTGAGGAAAATCACATGGCTATTGACGAAGCCTTAGTATATCTACTCGTCGCCTTCTGGTAAGGTCACGGAAATATAATCCCGTGTTTAAGATTGTACACTGGACTTGAAACGTGAAAAAAATTCTTATTTTTTATGTGCATATTTCTTTTCATAATTTTTTTAAAAAGTAATTATTGTCATAGGAGGTCTCACTTGTGGAGTTATTTTGTTTTTCGTGTTGGTTGTATGGGCTTGTGGGGGGTGGGGGTAGGAGCTTGTGGGGGGAGGGGGTGGGGGAGACGTTGAGGGTGGTGTTTAATAATTTAATAGTATGTGGAAGGGACAGAAAATATTTCTCTCTCTCTCACTCTCTCTCCCTATCTCTCTCTTTACATATACATAGATTAGATATAATATATTATATATACATACACATACATATGTATATATAATTCTCTCTCTCTCTCTCTCTCTCTCTCTCCTCAGGTCAGCGACCTGTAACCTGTTGCCAGAAAACCGATATTGGCAACCTCAGGATTGTCCAGGTAGCGGGGCTTCTTCAATTGCAGATGCAACAGGCTGTTTCTGGTGTGTTTGTGGAGTGGAGGAATATGCTTTTCCTGTGGTTACTATTATTATTATTATTATTATTATTATTATTATTATTATTATTATTATTATTATTATTATTATTATTGTTATTATTGGGTTTTTATTCATTGTTATTTGTTGTTGCTTATTTACCGGTGCGTATTTGTCTTCTCGCTGCGTTAATTGTTTCTGGAACGCCGTCGATAACGTGGAATGCGAAATGTAGAGTGTTGAATTTGGATTATACTATCTTAGGACCTCTCTCTCTCTCTCTCTCTCTCTCTCTCTCTTCTCTCTCTCTCTCTCTCAAATCTGTGTGGTTCCGCCTGACCTCGCGAATTATTTCGATTTGTTCAGGTACAATCAAAACGCCCCTTTAGAAGGCTTCTCGCTTCATCATGTTGACCTGACGTGACCTTACTAGACCTGACCTGACCTGACTTACAACTGACCTCTCATTCAAAGTCGATTTGAGCAGGTATGATTAACGTTCCCCATGGAAGCCTTTTCGATTAGTCATAATGACCTGAAGCGACCCTACTTGACCTGACTTGACCCTATCTGACCTTACTTTGCATCACTATAACTGTCCTAACCTGACCTGATCTGACCTTGCCTGACATGACCTGACCTGGGCTGGCCTGAAGTGACCTGATCTGACCTTGCAAGGCATGACCTGACCTGGGCTGGCCTGAAGTGACCTGATCTGACCTTGTAAGGCATGACCTGACCTTGGCTGGCCTGATTTGACCTGACCTGACCTGACCTTATTCGCTCTGAACCTGCTTGATTTTTATTTCCTTTCTGGTAGTTATAGCCTGATTTTAATGATTTTATTAAACAGTTTGCCCAGGGGCCTCGAAAGGTGGGTGGGGGGGAGGTGGAGGGGAATTAAAGTTTTTTCGAATTTGCATAAACCTGATCTGCTTAGTTCTCAGAAGAGAGAGAGAGAGAGAGAGAGAGAGAGAGAGAGAGAGAGAGATTCTAAGTCTGTTACTTTACTCGTTGTAGATCTGACAGGGCCTTTTCTATTTTGTTTTAACAGAGAGAGAGAGAGAGAGAGAGAGAGAGAGAGAGAGAGAGAGAGGAATTGACCTGATTCTTTTTCCTCCGGACGAGTTGGGTGAGAAAGTAGAAAACTGGAAGAGGAATAGATGAAATGAATAAAAATGCAAGAATGTGAATAAAATGGGAAAGTAAAGAAAGAATGGAAAGAAAGTGGACGAATAATTTTGACAGTTCGGCAACAGAAAACGAGAGCAACGGAGGAAGAAAACGGGATGTAATTAATAGGAAATCACTACGATTAGAAAGTAAAAAAAAAATAATAATAATAATTACAAGAACGTGATGATGATTAGAAAGCAAAAGAGAAGAACCGACAGAAAAATGGACATTAAAAAAAAGATAAAAAAGGAAGGAAATATAAAATACGAAACTTGAAAGAAAAACGTATCCAAAACTTCATGTCAGAAGTAACTAAGATCACAGAGTCCGTAAGCGCGCACGCCCGTGACTCGACACTTCTCGGGCGGTGAGCGCCCGCGGAGACGGGTAGGAAACTGGGCGTGGGACTGTGACCTCTAAGGTACCTCCCATTGAGGTGGAAGTTGCTTTCGAACTCCCACTGAAGACATCATGCAGAAATCAGACCTCTATATACCCTTACAGTAAGGGTGAAAATACATTCGCTTTTAATTATGTTTTTTATCAAGTTAGAATTACACCGACTATTGCCGATTCTACTCCTTATCAAAGTCTCTCTCTCTCTCTCTCTCTCTCTCTCTCTCTCTCTCTCTCTCTCTCCTCCTTTTCGGTCTGGTCAGGTAACCCCGTTGGACTTTCCAAAAATGAAGAATGAGAATTAAAAGTAGTTGGGTACAAAAGTTGACCTTATGATGACGCTACCGTATTGAGATTGTTGTTCATTCGCCTGGTGTGGAAATACACATTAATTCTTTGATTTTCCTGACGTCCAAACACTTTAATATATTCTAAAAAAAACTTGTATTCTATTACACCTTCCACGCTTGGAAGAGCGTTTTGATCTATTTATCAAAACAATGATAGAGTTTACCATATTGCAACCATAGTGGTCAGTTCCAAAAATCTAT
>NC_061095.1:2860740-2909725 GCF_015104395.2 Macrobrachium nipponense
TTTTTGTTTTTCGTTGTTTTGTTCTTGAGGAAATGATTTCTGTATTTTATTCCGGAATTGAAACATTATAAATGCGTAGAAATGTGCGATACTTACAATTCTGATGCTATATATATATATATATATATATATATATATATATATATATATATATATATATATATATTATATATATATATGTATGTATGTATGTATACACACACATTACGATACCAAAACTTATTTACACACTCCATTTAAGTTCCTTAACCGCCAAGGTCACACACACATCATTCTGCCTCAATTGTCCGAAGCTCGAGTAGCCGATGTCGTACCGGCGTCGTTCAAGGCGCGCGCTCAGGGCCACGTCAATTCTCCCCTGCCAGACGGGGCGGGAGAAACAGCAGCAGCTCCTTCTCTTGCGTTGTGAGGCTGAAAGTGAGAAAGCCTGGTGACAGGGTCCTAGGTGGTCCTGATGAGGAATAATAATAATAATAATAATAATAATAATAATAATAATATCCTGTATTTCGGTTCAAGACCATATACAATGAACATACAAAATACACAGTAACATACACAATCTGATATATGAGTCAACATGATAGGAAAAATTAGTAATAGGCACTTATCCACAAAATAGCTGAGGTAGCATAAAAAATAGTAATCATAATACTGGTAATAGTAATAATATTGGTGAGAAAAAAAAAAATGCATTGAGAGTTATAAACAGTTAGTGCACAAATTATATAGCTTAAATTTCACTAGAGACCTTAGGTGGTTACAGTAGTCTGGTCCAGAGGGCTAAATACATAAATTGAATGTATATATATATTATATATATATACATATATATATATATATATATATATATATATATACATACATATATACACATTCATATTAGTATATATACATATATACATATTCACCCCCCCATATATATACGGTAAAGGAATATTCCCACTGAAAATATAGGCCTAAGGAGACTTTAAATAAAATTGAAATGCTTGGTTATGGTGTCCTAGATGTTCCTGAATGATAAGGAATAGGTAAAGGAATAGTCCCACTGAAACTATAGGCCTAAGGAGACTGCAAATCAAGAGGGAATGCTCAGTAGATAAGGAATAGGTAAAGGAATATTCCCACTAAAAATATAGGCCTAAAGAGACCTTAAATCAAGTGAGAATGCTTAGTAACGGTGTCCTAGATGTTCCTTAAAGATAATTTACAGGTAAAGTATTATTCTCACTGAAACTATAGGCCTAAGGAGACTTTAAATCACGAGAAAATGCTTAGTAACGGTGTCTCAGATATTTCAGAACTAGATGAAGAACAGGGAACAGGATATTCTCACTGGAAATATTAAGAATAATATTTAAAAAAAATCGTTAATCTTCCCTTGGAATATTGTCAATGATGATGAATGACAATGAGAAATGAATGGACTTATTTGTTGAATAATATTAGGGTCATGTACCGTGATGTTATATGTAGATTATATTTTCCTGGATCCATGCCTGGTGGATAAGCAATATTATTATTATTATTATTATTATTAACACTATGTAGAAAAATATTTTGAGCAAAGAAATCAACCTTTGTTTTGAAAAACACATTTTGTGCAAAAATTCAACAGTATGTGAAAACGTATAATCATATTTTGGACAAATTGACATTTTGTGCATATAATCATGTTTTTTCTCAAGAAAAAAAAATTGCAAAAATCAACATTTTATAAAAACTCGGGTGTTTTTTGCAAATGATAAAATAAAATACCATAAAAATAAAAATAAATCGACATTCCCTACAAAAGTTCAAAATTTTCTCCCCAAATCAACTTTCTACACAAATTGATATTTTGTGCAAAACAATTAAATTTCCTGAAAAAAAATTAAAATTGACTGCCTAAACAAATTAATTTATTGCAAAAAAATAAATAAATAAAGTTTCCTGCCAAAAAAAAATCAGCAAAAAAATTTAATTTCCTGCAAAAAATCCTGAAAAAATGCCTGAAATAAAAAAATTCCAGCCCCCAAAAGAAACAAAAAAAAAAATTTATAAAATAAAATCAAATAAATTCCAGCAAAACCCAACATTTTATGCAATAATCTACATTTTCCTGAGCCGATTCAACGCCACCCCAACCCCCCCTACCTCCCATCCCCGCCCCCACACTCACACCAAGAAGCAAACAAGCAACTCGCCAAGCGCGGAAACCAACCCCCCCTAAAAAAAAAAAAAAAAAAAAAACAAAAAAAAAAAAAAAAAAAAAAAAAAAAAAAAAGGAGACATTGTTAGAGACATTCAATCGCTTTCAATTGCATCCAATCACCTCCCGAGATCAGAGAGAGAGAGAGAGTAGAGAGAGAGAGAGAGAGAGAGAGAGAGAGAGAGAGAGGAAAGGAACCATAAACCATATTGCAGTGCAACATTGAAATCCAAAAAAATTACCTAACTGCCTGGCGTGACTGATCGCCCTAGAGCGATTTGCAATTTCGTATATTATTATTTCTCATTTTTTACAATTTTTATCTCAGTCACCAGGGGGTGAGGGGGGGGGGGGGGGGGGGTGGGGGGGGGGGGGGGGCTTCGCAGGAATGTCTTTTGACTGTCTGCAGGAGTTTTGACCAACGCGTCGTGGAGGTGACCACGCCTAGTATATTTGATTAGGTTGGTCAGTTTCCTGTTTATCATTATTATTATTATTATTATTTTTTTTTTTGCTCTATCACAGTCCTCCAATTCGACTGGGTGGTATTTATAGTGTAGATTATATTATTATTATTATTATTATTAGTTATTAGTTATTATTATTATTATTATTATTATTATTATTATTATTATTATTATTATTATACAAAGGCATCTTTCTTGTAGAAATTCCTCTGAGAGGAGGAGATGGAGACCTCTTGAAATAATATTATGAGAGACTGAGATTTCAACAAGCACTTCAATTGTAATTAGTGGAAATTTGAAGTGAACCATTATTGATGGTTTGAAAATATTGAAAACATGAAATAAACCGCTGAGACTTTGAAAAAATATTATTAATTGAAAGGGTTATATTTTAAAAGAGTATTTAAAGCAAAATTAGTGAAAACTTTAAACAAACCACTGAAGGTTTTTTTAAAATGATATTAGAAAATGCTGGTATTTTGATAAGTTTGTTAGTAAGATCAGTTAAAATGTTACATAAACCATTGATGGTTTTAAATTGTTATTGAAAAACAAGAAGATTTTTTTAGTAAAATTAGTTGAAATATTAAATAAATCACCGAGGGCTCTAAGAATTATGTTAAGACCGATGCTTCGATAACTGTGTTAATAAGATTAGTAACAATGTTACGTTAACCATTAAATAAACCATAAAAGCTTTTAGAAATATTATTGAAAAAACTGATATTTTAATAAGTTTTTTTTATCAAAACTAGTAAAGGTGTTAAATAAACCATTGAAGGTTCTAAAAATAATATTGAAAAGAGTGGTACTCCAATAAGTATGAAAGTAAAATTACTTAAAATATCATGTAAACCGTTGAGGGTTTAGAATTATTATTAAAAACACCGATATTTTACTAAGTTTTAATTAAAACTAGAAAAAGTGTTAAATAAAACACTGAGGGTTTTAAAAATATTCAAATAACTGTTAGTCCAATAAGTATGTAAGTAAAATTAGTAAAAATTTTATTAAATAAACCATTGAGGATTTTAATTTTTTTTTAAAAAGACAGACACTCAAATATCTATATGTAAATAATATTAGAAAAAAAAAACATGTCCAGTAAACCATTGAGCATTTTCAAAATATGTAAATTACTGATACTTATTTAAGTTTTTTTTAGTAAAATAGTAAAAAATATCATTAGATGGTTAAACTACAGATAAATTTATTAATCCACTTAAAATATAACTATAGTTAATCTTTTGACAGATTATTTTCAACTAGTGATGAATTATTATTATTATTATTATTATTATTATTATTATTATTATTATTATTATTATTTGAGCACTAAAAAATACACAGTTACAGATTAAATTATGTATACTATATAAAACAGTTTGCTATATATAATTATGGAGTTTCATAACATAAATTGTTTGTCACGAGGTTGTGAATTTCTTAGCATTATTATTATTATTATTATTATTATTATTATTATTATTATTATTGCATAGAATGAGAGAGGAAATATTCAGAGCAGCGAAAGTGATATTTTGAAAAAAAAAAAAAAAAAAAAAAAAAAGATAGTGAGAGTGATTTGCTTGAGTGAAGACCAATTTGACAAATGGCGTATCGATTTGTCAAACAATTGCACTCAGGCATGTACGTACATACGTATACATACATACATACATACATACATACATACATACATATATATAAAAGTAACCTTACTGGAGAAAATACCTATTAACGCATTAATGAAATCTGCCTTTTAATAATATTACCCTTTTCAGCGGTATTTTTTTAAACAAGTCTTTTCAATAATATTCCATTTCCCTCAACAGGGTGAGAGCGGCAGTGGAAAACGAGCACTTTAAATATATCTAGGATAGAGGTGAGTGGTGCATTGTGTTTGGCGGTACTGTGCGTTTCTAATGAGCCATCTGAGTATATATGAGTGTAATGCACATACCAGTGCACACACAAGGAAGACAAAATAACCTTTACGTCAAGCAATTGGCATTACGGCACACTGCATCGACCAGAATTCAAAACTGATCGTGAGAAAAAGCTAAGAGAACTCACGGCCTTATAATATCATTAATACTCGTCTAATACCACTTACGTATGACGTCATACGTTGCACTATATCCGTTAGGAAGATGAATGATCCTTCTATCGTTCTTTGAAGGGAAAGAAAGGAAGGAAAAGGATATCATATTTAAAGATACAAAGGTTACATTCCCCCATTTTTAAAATCCATGGGGTCTCTCTGAAGGGCATCAGAAATGTACTCGGGAGCCTCACCAGCGACACGTCGAACCCACGTGAAACAGGCAGTTTATTCCATGGAAAACCGACCTAGCTAATAGAAATGCTTGTAGCTTATTTATTTATCTATCAATGTATTCGTATTTTTATATATTTGTTTATATACTTGTCAGGGTTGTTAAGAAATCGTTTTTTTTTTTCATAATCAGACAATTTCTTCCATGGAGAAACGACCTAGCTTATTTATTTATTTATCAATTTATTCGTATTTTTATTTATTTGTTTGTATACTAGTCAGGGTTGTTAAGAAATCGTTTTTTTTTAATAATCAGACAATTTCTTCCATGGAGAACCGACCTGGCTAATAGAAATGTTTATGGCTTATTTATTTATTTATTTATCAATTTATTCGTATTTTTATTTATTTGTATATATACTAGTCAGGGTTCTTAAGAAATCGTTATTTTTTTCTATAATCAGACATTTATTCCATAAAGCTGATAGAAATACCTAGAGTTTATCAATTTCTTGATCAATTTATCCGTATTTGTGCTTATTCGTGTACTTATCATTATTTACAAGTCCATACGTTGCCGGAAGTCCTAGTTTTGGCAAGGGGTGGGGGTGGGGGGTTGGGGGTGGGGGGGGCTCCTTAAATTTGTGGTGCAGTTTCTGTAAACAGTACCTCAGCCCAGCAACAACTTCCTGTGAGGAAACATATATCTAGCGAGCGTCGTAATACTTTGGTTTAGAGTTACGTGTAAGTATCCACATCATAGCAATCATTTTCCTTGTATATTTTTATTTTTATTTTGTGGCAAATATCCCTTTGTTGAGACTTATACACTTAAAACGTTTATTTGTCAGTCCATCTTTTTGTTGTATATTTTTATCTTTTTATTTTATTTTATTTTGTGTGTGTGTATACAGGTATAAGAGACGATTTTTAGTTTATGAAGTTGATAATAATAACATTACTCAAAACTCTTTACAAAATTAATTTTTTGTCTATTATTTGAGGTCACGGAGCTTAGGTAAGTATATAATATATATATATATATATATATATATATATATATATATATATATATATATATAATATATTATATATATATATATATATATATATATATATATATTATATGTGTGTGTGTGTGTGTGTGTGTGTGTGTGTGTGTGTGTGTGTATATATATATATATATATATATTATATATATATATAGTATATATATGTGTGTGTGTGTGTGTGTGTGTGTGTGTGTGTGTGTGTGTGTGTGTGTGTGTGTGTGTGTAAAACAAAGAAATCGACAGAATAAGTGTAGTAAAAATTAAGCCAATTATCAAGGTACTTCCAAATAATATAAGCAAAGACATGCTATAAAAATGGAATATAACAAAGTGAGAGAGAGAGAGAGAGAGAGAGAGAGAGAGAGAGAGAGAGAGAGAGAGAGATAGGACACCTATGAGATTAGAACATTGAGTTTCGTGTTTTGTATTAAAAAAAAAACTTAGTAAATGGCCATGTATTAACAAAGTGTTATGTGGTAATCTATCTATATACGTATGTCTTATGTATGTATTATGTATGACAAGAACGCGTGTATACTCACAGCCTCTTACCTATATATGCATTGACAGTGTATGAAGACGTGAAGACAAGTGGAAATACTTGACGTATATGGACGGTAACCTATAACAAAAGGTCAGTAGCAATTGACGAATGAATTATTGGTGTTTCGAAATGTCACGTGCGGCGTTTGACTAACCCATCTTGGCTGGTCCCGTGAGAGAGAGGGATAGAGAGAGAGAGACAGAGAGAAACTGGTGTAGATTTATAGAGAGAAGTAACTCAGTTCAAAAGGAGAGATGATAAATTATTTACATGTTTACATTATAAAGACAGATTAGAGAAAATGGATTGGGAGAGAGAGAGAGAGAGAGAGAGAGAGAGAGAGAGAGAGAGAGAGAGAGAGAGAGAGAGAGAGAGAGAGAGAGAGAGACTTCCTCGGTTATATGATACTCCCAAACCATTATGTGCAGGCTACCATAGTCCCCCTATTAACGTCTGCAAAGAAAACGGTCTTCTTTGTGTACATTCGAACTTGCTCGAAAATCTGTGCCATAAACTTAATGATGAATTTCATTCGCAATTAGTTTATAGAAATATTCAATCTATTTTTCTTGCTATTTTAAATTTAGATAAATGGTAAATTATGTTAGTATAGGATTAATAGAGCCATTTATTTATCAATAAGATTATTAACGAATTTGTCTCCAAGCGTGAGAACATGGTGACGATTTTGAGGACGTCGTAGACTTAAGATAAACTTACAGAGAGACGCTTTATTTGCGCGTGTTTATCACGTCCATAAATCGTTGATAAAGCGTCTTAATTCGTCATAATATCACCATCGCTAAATATAGTCCCCAAAAGCTTTCTCGAATCCCCCTCACGTCCAACATACTGTTTGTTTATGTCGTGTCACGTTGCGTCTATTTCAAAATTCCCGTCGTGTCTATTGCCCCAGAATTTTGAAATGACGTTTTGTCATTCCCGCGAGAGCACATTTCGCCATTTACTTGAAAATTAATGGTATTCCAGAGGCCCAGCTCTTTCCCGAATTTCGAAAGGGACCGTCTGGCGAAATCAAGCACAGCTGAGACCAGGGTTGCCATCAAGGGCTACAAGCAGCGAAAGTGGGCTACTTCTTAAGTGCCCGCCGCTATTATATGCTTCTTTTCGAATCTAGCTTCCGCGACGCCTGGGCACAAACTTTCTTAGCAGTTTAAAACAGTTTTCGTAGGAGTAACTTGGGCTACTTATTCGAGGAGAGTTACTGTTCATGCTTTTATAAGGAAATATTGATACATTTTCGAATAGGCATTAATCAAAACCTCATTTCGTTTCTAAGATTCCTTTAGAAAGAGTTTGAGCACCAACTAGGCCTACAGACTGTAGTTTCTCCCTTTAAATTAATCTTCAGAAACTACCATTCCCCAACTTATATCTGTCAGGTACATCTCAACCTTAGGGAGTTAAATAAAAACTAGGCCTACGTAAGTCTTCTGCAGAATTTCTTTGTCAAATTAGTGGCTTGCTACTTCCGTAGGCCTAGAATATGTTGAACCTCGGATATGAAGCATTGGTCGTGTATATGAAACCACAAATAGCACAGTTCTCATTTACAAAAAATAGTTATACGTCTCCATTATATAAGAATAAGTTTTGGTTAAATCTTGATTTTAACAATCACTTGTTTAATCCAGTCGAGTTAGGCGAGGGTATGACGAGGAACTTTTAAAATAAAATAAAACCGGGGTTACAAACTTGAGTTTTGAAATGTACGAGTAACGTACACTTAATTATTCATTGGACAGTATCCGAGACCGAGCGTTTTACGAGCCACAACTTTCCTGGTCATTTTTATTTCAATGAGGTGAACCAGTGTCAAAATTAGTAGTCAACATACTCACAGATCCATCTATTGGTTTTAAAAACAAAGTAAGCCTAAAACCTTAACGGAAACAAAGAAACAACAATACCTTCTAACATATTTTTTCTGCTCTATGTATTTTTTTATATGTATATTTTTTTACAAGGCTACAACGTGTTGTCCTTATATGTCTAGTGAAAGACGTGTGTGTGTGTGTATTGTTTTATATACTATATATATATATATATATATAATTCGTTTTTTGTGTCAGTTTAACCATCTATGGGTGGATGTTCTATATGAAAATATCCTGTGATACATTAGACCTATAGTGGACAACGCGTCAGTTAGGCGAGCTATAGGACTAGAGAAGTTGAGATAATTCAGCAGCCACACTGCATTAATATATACTTCTTTACTTCCGGCTTATGTTCCAGTTACAGCATTACAGTTTTATTCAATATTCAATATTTTCCTACTAATCAGATTTCACGGTACCCTGGAAATCAGGATTATATTAAAATTAGAAATGTAATACAAACCAGTTTTAGGTTTGGTCTAAAGTATTCATGCCTAGGTACATGCTCGGGTGCTTAACTGATTTGCTCTCTGTAAACTAAAGTCAAAATCCTTAAAAACTGGAAATCCGTAAAACATCTGGAAGTTGAAACAAAATTTATTTAATAGCCACACTTTCAAAATTGAATTTGCTAACTGTCCGAATTAATAGACCAATAAAATTCTAAGATTTGTAATACTATTTCTGTGCCCATTTACCTTTATAAATGGAAAATAGTCCATATATTGTTTATTGGGGCATTCCTTACCGATTAATATGCATGCACGTGTTTTTGTTTTGAAAATATTGTGAGAGGTGCTACCAATCTTTAGATTGGTAGCACCTCTGATAAATTATGATTAAAATAATGATAAAAAAACAAAGCCACTTGGCTAGCTACTTCTCTCCGCCCTCAATGGGCGTGTTACTATAATTCCTGAATAAGAATATATAACAATAAACATATTACTCTAAAGAAATATATATAAAAATATCTGTAGGAAAAAACCAGGCTACGGACACGAGGAAGGAAAAAAAAAACTTTTTTTAGCAAGCAACCCGTCTACTTCCCACCTCCCTCGATGGGCGTTTTACTGTAATTCCTGTATTAGAATATATGAATATACACACATTATTCTAAAGAAATATATATAAATATCTGTAGAAAAACCAGGCTACGGACAAGAGAAAGAGAGAGAGAGAGAAAAAAAAAAAACACTTTTTTTAGCCAGCAACCCAGCTACTTCCCGCCGCGTCCGGAGGGGCGTTGGCAACGCCGGCGGGAGAGATACACAGACACCACAAGAGGAGTTTAGTCGTCAGCCATCGTCGCGTTGTTGTGCAAAAGGGAGCAACAACAACAACAACAACCAGGGACACAACAGGACCTTCCGGTGCCTCTGGGAAGTCGCTTTCGCCTCCTCCTCCTCCTCCTCTCTGTGAAAATCATGGGTGCCGGACGCGCGAACAGAACTGGTCGTTTACTGCTCTATCTCAATTACTACAAGTAGAAGCGAGTGTCCGTAGGCCTATAGGCCGCCGCTCTTCCTCCTCCTACCTCCTCCTCCTCCTCCTCCAATTCCTCCTTCTCCTCCTCCCCCAAACGCCCCCCTTATAAACCCTCCCCTCCCCCTGCCTCTTTTATAAAAAATAACAACCCCTTCTCTCTTTTTACGGTGATTATCAAAATTTTAAATAACTAAAATTAATATTATTAAGTCCGTTTTAGGCATTTTTGGAGGAAGAACCTTATATATATTTAATTTAACCATCTTTCTCGTTTGCGAACCCCCCACCCCCATCCCCCCGTAGTGCGGTGATTGTCGAAATTTAAATTTAAAAAATTATTAAGTGTTTTGCGTATTTTTTGGAGGGGAAGAAAATTATATTCATAAATCTATTTTATTTAATCTAACTTCCTCCAACCAACCTTTCTCGCAAACGCTTTTTTTAACGACCCCACCCCCCTTTATCTGCTATAAACGCCCCCCCCCCCCAATCCCCTTATAATAATAATCGTGACTAAACCTATTAAATGGTTGATTTGAAATCACCTTTAAAGGTGTATAGTGATTATTATAGAATCCTCATTTGAAAAGAATTTTTTTCGAGTGTAAATCTCATATAGAATCTCAGTTTTTATTTTATATATAATATAAATAAAACCACCAGCTACACAAGTGTTCTCGTAATAATAATTTTTAATAGTAGTCGTTAAATCTCGATTTAGGAATCTCATTTATAATTTTAAAAATTATTTTTAATTTAAAAAATAAACTCTGTATTTAATGCTTTAAAAAGGCGGCCTCTAAATCTCTGAATTTAACTTTAGCATATTTCGTGTTTTGTTAATTAATTATTATATAATAATCCAATTGCATATTGTAATTATTAGATTACTAATAATTAATTATCAGGCCTATTTCCTGCTTTTGTCAATTATTAGGCCAATTATTTGATTAATAATTACTAGTAATATTCCTAGTAATAATATTAATAATTACTAGGATTATTTCGTATCCATTAAACCTAATTCCTAACCCTGAATAATTCTTAGGCCTATTTAGCAATATTGAAAGATAATAATTGTCGTTTTAAAAACCCAAACAAAGCATCTTAATTAGTCAATTATTGCCCACCCCCCCTGCTCCCCTCACGACCACAAGCACCCCCCCAACCACCCCCCAAACGCCCTCACTATGATGAAGATGATAATGATGATGATAATCTCGGCCGATTCCCAAGCGATAATAAGACATGGGCGGTTGTAGGTAGGCCTAAGGCCTAAAAGAAAGAAAAAGTGAAGTGGTGAGTGTGTGTGTGTGAGCGTGCGTACAGTGGACCATCCTCGTAGGCCTATCCGAAATAATCTGTCTATTATGAGCGAGATGGTGAAAGCCAGGAACTACGACGAAGATGGGTTTGTCAAGAGGGCGGCTTGCATTTGCGTCAACAAGGATGAGACCGAGGTGAGTATATGTGGGCCTATATAGGCCTATGGTAGGATTTTTCCTGTTTTTATAGGCCTAGGTTAGGGAAGGGCCAGGCCTAGGCCAGGTTGCTTTGGTTATATCGGACGTAGGGCTAAGGCAGAGGGTTCCGTATGGTTACAGTAAGTTTCCATAGGTCTAAAGTCAGGTTTTTACAGGCCTAATTCAGGTTTTTATAGGCCTAATTCAGGTTAATTTTGGTCCGTTGGTCTAAAGTCAGGTTTTTATAGGCCTAGGCCAGATTGCTTTGGGTATTTCAATGATCGTATGCCTAAGGCGAGGTTTCCATATGCTTAATTTTGGTTTCCGTCGCTCTAACTCAGGTTTTTATAGGCCTAAATCAGTCTAGGCCTAGGCTAGGTTAGGTAGGGCAGGTGACTGATGCCATGAGAAGATGAAAACCTATGCGCCAATGGCAGATCCCTCGCACATCTGAACCAATCTGGTTACGTAACACAAGGTTAGACCTTGATCCTAAGGGTAATATGATTGTCCATCTGCTACCTACTGCGCCCTTTGAGTTTCATGATTAGACTGTAATTAGGTAGATTATTTTCTGGCTAAATATTCCTGTAATTAAATTATTTCTTATATCAGCCTAGGCTAATCGCATGTATTTCTTCATGGTAAATCTAGCTGCTAACTCCGTGTCTGGTATTTCTTTGGAATTTGCAGTTTCCTATAGTATTTCGGTTGCTTATAAAAAATTTACTGTTTTTTTTGGGGGGTCGACTGTGATAAACCCCCAGGGGCAAGTGCTAAACACGGTGTAATACATTTGACGGCCCATTCCCTAGAGGCTGTCGTATTCGCGGGAACGTTCCATGCAGTCTGTGCAGATTTATTGCCTAAAATTACCCTCTTCACTGCCATTGTGATTGTGGCCATCTGTTTGGTATATATACCCAGTGGTAAGCATGGGAAATCTAATTGGGCCTTTACATCCTGGTTATTGAGGGGGGCAATGCTGAAGCAGTTGGTCGCATGTTGTACCTAAAGTTAGGTTAAGATACATTCTTTAATTAGGACAGGTGAGTGCTGCGGCTGCACATATTATGTTATGATGAGTACCATCCTATTATTTTAACCTGCTTTTAAAACATTGCTTTTGACAGACCCCCACATTTTTCATTACCAATTTCTTGGCGACTTGCCTAACAGTTTATGGCAGCTCATAGTAGGAAAACTGGATTGTTTAGTTGGAGAATAAATAAAACACAGGATTTATGATAAATACACGTAGTGTACATGAAAAAATATGGTGTTGGGTACATGCCATGGTTTAATAAACGACCGGATGTTGAGTAAGGACGATGATCGTTGGTAAAAATTGCGCCAGATAGCACAGCAATCTAAACCTGTTCATGCTAAGAATCACTTTATAGCAATATGATGGTTTAAACTTGTGAAACACATGAAAAGCATGAAAAATATGTACTTTTGAATACTCTATACTGTACATATGTACTGTGTTGTATTGTATATTTTGTTTACGTACTTTTATTAGCATAATGATGGAAGGAGAGTTTTGCCTGGCATTTACTAAAGCTTTTCTTTTTGTTTACATACTGTAATTCACTTGATTTTGATATTTCTCATTATAACAGTTTTTTTGTTAATCACAGCAAAGATCAAATATACTTCATATCCTGTTGGTAATAATACGTAATATGTTATTACGTATTTTCAATAAATGTGTAGGCCAAGAACACTTAACTTTCAGAAGTGTCCAAGATGTTTAATTTGACTTGGCATCAAATGCACTCTATATTTAACCACAGTTATGACAATTAATTTGTCTTTTTTTTTTTATAATTTATGAGTTCATTCAATATTACAGAATTTTTCTCTGAAACTGCTTTTTACAGCACTTAAATACAGAATTGACGCTATCTGTTACTCTGTGCATTGCGTAGTATACTACAATCATTTATGCTTTCAGATTAATGTAAATAAGTTTTTGAATGCCACATAAAACCAGAGGAACAGAAACAAATCCCAAGCATAAGGTGTTGTGTAGTTACATTGTAATGAAGTACTGGCACATTACAATAATCCCCAGTACCCAATAGTAGTGAGGCAAATGCAATGGCATAGAATAGCATATATATGTGTTACAGTATGTAAATGGAAATTTGATATGCGACTCATGATTCACTATGTGAGATGTGTCCAAGATTCTGCAGAATGTGAACTATTACTGTAATGACAACGTAGCCACATTGAGGGCATTGTCAATGACAGCCGTTCTCAACAATAACTTGGCATTATTCTTACCATTTACTTGCATTATTGTGGAGTGATCATGTTACAGGCTCTGTATTAATTGCTAGAGGCTCTTTTACTAGGATACTGAGACAATCACAAGATGGTTGAATCGTGTACTAAGCAATTTTGGTTCATAGCATAAACCATTTGTTCCACATTAAGTATTGTACATCCCAGTGGTTTACAATGTACTACTCAGTCTTGACAACCTTGTTGATGTGGGCTGGAACTGCCTCTTTAAAGGAGGAGGTTAGGATTACCAATGTAACTGTGTGGGACTGTACTTAATCCCTTACTTTTAAGAAGTGGTTAATGGTTGGGGCCATGAAACCACCATAATGAATGAGGTAATGACACTATATCTCTTCTAGCAATGAATGCAGCATGTACCTCCCCATGATGCAATTGTGAATTGAGTAACCTCCCTCATCTCTGGTTTAGTGTGGTTGAAGAATCCTTAGTAGGAATCTCATATACTGGAACAGATCATTGTCCAGTTATTAATACAAGCCACAGAACTCCCACTAGTGTTTGTACCCTGCTTGAGTCACAAGAAACTCAAGAACTTATGTTTTTTAAAGGCTTTAGGATGTCTTAACAGTTAAACTAAGGTAAATTATCGTCACAGCTCAGCTCTGTAATGCTGTAACAGTGTACCACAATCATTTAACAAGAAACAAGCTCCAAAATAAGTTTTTTGACAAATTTAATCTCCATTAATTAATTGCTGACATACAACTGCAACTTTGCAATGTGTTGATATCACACACTTATT
The DNA here is from genome assembly GCF_015104395.2 of Macrobrachium nipponense. Taxonomy (NCBI): domain Eukaryota; kingdom Metazoa; phylum Arthropoda; class Malacostraca; order Decapoda; family Palaemonidae; genus Macrobrachium; species Macrobrachium nipponense. Next base: position 2,875,186 of record NC_061095.1, read on the forward strand.
GATCATCTGGGCAAGGCTCGCTTTGTTGCAACTTGCTTACGTCAGCTCCTACAGTATTTTAGAGAAGATTTCCCATTTCATGCCATATTTGATCCATCCCTAGCCCAGACATGTTCCATGTAGTCCCCAGGTTACAATGGGTTCAGCTTACGACGTTCCGAGGTTAGGGCCCTTTTCAAGTATATTCATCAGAAATTATTTCCAGGGTTACGACGCCTACAACGCTCATCTGGCAGAATAAATATGACACCAAAAATGCAAAATAATCAATATTTGAAGGTTTTTTTGATACAAAATGCAATAAGAATGAAGTTTACATAGTTTTGAATGCACCCAAAGCATTAAAAGTAAGGTTTTCTTAGGATTTTTGGTGATGTTCCGGCTTACGACGATTTTCGGGTTACAACGCGTCTCAAGAACGGAACCCCTGACGTAACCCGGGGACTGCCTGTACTATAGTTACTTCATTACTCATTAAAAAAACTTTTAGTTGGTGCCCTATAATATATAGTGTACTATTACATATATATACATAGTATAAAGTAGTACTGTTTTTTTTTTTTAAGCTTAAGATAATGAAAAACTTTATTTTTTGTAGGTTCTGCTGGTGTCATCCAGAAGGGACTCTCGACTATGGATAGTTCCAGGAGGCGGAGTCGAACCTGACGAATTACCAGATATGGCTGCCATTCGAGAGGTGCGGGAAGAAGCAGGGGTATGTGGTATGCTTGGACGCTGTCTTGGTGTGTTTGAGGTGGGTATTTTTCTATTTTTTTCTCTTTCATAAATTAATTGGATGAGTTTATTATTGAACATGAGAGGTACTGAGTGTACGTCTGTACCATTTTTTTTGCTGCTTTTCTTCCATTGTCTCCCATAATTTGTATTTGTTCGTATGCATATGCAGACAAAACTCTTGCTTTGCTTAAGCCTGGATTGTCTGTTAGGATGAGAATAGTGCTTTGAAAATCGGTTGAATTGTACGAATAAGGTTTAATTATCTTACCAAAAATTTGATAGAATTTTGATAAACAAGAAAGAAGTGGGGAAGGGAAAAGTCAGCATTTTAAAGAAATGATAGTCTTATCTCCTGAGGGAGGAATGCTTCATAAATCAGTAAAGACAGGCACAAAGAAAAAGTTGTAGGGCTCAGTGGTATAGGGAAGTAAAGTTACATTGAGAGAAATATAAGATGGCTGGCCAAGACCAGTCCAATTACGCCACTGAGGCGCTTACAATCTTTGATATGAGGCTTTTCCCTTGCAGTACCTAGAGGACATTACTTTTGCAATCATGTAGGTTAAGTGGTTAGGCACAGATGACTTTATTTTGCTGACCACTACAAATTGGCTTAATTTTTATGCTAATTTGAGAACAAATCTCTTGAGTGATTTAGTAGGAATCAAGAAATGTGACTCCGTTGTATTCATAATTCACTGTAGTACTACTTGATATTTGTATGGTGAATAATGGCCCTGTCAAGCACTTCTGCACATTTGAATTTCTGCAGCTTGGTTAATTCATCTGGATGCAGTGGTGGTTTTTGTATAAACAAAGAACATAACAATGAGGAATTAGGTGCACGATCCTAGACAATTCTGCATATGTATATTGGCTACACTTACAAATACGTATCTTATTATCACCACATGCACAAGCAGATGTGCCAAAGATTTACAGATACGTAGTATACGGATTTGCAGTTTGTTCATGAAACTTACCTGTCAGATATATATATAGCTGTATTTTCTGAAGTCCGACAGAAATTCAAAAACTTCCGGCACACACAGTGGTCGGCCAGGTGGTTAGTACCCATTCCCGCCGCTGGGAGGCGGGTATCAGGAACCAGTCCCATTTTCTATTCATAATTTTTCTGTCGCCGGTGCTGGAAACACCTGTTTTCAGTACCTCCGTCTTAGGATTTTGGAAACTTCATGGCCGCTAAATATCCTAATTGTCTTTTGATTTATTGACTTGGATTTGTGGCTAGGCATAACGCTATCTTAAATTGTTTTGAATATGATTCATTTTTGTTTATCTGAATCTAGTTAGGCTAGTTCAGAGGGTGTTGTTCTGCTAAGATAGGGTGTGGCTACCGAAAGCTTCGGTAGTTCCGCACTCGATATGCACGAGGGCTATGTGTCTTGCTTCTTTGTTGAGATTTGTCATGTAAGGAGTGTGAGACTTTGTCTAATTCCATAAGGAAGACGTATGATTTCATATGTACGCAATTAATCAGTAAACAAAGTCAGGGTAGGCTAACCTACCTGTAGACTATTTTGCCTAACCCTGTAGTATGGCCTACGGGCTATAAATATGTCTCGTGAGGTAATGCCCTTTACGTTATAGATTCCATCTGTATCTTGGAATCTAAGGTGCTCGCTCTCCTATCATTGTGGTGAAAAGTGCTACTTCTGTAGTTGTTACTCCTAACCCTGTAATGTTGCCTTCGGGCCCTAAACAGTTTCTGTAGAGGGTATTGACCTTTCTCTGATACTCTATCGATTCGTAACTTAGAATCGAAAGTGCTGGCTTTGGAGAGCAAAAAGTGAAGTGGCTAAGTGCAGTGACAGTGCCCCTTGTGTAGTGGAGGGTGCGTCAGATCGGCCTTATTTTCGCCTCTAGGCCGGGACCTCTGCTTGACTCCCAGGAACAGGGAGAGAGCATTGTCGAAAGCCGAAGGAGGGTTACGAGGAACTCCCACCGATCTGACGTGCCTTCGGCAGACCTGAAGTTACTCCCAGGCTGCCAAAGTGCGTGCACGAATCCTGAAGGATTGCTTCTCGTCCTCCGAAGCGTCCTCCCTGCGCAGGGTTTGGAGCTTTCGGAAGGACTCGCGCCCTCTAAATAGAAGCTTTATAGAAGAGGACGTTTCACGTCCCTCTCTCTCTCTCTCGTCATGCGTTGCAGTGAGAAGTAAGAAGGCGAACGTCGCCTGAACTCGTGTACGTCTTTCCACCGAGAAAAGGGAAAGCAAGTCATATTAGCAGGACGCTTTTGAGCGCGGACGTCCTAGCTTTGTTGCTGTGAGAATAAGAAGGCGTTCCCTCGCCCCGCGTATTCTCACACGATCAACCCTTCACCTGAGACTGCTTCGTGCAGTCGGTTTTCTCTCCGAGATGTCTAATGCTCTTCCCTGAAGGCAGTTTCGCTTGCATTGACGCCTGTCAGGAGCGTGACGCTTTTCTGCACGTTTTTTTTTGACGCTCGGCTTGGACGGGACGTTCGGATGGACGCCAGGCGAAGCGCGCGGGTGCACGCCAAGCGCGCACCAGTAGAGGCCGAGGCCGAGCGCACGCCATTGTGGATACCGAGCGCGAGCGGCGCGCCGAGAGTGCTCGCTGCTCGCCAGTGGACGCCGAGCAGGGCGCGCCGAGAGTGCTCGCTGCTCGCCAATGGACGGCCCGAGCGTGCTCGCTGCTAGTCAGTGGACGCCGATGCGCGCACGCCATGGTGTGTCGCCTGGCTGAACGTTTCTGTTGAAGTCTTCAAGCTGATTTGGGCCTAAAGATTTTTTACCTAACTTCGGTGATCCCTTCTACATCGCCTGCGAAGAATGTGAAGTAAGCAGTGCTTCGGAGGAAGCTTAAAGTGAAAAGGCAACTTCGTTTTCGAAACCCAGCAAGACCACGGGTTTCGTGAATTATAGAGGTCTTTGTCAGTAATATTGCTTTTCGTAAAGTCCAGGATTGGATGGAGTTATGGAAAGCTCAAGGAAAGATCTCTTTTGCTCTACCGCAGTCAAGACTTTGCGGTAAGGCAGCTATGGGTTATGTAAAAGCTCGACGTCCTGCACGTCAGGACTCTCGGCTACGTTCAGTAGGATTCTTGCAAAGGCACTCATCAAAAGGAGGAAAGCGCAAGACAGGACTTCCTTTGCCATACTGCCAATAAATTTTGATACGGGAGAGGAAGCTGGTTGGAGAGTTTCTTCCTCTTCCCAGGATAATTTTGCAAGCTTTTTAGCCCATCTGAAAGGGCTTTTCAGATGATAGATTTTGTTAGTTCCTAGTCGGGACTTACGCTGCCGAATTGAACATCGTCGTTCTACCTGTCGTAAGCCGTCTCTTAACAGGATTCTTGCCCCTTCCTCGTTTGAGACGGGAATCGAAAATAAAATGCTCGACTTCCTGGATTACGTTTTGTCAATTCAGTGAATTTCCCCCATTGACAATATACTATCGTTTTTTCAAGTAAGTGGGTATCCCCTCATTGACAAATTATCTCTTTGTCCCGTAAATGGGTTAGTTCTCATTGACAAACTTCTCATTAACTTTATATTGCGTAAGCGGATAAGCTCTTATTGACAAGATTCGGAAGAGCTCTCATTCATCATTCGCAGACTCGTACAAGAAATAGACTTGTAGACTACGTCAATGAACGCTTATGTCCAATAACATAAGAAGCTTGAGCTGTCCGCTTCAATTCTCTTGAGTTTTGTTTATGAAACTTGCCTGTCAGATATGTATGTAGCTGTATTTCCGAATTCAGCTATAGTATATATGTCTGCCAGGTAAGTATGAAAAAACTTTATTGCAATATAATATCATATTTTGCCTTGCGTTATTTTACTACTGGTTGCTCAAGTCATATACGCTTGCTGTAGTTACCTCTTCGGATGGCAACCGAGAGGTCTATTGTCTATTTAATTTAAGGACATTTAATCGTTACTCCCTGCAGCCTTCCAGGAGTTTCCGATTTATCTTTTACCGTTGTATGGTAGTGTTATGACGACACAAACGCATCTATATATTTAGCGTTTTCTGTTTCGCTTAAATATACCAGCTTGAGAGTCTCTCTATGCTAAAAATTACGGACATATTTCTTCGTAGAATAGGGTAGCTGGCAACCAGGCATAAAGTTAAGAGACGACGATCGTAAGCTGCTGCTGTCACTGTCCTCTCCGCCAGTCCAAACGAGCAGTACCAGCTCGTTCGCTGTCATGCGCTGTAGGTTACGTCTCTCTCTCCTGCGGGATTGACTGACTAACCGTATCTCTGTGCTGGCAGTTACGTCTCTCTCTCTCCTGCGGGATTGACTGACTAACTGTATCTCTGCCCTACAATCACGGACTTTAGCCTTAGATTGAGGGATTTCTTACATGAATGAATAAACATTGCATTCGTTTTGCCTTACTATGTTCTCAGAGATATCTCTTACTCCTTTCGGTGCTCGTTACCGCACGGTATAGGACTACGAGTCTACCGCAACATTTCACTATTATATGCTCTCCTGCTTAGGCAAAGCGCAGCCTTTTTAGAGAAGTAAACATACTGTGTGAGGGAATGGATGAGCTTGCTGGGGACCATTTCCTTCCTAAAGAAGTTTGTTTCCCTGAATAGACTGCAATTCAGACCTCTACAGTTTTTTCCTACCGGGAAACTGAAATTTTTTTTATTAAAGATCTAGGAATGATTCTGAACATCTCTCGGTGCGTTAAGTATCACTTGAGGTGATAGAAAGAAGGTGCCGGACATCTGGAGAGGGTTTCAGATGTCCTGGATCATAATCTGAAAGAAGTGGAAGCAATTCTGTCGTCCCTCCAGTCCTGGAAACGAGTTTTTGGAACCAGTGGTCCATATCAACTCTGATCTTCCACAGCTCTCTCATATCTTAGGAAGTATCTTCTCTCGGTCCCTGTTCGGTTTACGAGAAAGAGCCTATTATAACAACAGACGTAGAATGTAACGATCCTCTAGAGGTTCGTTACAGGATTGCAAAAGTCCGTACGAATCGTCTCGATCGACGGCAGCAACTACTGACTTCCGAGTGGAATCTTTCTTTAGAAGTATGTTGAGAGTTATGGAGACTTTAGGAACGTCCTTTCATACATCTCTTCGCTATGATATTGAACAGGGATAGATGTTTAATCTCTTTTCCCCTTTTTCAAACGCTTAGGAAATGTAATAAGATGATTTATACCATCACAGGGAGCGACAATGACGCTAATCGCCCCATGTTGGCCTTCAAGATCCTAGATTCACAGAGGTCACGTCCTTCCAAGGACCTTTTCCGAGAGAGTCGGTCTACTTTATCACGAAAGGTACCTATAACCTCTCCACTCTGAGTCTGACTACGTTCAGACTATCGAGAGGTTGACAGCATAAGATTGCCGTCTTCCCTTTCCGTTTGAAGAATGGGATAAGCTGGCAGTCACAACTATTAAAGAATACGCAAATATGTTGTTGACGGCCTTTGGGCTCAGAGATTTGCTTCTGTCAAACAACAAAGCCCTTCACGATCTTTGAGTTCTGTGGAATCTCGAAACTCGCTCACCATCTACTTTTTGTCTCACCTGTTTTCTCGGAGTCAGACACTCGTGCGAGATCAGGAGACACATAGTAGCCCTGAGTTTCTTGTTGACGAAGTCGGTTGCGTTTACACACCCCCGATGATCGTTTAACATGAGACCAGGTTGGACTGTCAGGCATTCGTCCTTCGGGACTGAATCGCCTTTTTGCTCCTCGCTCCTTTCTCCTGGCACCAGAAGCTCGAGTCAGGAGTGGCTCAGGAGTTGATTCGCTAACGACGTTGGGTTGCGTTCATACCCCAAGGTTTGCTTAGCTTGAATCGCCCAGGCAGTCCAGACACTCATCCTTCAGCGAAGAATAGTGCCTTATGGCCTTCAGGGTACAGCCTTGCTGTCCTTGATGCGTCTGACTGGTCAACTGGTCGGTCACCTGACTTTAGTACAGACTGACTGACTGCATGTCCAGATCGAAGCTTTCAATATGGAACTTAGACATAGTCTGAAGTTCTTGATGTCAAAGCATTCGAACATCTCCTACCTGTTAACTTCTTGCACGTGATCAGGAAGGCCCTTTCTAACCACCCTAGATACGACAAAGAGGGTTAGTGAGGTTTTCAGCCATCGTCAGAAGTTTTGGCATTAGAGAACACAAGGCGGTGCGTTCTCTAAGCCTTCCGTTGTGGCCTAAGAATGGAAACCCGTCTTGTTCTTGGGCCAGGAGCTTGGAATCAAGGATGGCACAAGTTATTGGGCAGGAGCCAGAGAGAGTCCTGTGCCCTGTCAGGTCTCTCAAGTTTTATCTACATAAAACTCAAGAAAGTCGAAGTCGTACGGACAATCTGCAGTGTTCCGAAAAGACCAGACTTGCCCATATCGAAGAACACCCTGGCTTTATTGTTAAGGAGTTCTTTCAAAAAAGCTCCTTCTTGTGTTGGCACAAAGATTTGAAATCTTTTGATTTGAATGCTCACGAGGTGAGGGCGCGGCCTCGGAAGCATTTCAACAGAGCATGGCACTCAGCAACATCCTGAGTACCATGTTTTAGCGAAGCAACTCTGTGTTCAATTCACACTCCCTGCGAGATGTGAAGATGGCATATGAGATCTGCTGCTCGCTAGGGCCATACGTGTCTGCAGACACAATCTTGGGGGCAAGTAGTACCTCATCCTATCCTGTAGAAAATGGTTAGGAAGAGCTCTTAATTTAGTAGTTGAGTCGCCGACAACGGTGACTTCTTAACTCTTAAGCCTTAGTTAACACACTTAACTTTGGCTAGGTTGGTCAGGTGGTGATATATATTTTTATATATATATTTATTTTACTTCTTAGCCCTCATGGTATGGTCAATATGTCTAGTCACGTCGTGGTCTCGCCCCTGTTGACAGATCATCTGGAGTGCACCAGCTATATAGGTCTCTACCTCGCTGGCAACTCTAGTAGCACAAGCAGACTTACGTGGCAATAACCACGAAGCCAGCAATGCTAACAGGTGGAACCAAGATGTAAATCATCTGCATGCATTTGTTTCCCAAAATCCTTCTATTCTGTCCTTCCCACCTCCAACGGTGGGATTCAGCTATATATATATCTGACAGGTAAGTTTCATGAACAAAATGATATTGTTATGATACAATAAAGTTTGTTCATACTTACCTGGCAGATATATATAATTAAGTACCCACCCACCTCCCCTCAGGGGACAGTGGAAATAAAAATTATGAATAGAAAATGGGACTGGTTCCTGATACCCGCCTCCCAGCGGCGGGAATGGGTACTAAACACCTGGCCGACCACTGTGTGTGCCGGAAGTTTTTGAATTTCTGTCGGACTTCAGAAAATACAGCTATATATATACTGCCAGTAAGTATGAACAAACTTTATTGTATCATAACAATATCATTTTCTTTCAATTTCCCACATGAGACTGGTATGTAGTTGCTGTAGGATCTCCTGCCTGGCTTCCATTCCTTCAGCAGCAAGTTAAACTGGACTATTTTAAAAAGCCACTTTTTGGTAGAAAAATGGATTTTGCTTTTCCTGTCATATTTGATTCTGACAAAGGTGTTTCTCTTAAGAACTTGGTTTTAAAGAAATTTAAAGAGCTTTATTTGTGTCTATGAATCATAGTGGTTTGTATATTATAAAATCTCAAAATTACTTAAAAATTCTTGATTATTTATAATTCAGTTCCCTTTCTTCAGTGGTGTTTGTTTTAATTTCAGAATTCAGAACGGGGCCACAGAACGAGCGTGTATGTACTGGTCGTAACGGAAGAGATGGAGGAATGGGATGAATCAAGAGTGTTTGGTAAGACCTGGTTCTTTCGTTCAGCTCTCGTACACTACAGTTTAATACAGCAGAAATGCAAAGTTCTGGTATATCCAGAAATGTGAAGTACTGGGGGAGGTATGAGCTGTTTATCTTGCAAGGCTTGTTTATTGGAGCATGACTGGCAAAGGTTCGACTTGTTGGAGTTGATGGGAAAGACTTGTCTCGTAAAGGATATTAGGTAGTCTGTAGTCCTCATTTATCTCCATAGAGTGGAGAACATATTTAAATTTGATATCAAACATGGGAGCAACTTAAAACTTGAACACAGTCACTATAGGAGAGATGCACAGTGCCTCTTTCATTGGGAAGAGGGCATTGTTCTTAGTCACAAATGGTCTTGTTGCCAAATCTGTTGCAATTTCCATGCCAAGAAGTCTTTAGTAATAAGGTCAATGTTAATGTTTTTAAAGTAGCCAAGCTGGAAGTTCATTAAAAATCAGTATTTCAATAAAAAAAAATTGACAACTCTTGTCTCCAACACAAACATTAACAAATATATAGAACCGTAAGCAGGCAGTTCCAAAAGTTACATTGAATTGTATGTGAGGTTTGCTATACAGTATACTATACTATACTATAGATGAATTTATTCCTAGGTCTCAAGGCTGCATTAACATACCACGTAAAACACGAGTTTGTCAGGTCTTACAAAACATCGCCATTACTAATTTGTTTCCTATTCCACAGGTCGTAAGCGCAAGTGGTTCAGCATGGAGGAGGCAGTAGAACAGCTGGCCAAGCACAAACCAGTTCAAAGCAGTTACGTAAGTCTCCTACTCCCTAGCGGTCACCATCACCACTCCACACCATCATCAGCACACTCACCGTCCACATGCCAGCAGAAGATGACACTGGCGGATCCTAATCACATCATTCAAGAGGAAGTTAAAATCATCCAAGAGGGAGCCGACACAGCTGAAGAGAAAAGTCCGACAGACCCGGAAGAGGTCGCAAATAACGACGATGCTGAAAAGGAGGTGAGGGAAGAGGAAGAAGAAAAAGGAGAAGGAGAAGGAGAAGAAGAAGGAAATGAAGAAGAAGAAGAAGAAGAGGAGAAGGAAACAGATTCTCAAGAGCCCAACGAGGGAGTGAGCAGAAGCCGGGGATCATCTCAGGAGGATCTAAGTCACGGATCTGTAGTGGAAAGTTCTGCCAACAATACTTAAATTTGCATCCCATAATCATATCAGTTGTATGCATTAGTTCCACTTGCATAATGTCAGTTTTATTTCACGTCATCATTTCATTTTGTTGGTTGACCAAAGTTATTTGTACATTTATTTTCTTGAATACTCTTTCCCCCCACCCCCCGCTGACCCAACCTCCCTTTTTGCGTCTGCTCACGTTCATCTGGATAGGTCATTCCCTTAGACATCCTCCCTCACATTCAGTGCAGATTTGACTTTTTAATTTATTGGGATGGTTGTCCCTTCTTTGAGAACTTTTAGGTGTATGCAATACAGTCTAGTTGTACAGTATGTACTGTAGTCCCATTCTGTTTCTTCGGCTCACCGCAATAATGTACTTTTTGTCTTAATTTATTGAATAGGTTGTTGACTCCTATTTTTAAATGTGCTCATCTTGACCCTATACAGTATATATATATACTTATATAGATATATATTGTTTACATTCCTTTTCGTTCGTAGTATCGTAAAGTTGGAAACCTACTACGTATGTCATTCGTCTCGGATATCAATGCGGTTCTTCTTGACTCACACAAAAAAAATCTACGCTTTTATGTGTCAAGGTCTCTTGATATCTTTTATAATGGAACTTTTACCCTGTCCCGTTAGAGCATAGGATTGTGTTTGTCTTTGGTTGTCCCTGTCTTCCACTATTGTTCTATATTCTCTCTCTCTTTCTCTCGTTTCTCTGTTTACATCTTCCGTCCTGTGTGTCTGTGTGTGTGTCTTTCCATTGGTTTTTCAAATTGGTTAGATGGCATTAACATAACCTCTTTTTTTTTTATTTGTTTAATAGCATCTCATTAGCAATTCTCTTCTTACCGTAGTTTTTGTTTCTTTATACACAACTATATGAGTAGCATACAGTGCCATGTTAAAATTCTGTGAAGTTTATACATTACTATGTTGCCTTATCTGCTTGTGTTTTTTATTTATCTTTTCAACACATACACTGTCTGTGTCCTGTACGTGTGTATGTGTATATGCATGCTTGTAAGCATTGTCCAGGTACATTTTTTTTCTTTTATAACTTTTCAGTCCCCCCCCTCCCCCACCTATAGTGAATCTCTAGTCGATCTGATATTATCCTGAGTAGTAATTAGGAGCAAATGAAGGCCCCAGTTCTTGATAACTTGTCGTTCAGTTAATTTTGCAGTTTATTTTCTCTAGTTCCTCCTGATATCTTTTTTTTTTTTTTATACTACAGTTTATACCTGTTACTGTGCTTGCTCAGTTTGACTCTCATGTCGATATTTTTGCTTAAGCGGTATATATGTTGTATGTACAGTATGATAATTTTACTCTGGTTCTTTTTAGTGCTGTGAAAGATTTGGAACTTTGACTCAGTAGAGAAGAACAGGCTGTCTTTCGCTTGTGTTCCCTACTCTGATACAAACCTCTTACTGTGAGTTGCATTAGCTGATCAAGGCATTAAAGAATAGAGTATTTGTTTCAGAAATTCTTTTCGAATGTCATAGTTTTTGTACCTATTCATACATAACTAAATCCTACATAGGCTTAAATTTACATAGGTGGTTTTGGGTTATTTAGAAGCAAAAGTGATAAACAGTTGATTTCTGTGTTCCTTGAACTATCACTATTAATTAACAAATACCTTTACCAGCTGGTGTGACAATGTAAATTGAAGGTTTCTGTGTGGAAGAAGCCATCAAATTGCTTTCCGCAGTGGAAGTTTCCAGATGACCAGATTTATCTTTTTACGAAATCGTAAACTCTTCGAGACGAATATCTAATATTCTGCTGAAAACTGGACTGCATGTAGATATTGGAATGTTAGTGTGTGTGCATGTTTTTGTGTGCATCATCGTCTGCCTGTGTTCAGTAAGTTGGAGATATTTTGATGACACTTTTTAGGTCAGAATAAGACACGCAATGATGTCAGTAGCAGCAACGCGACCTGCTGGCTGTTGAGGGTCACCGTCATATAGCTACGCTCTGGCCCAGGGCATTTCTATGCTGACAGGTTCCGTTTCATTTTGAAGGTTCCAAGAAAAGTTTTTTAAAAGATATTTTTATAAAAATTTGTCGGACTTATGTTAATGCCATACTTATTTTTTTGTTTGGTTTCATTTTAACGACCCTAATTGAATCTGCAATGACAATGGAAAGTCCAAATTAGCCTGCAATTGGAAAAGTGTTAAGTTATGGTGCTCATTTATTAAAGTTCTGTATTGGATTGCTTTCATTACTTTTAGTCATTTATTTTATGATTATGTTTATGTTAGACGTAAGCCGGATACATACGGTGTGTGGGACGCTGACTATTCTTCAGCTGCTCTTTTACGCACTGTAGTAGCAGGCAGTTTCGAAGGTGAAAATACTGGAATGTGCCATTATTTTATTCTTTACACATAACAAGCATTGTTAATCTAACTGCTACGTTACTGTAAATGTATATCTGGCTGCAAGATTTGTGTGTGTGTGTCCATTGCAAGGCACAGCAGTGAGGTCAGCTTTGCAGTCGTGCAAATTTTCTTGCTTATTGAAAATTTGTCGAAAATCTCAGAAATGTATTGAAAATTTCTATACCCTGCAATATGCGAATTGCAATGCCGAACTCACTGCCGTGGTCTTTTTAACGTGGATCCACCTTTACTGATTATCAACTTAAGTTTTATACATATACAGTTGACCTTTTGTATTCGTGAGGTATTGGCATGTTTATGTATGATTTCAGAATTGAAATGTTCTTAACATAAGGAAAATATTAGATTTTGTCCAGTATGAATTAAAAGGTCAACCTCATTTCTTGCAAACTTGACCAATTGAATCATATTTGCCACGAATAAGAGAGGTTGTCTGTAATGTACTTGTACCTTACTTTGTAAATGCTCCAAGTATGAACACATTTTTTGTTGCCATTGACTGCAATTATTGTTTTAACTGTCAAGTATTTCTTGCGCTGATCATTCCTCTTGTTTGTTAAGTCTTTGTTGATTGGTCGTCACTGGCAAAACTCTTCATTCAGTTATTTTATTTTTTTTTTTTAGTTTATCCCCCTCAACAAATGTCTACTTAAAATTCTTTTTCTCGTGATAAACCATTTTGGGAAAAGGGGGCTATTTTACAGTCTGCCACAAGTCAATGTATACCTTTTTTCATAAACGGCCGATTGTAAAATTCTTGTAGTACTTCTTTGTCATTCAGATCACGTGTAAGATAATGATGCTCTTATGCTATTCAAGTTTGTCTAGACTTGACCTTTTTAAAACAAAAATTTCAACTCAGTTTCTCTCAGTGCAGGTCACTTCACTCAAAGACTCTCCGTGGGATGGTGAACAGGCTGGTGTAGTCGTTCGTACCAGTACGATCCCTCTTCCAAAAAAAATATACATTTATGAGATTATTCACCATTCGCGTAGGATGGTTTCGTTTCATGTTCAATGTCATTGGTATTTTATACAGTATCTGTATTTCCTTTGCTTTATATAGAAGATGCTTTATTAAGTAACTTACGTACGGCTTTGGAGTTGAGGATGGACACAATCATTTCAGGTTCGAATGCAAATTTGTCGTTTGTAAATTCCAAATGTGTTGTAGGATGCATAAAAAGAACTTTGGTTAGAAGTAATTTTTTTCTTTTACAGGTTCTTAATAGTGAAGGTTGTGAATAAGATGCTGAATATATCCGTTAACACGAAAGGTTTATAGGTCTATCTGTTATGAGAAAGAGATTTAATTTGAGATGTCATTGGAAAGTGTTACAACTGGTTTTAAATGTTTAGTATCAGCTGTAATGATTTTGAAGTGCAGTAGGATGTATAATAATTTCTATTAACAGCTTTTTATATTACTGTACTTGGTTTCAGCAACGGTGTTCATTAGTATCAAATATGTTGAAAATTTATTCTTCAAAAAAGTAATAAAATATTTCTCATCTGTGAATTTTGATTTTTAAGTCAAGTTATTTTAATGGAAAATATATTTGAGAGATTTTGAGATTAACATTGATAATTCTTGACTGTTTTTGTTGCATATACTATATTGCCCGTGTATGTATACAAGAATTTATTTATACTAAATGGGTGGATTGTGTGCAGAACTATAACTGATGACATTTAAGGAATGAATTCACAGTTATGTAACTAAAAATATAATAAAAGTTTTATAATAAAACTATGCTGAACTTTCAAGAATCTGTACAATTCAACCTTTTCAGATTTAGCAGGATGCATTATACAGATTCTCGAAAGTTTTGTAGTTTTATTATTAAATATATTTTTAGTTGCATAACTTGGGATTTGTTTTTCCATTTTAAGACCCATGCTACTATGAATATTTTTTAAATACTGACATTTCTAATTCGTAAGGACTTCTGTTGTTACTTCATGCAGCTGTGGCTAACCAACAGTCATACACCTTTTTGAGTTATTCTGCTGTGGAGCAAGGGTTTCCTGAAGAAGTGTGCAAGTTACTGCATGGCTTTTCAAAGAGCTGGGTGCTGGAGGGATTATATTGCCAAGCACCATTAGTATAGTCTCCTGTGCAGATGTTGGTCAACCTACCCAGATGGATTACCTTTTACAAAAGGGCAGGACCTAACTGAACTGAACTGTTTCATAACCTCATCAGTCACAGAATGCCCATTTGTTCCGATACGTATACAAACCCTCGGTCCTTTAACAATAGGAAGGTACTTAGCGGCAGCTGAACCGGTCATAAGCTTCGAACAAGGGGGTTTGGTAGTTAACTACTTGTCCGGCAGTTGGCAGTCAGCTCGACTGTGAGGAGAGGAGTCACTTTGCTTTCGGCTGCGCTAGTGGATGGACGTACTGCTCGTCTCTCTGCCCGCTTCTGTCGTATGCTTGGTTTGCTTCACTGCGTGAAGACTTTTTGCTTTTCCTTTTACTGTGTGCTAGTGCAAAGGATATAAGTAAGTACGTGTGTGTTTTTTTATTCATACAGTGCTTTATTGCTATGATATGGAACCATGAGAGCCGGAGAGACCCCCTCGCACCCCATCAGCCGCAGATTGTGCCCTGGTGTGGAGGGCCGTAAGTGTGGGGCCTACCGATCATCTGTAGAGGTTGATCCTCATGATTTTTGTACTTGGTGTAGAGGGCGAGAATGCTCTCGCACCGAGACGTGATACTTGTATTTTTTGGTCAAAGGAGCAGTGGGAGTGCTATAGGGGGAGGAAGAAGCCGCGCAAGCCGGCCAAGGAGTCGTCGGAGGGTTCTCCGGCTACGCCCTTGGTCACGGACACGTCTTCCTCTTTTCTCCCTCCATCTCAGCTCCCTCGTATGGCTCCTTCCCCTTCGGGGGAGGTTTCTCACTCCTTCTCCACTCTCGATCAGTCGAGCGTGGAGGTGGGGGGGGCGAGAGACCTCGATATCCAGTTGTACTCGGGGTCCTCCATTCACTCGGGGTGGGAAATGTCCCCCCCGGGCGAGGGCGAGACCCCCCCCTCCCAATTCACCCGACTTTTCCTTCCTCAGACTTGCTGGCCATGGGGGAAGATCTCGGATGGGCCTGGTACTCACTGGGGCTGCAAGGGACACCGACAGTCCAGGGGCTGCCGAGTCACCTGGCGAGAGGGGCCATGTCGGTAACACACGGGCTGACCACACGACTACCACGATGGTGTCCACGCTGGGCTACGCTGCTCCGCCGTACCTGGTTCGATGCCCGCTGTGATGCCGCCACCTGGGTTTGCTATAGCCCCGGACTTCCGGTGTCCCAAGAGCTCTCCTCTAGACCTGCCTCCTGTGCAGAGGATGCTGCCAGTTCCTGCCCCGCCTCCTGTTCCTGAGTATGCTGCCGCTCCAGCCCTGGTACCAGTTCCTGCCGCCGTCATTCCTGCCCATGGTGTTGCTGCTCCCACCCCAGGTCCTTCCGGACAGGTGCAGTCGGGCCCTGTTGCTTCGGCAACTGCCCCGGCTCCGTCCTGGATGGAAGACCTAATGGTGGTGCTGAGGAAGCTGACGAAGAAGAAGAAGAGGAGAAAGGTGTCGTCTTCGTCGTCGTCGTCATCTGCCGCCGCTTCCCCTTCAACTTCTAAGGCCCCACAGCCGAAGAAGAAGAAGGTTGCCTCCTCCCCCCCTAAGAAGGCTCGCGCTGAGACTTCTAAGGGTCCGTCCCATTCCGGTGGGAAGGTTGGGACTTCCGTCGGTCCTCCTGTTCCTTCGGGAACGGGGCCTGTCTCTCCTTCCGCAAGGAAGAAGAAGACTCCTCACCTGGTGCCAGGGGTTCTGCCTCGACGCCAGGTACCGTCTCGGCCTCTCGTTCGCGAGAGTCACCGAGTGTACAGTCACCTGCGGGTGACCGTACAGCCAAGACCCAGGCAACCAAGTCCACTCGGCGCCAGGATCCAGGTACGGAGCGGAAGACTGGTGGGGGTCACTCAGGCGACTCTCACCAGACCAGCGATCGCTCTCGCGGCGACGCGCTGGTACCCAGGGTTGACGCAACAGTCCCAGACCGCTCGCGGGCTGAGGCGAGGAAGCGGTCCCCTGAACCAGCCTCGGCTGGTCCAAGCAGCGTGACGCGCCGTAAGGACAGGCCTCGCTCCCACCATGACAGCGGACTCTGCAGGTCCCCTGACCGCTGCTCCTACCGGGACTGGGCGGAGAGGGGGACCAGCAGCAGCTCTTCTGACGCTCGGGACCGTCGCCACTGTTCTTGGTCCAGCTGCTCTCCCCGGGAGAGCCGCTCGACCAGGCCTGCAGCCCGATCGCCACCGCGGGTTGGCGATTGCCTGCAGCCCCCTCAGCACACCGGTTCTGCCGGTGGGCGCAGTGGGAGCGTCAGGTCTGCCTCTCCGATCCCTTCAACTTCCTCAGGCTTCACTGGGAAGAGTGAGGCGATCAGGAGTGATCGCGAGGGGCGCGCTCCTCGCAATCCCGCCACGACGCCCTACGAACCTGGCACAGTCCTCGAACCAACCAGATCGTACGCGCAAGTGGCAGGAGGAGACCAGGAGGGGTCTGTCGTGGTTCCTCCTATGGAAGGAGGAGGGTCTCGGGAGGCATTCTCATTGGACGGGCTTGACGGTCCGTCTCCACAGGATGCAGTCACTCCTGAGATCCAGAGGTTGTTCGCGGAGGTAATTGCTCTGATTCGTCAGCACAACGACCTCGGAGAAGGATCGCCGCTCCCACCTACCGAGCCCACATGGGGCTTGGAGTCATTCTGGGGACCTAAGAAGGAACCCAGGACGATGGTGGGTCTGCCGCGATCGGCCTTGGCTGACAGCGTGCTGAGCCAAGTGGACGCTCTCGTCTCCGGACAGGAGGGTTCGCTTCGGTCCGGTAGATTTGCCAAGCTCCTTCCTCCACCTCTACCACGACAGAGGCGCTTCTACGTGCCTTCAGAGGACCCTCTGCCGCCCTAACAAGTTAACCTGGAGCTAGCTAGGCTAACTCAGGGGGTGTCTCTGCCGCAGCTCCTGTCTGAGAACCTTTTGTTCTCGCAGCAGGAAGCACTTGCCTTGGAATCTACTGCATTGGCAGCATTCCAAGCAGTCTCATGGCTCGACCTGTGGTCCCTCACAGTGTCGAAAGCCATGGCCTCCTTGGGGAACATCACTCCTGAAGGGGACCCGGCTTTTGTGAGACTGTGCCAGTCCGGGGGTTGGGCCATCGCCTACCTGGCCCACAAGATGGCTAACCTGTGGGCCAACCAGGGTGGCTGGGCGTGAGGCGGCTCTGGGTCTTTGCAACGGACTGGTGTGGATTTCCGCCTGTCTCTTCCCCGGAGGGATGGTGGACGCTGTGGTGGAACAGCAGCGCACTGACGACAGTGACCGTCTTGTCCACCAGGCAGTCTCCAAGGTGGCTGGGCAACCTCAGACGACTGCGGCTAAGCCCAATAGCTTAGCTAGCGCTTCCTCTGCGGCCAAGACGGTCGCCTCGTCGAAGCCGAGAGGAAAGACTCTGCCTTCGACTTCTGCTGTAAGGAGTGACCGCAACCAGCCCTCCTCCCAGTCCTTTTCTCGAGGAGGATCTGGGAAGAAGTCGAAGAGAGGAGGGAAACGCTAGGGACGGCGTTCCCCCTCACCTGCTGCCGGAAGTTGGGGGGTGCCTGGCGAGCCATTAGGCAACATGGCAGCACTACGGTGCGGAGACCTGGATAGTAAACATCCTTCGGGAGGGATATCTACTACCCTTCGAGTCTCGGCCACCCCTCACCTCCAACCCGGTCCATCTGCAAACCTACGTTCCTGGCTCGACCAAGGACGTGACGCTTCGGCAGGAAGTAGAAGCCATGCTGAGCAAACGTGCTGTGGAGATCGTACAGGATCAGTCGCCGGGCTTCTACAGCCGACTCTTCCTAGTGGAGAAGTCCTCGGGGGGGCTGGCGCCCGGTGATAGACCTCTCTCCCTTGAACCGATTCGTTCGCCAGACTCGGTTCACGATGGAAACAGCACGTTCAGTGCTTGATCCCATCAGGGAGGACGAATTCATGCTTTCGGTGGATCTGAAGGATGCGTATTTCCAGATACCCATCCATCAATCCTCCAGGAAGTACCTCCGCTTCATCCTCGACGGGATGGTATACCAATTCAGGGCACTTTGTTTCGGTCTCTCAACCTCCCCACAGGTGTTCATGCGAGTGTTCACTCTGGTGTCAGCTTGGGCCCACTTGGTAGGGATACGTCTCTTGAGGTATCTCGATGATTGGTTAGTCCTGGCGAGCGGGTTGCTGCAGGACAGAGATCGACTCCTCGAATTCTGCCGCGATCTGGGAATCGTAGTGAATTACGAGAAGTCTGATCTCGAGCCCAAGCAGAGGATGAAGCACCTGGGCATGCTGATCGACACGGTAGCAGGGCGAGTCTTCCCCGCAGATTCGCGGATCAGCAGGTTCAGGGAGGCAGCAAGACAGTTCCTGTCTCTACAGGAGCAACCAGCTCAGCAGTGGCAGGTCGTGATTGGTCACCTGTCGTCTCTCGAGAAGCTAGTCCCTCACGGGCATCTTCACCTGCGGTCTCTTCAATGGAGACTAAAGGAGTGTTGGTCACAGGCAAGGAACCCTCCCTTCTTACCCGTGTCCCTCATGGAGGAGGTGAGGCAGGACCTAGTCTGGTGGCTGGACGACGGGAACCTCGTAAGAGGAGAAGTGCCTCTTCGCACCCTCCCCCCCGGAGATGCTGCTCTTCTCGGACGCATCGACCGAGGGATGGGGCGCACACTTGGAGGAGTTGCTGACTGCAGGTGTGTGGGACCATTGCGACAAGCACCTTCACATCAATGTCTTGGAGCTCAAGGCAGCGTTCCTCGCTCTCCAAGGGTTCCGGGACCGTCTGGTGGGACACTTGGTGGTGTTGATGAGCGACAACACCACAGTAGTGGTGTACGTCAACAAGCAACGGGGGTCTAGTGTCCCTCCCGCTGCACCAGTTGACGTTGCAGGTGCACGAGTGGGCCGCGGCACACAGTAGAGCTGTCGGCCCGCTACATTCCAGGCAAGAGGAATGTGGTAGCCGACAAGCTCAGCCGTCGGGATCAGGTGATAGGAACCGAATGGTCCCTTCATCCAGACGTGGCAGAAAGGCTCTTCAACCTCTGGGGGCGTCCAGTCGTGGATCTGTTCGCCACCCGGCACAACAGAAAACTCCAGGTTTTCTACTCGGTTGTGCCGGACCCATGGGCAGCAGCAGAGGACGCTCTTTAACATCCGTGGGACAACCTCTTTGTCTACGCCTTTCCCCCGTTCTGTCTGATTCGCAAAGTGAGCAGCAGGGCGCTGATCACCGCGAACCTTCGGATGATCCTGGTGGTACCCAAACAACCTCAGGCCGTTTGGTATCCGGACCTGCTGGCTCTGCTTGCCGAAGCGCTGAGAGAGATTCCCCCTCGTCACAACCTCCTGTGCCAGCCACACGTAGAACGGTACCACCGGTCTGTCGAGTCCCTGTCTCTTCACGGCTGGCTGTTATCCACCATCTCTTGTGAGCGAGAGGCTTTTCTCGCAGCGCAGCAACAGAGATGGCTGGATACCTCAGACAGTCCTCTGCAGCTGTCTACCAGGGGAAGTTGTCCGTCTTCTGTGGTTGGTGTTGTGGACGGTCTCTCTCTCCTCTCAGAGCCACTCTTCAGCAGGTAGCGGATTTCCTCGTCTCTGCAGTTAACCCTTTAACGCCGATTGGACGTATTAAACGTCGATATTAATTGTCTGTTGGGCCGATTGGAGGTATATACGTCGATATAAAAAAGTTTTTTGTTCATGCAACTTACCTGACAGATATATATATAGCTGTATTTTCTGAAGTCCGACAGAATTTCAAAACTCGCGGCCAGGTGGTAGTACCCATTCCCGCCGCTGGGAGGCGGATATCAGGAACCATTCCCATTTTCTATTCATATTTTTTTCTGTCGCCGGTCGGTAAACTACTGTTTACAGACCTGCGCCTAGGAATTTTGGATTTGACTCGCAATTAAGTATCTGATTGACTTTTGGTTATTGATTCTGGATTGTTGGATTGGCATACGCGATAGTGGACCATTTTTTGACTTTGGATTGGCTTTTCTGTAAACGTGATGTCTGGATCAAGTGCAGTGAGTTTCAGGACACAGTCTTAGGGGCTGGAGGTAGCTCTTTCCCTATCCCTTAGTTAGGTTTAGGTTAGTTTTAATTGTTGTGTTTTTGGTTTGTGGTGAGTCTTGTGTGAAGATCTCCCATCTCTTAGTTTAGTGTTCAGGGGGTCTTTGGTTAGTTGGTCAGGTGGTGGTCAGTTGCTTCGTAGCCCTCATATGTATGGCTCGATGGTCTTGTCACGTTGAGGTCACGTCCCCGTTGACAGAGCATCCAGAGCGCACCAGCACTACAGGTCTCCACCTGGCTGGCAACTCTGATTAAGCAGAAGCAGGCTTAAGTGACAGTAATCACAAAGTCTACTTTGCTAACAGGTGAGGAACCAAGGTGTACATCATCTACTTAATTTAAGTTTCCATACAAAATCCTATTCTGTCTCTTAACCACCATCCGAAGGTGGGATTCAGCTATATATATATCTGTCAGGTAAGTTGCATGAACAAAATGTTATTGTTATAATACAATTAAGTTTGTTCATACTTACCTGGCAGATATATATAATTAGAGTGCCCACCCTCCTCCCCTTAGGAGACAGTGGCATTAATAAAATATGAATAGAAAATGGGAATGGTTCCTGATATCCGCCTCCCAGCGGCGGGATGTACTACCACTGGCCGCCCACTGCATGTGCCGCGAGTTTTGAAATTCTGTCGGACTTCAGAAAATACAGCTATATATATATCTGCCAGGTAAGTATGAACAAACTTAATTGTATTATAACAATAAAATTTTTAAAAATTCGCGGAAAAATAGTTATAGGGCCAACTAGTGGCGAAAATACTTTTCGAATTCACAGCGCCTTGGGGGATGCTGGTGCCTCCCGGATTCGGCATTGTTTTGTTTACAATCGTTACCCAGGCGCGCAAGCGCAAATTTCTTTCTACTCACACTAAAAAGCATCAGCGACACATCTGAAATTATTTCATCACTTTGACATAATTTTTGCACCATTTTAAATTAGCCGTTACATGGGGTATTATATATGAAAATGTGCGCAATTTCATGTAGAATACAACAAAAAAGAACTCATGGTTTTAGCTTTATCAGTTTTGAAATATTTTCATATAAATAACGATAATTGCCAAAATTTCAACCTTCGGTCAACTTTGACTACCAAAATGGTCGAGAAACGCAATTGTAAGCTAAAACTCTTATATTCTAGTAATATTCAATCATTGACCTTCATTTTGCAACAAATTGGAAGTCTCTAGCACAATATTTTGATTTATGGTGAATTTATGAAAAAAACTTTTTCCTTACGTCCGCGCGGTAACTCTTTTGAAAAAATCATAAATTTTTTCGTCCGATTGTCGTAATGTTTGCACCATTTTAAATTAGCCGTTACATAAAGTTTTATATATGGAAATGTGTGCAATTTCATGTAGAATACAACCTAAAACTCTTATATTCTAGTAATATTCAATCATTTACCTTCACTTTGCAACAAATTGGAAGTCTCTATTACAATATTTCGATTTATGTTGATTTATGAAAAAAACTTTTTCCTTACGTCCGCGCGGTAACTCTTCCGAAAAAATCATAAATTTTTATGTCCGATTGTCGTAATGTTTGCACCATTTTTAATTAGCCGTTACATATCGTTTTATATATGGAAATGTGCACAATTTCTTGTAGAATACAACCAAAAGCATCCCATGGTTGTAGCTTATATCAGTTTTGAAATATTTTCATATAAATAACGATAAGTGCCAAAATTTCAACCTTCGGTCAACTTTGACTCGACCGAAATGGTCAAAAAACGCAATTGTAAGCTAAAACTATTACATTCTAGTAATATTCAATCATTTACCTTTATTTTGCAACAAATTGGAAGTCTCTACCACAATATTTCGATTTATGGTGAATTTATGAAATAAACCTTTTCCTTACGTCCACGCGGTAACTTCCGAAAAAATCATAATTGTTCCGACACGGAATACAAACCTTTCGGTCCTTTTACAATAGGAAGGTTACTAGCGGCAGCTGGATAGGTCGTAAGCTTTCGAACAAGGGGTTCGGTAGTTAACTGCTTGTTCGACAGTGCGCGCGCCGCGCGACAGGGAGGTGAAGATTCACTTTTGCTTTCATCCTGCTGGAGTGTGGACGTGTGTATCATCGCTCTCTGCTCGCTTCATTGTCGTTTTGCTTTCGTATGGTTGTGTTTTCTCTTTCTGTTTATCTAGTGAAACTGTATTGTAAGTACAATCATTTCAACTTTGTTTTCTTATTAGTGAATTGTGAATTGAAGGATCATGAATTCACCATGCCCTCTGATTATCCGGTGACTGTGCCCGGGACTGAAGGGCGTAAGTGCGGGAAATTCCGCAGTTTCCCGGAAATAGATCCTCATGTGTTGTGTGCTCGGTGTCGGGGGCGCGAATGCTCTCGCACCGAGCCTTGTAATGTATGTGAAAATTGGTCGGAGGTGCAGTGGGGCTTGTACGAGGGCAGGAAGAAGCGACTCCTTTGGTGACGGACACTTCGTCGTCTTTCCTGCCCCCTGCTCAGCTCCCACGTATGGCACCTTCCCCTTCGGGGGGGGTATCCAGGTCCATCTCCTCACCCGATCTGTCGAGTGTGGAGGAGGGCGCTCGGTACCCCGACGTCCAGCTGTACTCGGGGTCTTCTGTCCGTTCGGGGTGGGCCTCATCCCCCCTCGTGCGGGTAGAAACCCCCCCCTAATCACCCGACCATTGCTTCCACAGGTGCTTCTGCTGCGAGGGACTACCTTGGTCAGGTGTGGGCGTCTTTGGGCTTGCAGGGCGTGCCCAGTGTCCAGGGGCTGCTTTACCTTTTAGCTGGGTCATCTGCGTTCACGCATGCTACAGTGACCACTACAACCACTACCTTGTCAACTCCAGGGTACGCCGCTCCCCCTCACCTGGTGTACTCCCACATGCTACTGTGTCTGTGTCGCCTACCACCTCAGTGCAGGGTCCGATCGCCGTACCGAGGGGGGCGTGCCGCTGCCGCCCGGGTTTGCCGTGCTGCCTCGGCCTGACTTCCGCTGCCCCAAGAGCTCGCCCCTGGACCTGCCGCCAATCCCTAGGATGTCGCTGACGCTGGCTCAACCTCCTGTGATGCCTCTACCGACTGCCGTACCTGCCGTACCTGTCCAGATGATGCCGACCATTCCTGCCGTTCCCGATGTTCCTTCCGTTCCTGAGATGTCCGCACCTGCTGATGTCGTTCCTGCTCGTGGCATTGCTGTTCCAGATGTTGGTCTATCCAGACAGGTGCGTCCGGGCCCTGTTGCTTCGGCAACAGCAGCCCCGGCTCCGCCCTGGATGGTAGATTTAACGTCTGTCCTGAGGAAGCTGACGAAGAAGAAGAGGAAAGTGTCGTCGTCGTCGTCTGCCGCCTCTCCCCCTTCGACTTCTAAGGCTTCACAGCCGAAGAAGAAGAAGGTTGCCTCCTCCCCTCCTAAGAAATCTCCTTCGGAGCTTCTCAGGGCTCGGGAGCTTCTCAGGGCCCGTCTCACTCCGGTGTGATGGGGGGTTCTTCCGCTGGTCCTCCTGCTCCTCCGCTACGGGGACCAGAGGGGTACCGGCTAACACCGGTACTTCCTCGCCTGGTGTCGGGGCCTCTGCCGCTGCATCAGGTTCCGTCTCGGCCTCTCGTTCGCGAGAGGTACCGGGTGTACGGTCGCCTACCGGTGACCGTACAGCCAAGAACCAGATGCCAGAGCTCGCTTGGCGCCAGGTTCACGGCACGGAGCGGAAGGCTGGTGACAGCCGCTCAGGCGACTCTCACCAGGCCAGCTCTCGCTCTCGCGGCGACCAGCTGGCTACCCGGGTTGACGGGACGGTCTCTGACCAGCCACGGGCCGAGGGGACAAGCACCGGTCTCACTGTGACAGTGGTCTCTGCAGGTCGCCTGACCGTCGCTCCCACAGGGAACGTACAGGTACGGCAACCAGCAGTAGCTCCTCTGACACACGAGATTGGGGCCGCTGTGCTCGGTCCAGCCGTTCTCCTCAGGGAGACGTCTCGACTATGCCTGCAGCTCGATCGCTACCGCGGGTTGGCAATCGCCTGCAGCCCTCCAAGCCCACTGGATCTGCCAGTGAGCGAGGGGGGAGCGTCAGGTCTGCCTCTCGCGTGCCTTCAACCTGCCCCGCACGATCCCGTCACGACACCATACGTGCCAGGCACGGTCCTCGGACCGACCAGGACGTACACGCAAGTGACAGGAGGAGACCGAGAGGGGTCTGTCGCCGTTCCCCCTCTTGAAGGGGGAGGGTCTCGGGAGGTGCTCCTGTTCGAGGGACTGGACGGTCCTACTCCACAGGATGCAGTGACTCCCGAGATCCAGAGGAACTTTGCCGAGGTTATTGCGCTGATTCGTCAGCACAACGACCTCGGGGAAGGGTCGCCGCTCCCAACTTCAGAGCCCACGTCCCAGCTCGAGTTGTTTTGGGGCCCGAAGAGGGAACCCAAACCGATGGTGGGGTTGCCACGATCGGAGCTTGCCGATTCTGTCTTGAACCAGGTTGAGTCTCTCGTCTCCGGACAAGAAGGCTCTCTCAGGTCAAGCAGATCGAACAAGCTGCTTCCACCTCCTCTACTGCGACAGCGGCGTTTTTATGTGCCTTCAGAGGATCCAATGCTAACTCCGGGTGTGTCTCTGCAGCAGCTCCTGTCTGAGAACCTCTGGTTCTCGCAGCAAGAGGCACTGGGCCTGGAATTTACCGCTATGGCAGCTTTCCAGGCCGTCTCCTGGTTAGACCTGTGGTCCCTCACAGTGTCTAAGGTCGCAGCCAACTCCGGGGGAATCTCCCCCGAAGAAGACTCAGCTTTCAGGAGACTTTGTCAGTCTGGAGGAAGAGCCATCTCCTTCCTTGCCCACCAGACAGCAAACCTGTGGGCCAACCTGGTACTTTGCCGTAGGGACGCAGTCCTTACCCGAGTATCCAGGGCGGCTGGGCGTGAGGCGGCGTTGGGCCTTCGTAATGGACTAGTATGGAGTTCCTCCTCTCTCTTCCCTGGAGAGATGGTGGACGCTGCGGTGGACAGACGGCGCACTGACGACAGTAACCGTCTTGTTCACCAGGCAGTTTCGAAGGCTTCTGGGCAGCCTCGAACTGCGGCCAAGCCCAAGAGCTCGGCTAGCGCTTCCTCGGCTGCTAAGACGATAGCCTCGTCGAAGCCCCGAGGAAAGACTCTGTCTTCTTCGACTTCTGCTAAGGGGGGCCGTAACCAGCCCTCCTTCCAGCCATCCTTCTTGCGAGGAGGGTCAGGGAAGAAGTCGAAGAAAGGGGGAAACGCTAGGGACGGCGTTCCCCCTCACCTGCTGCCGGAAGTGGGGGGGTGCCTGGCGAGACATTGGGCAACTTGGCAGCGCTACGGCGCCGAGACCTGGATGGTAGATGTCCTTCGGGAGGGATATCTATTACCCTTCGAATCTCGGCCACCCCTCACCTCCAACCTGGTCCAACTGCAGAATTACGTTCCAGGTTCATCGAAGGACGTGGCGCTACGACAGGAGATCGAGTCCATGCTGAGCAAACGATCTGTAGAGATCGTCACGGATCAGTCACCGGGCTTCTACAGCCGTCTTTTCCTGGTGGAAAAGTCTACAGGGGGCTGCCGCCCGGTGATAGATCTCTCTCCCCTGAACCGATTCGTTCGCCAGACTCTGTTCACGATGGAGACGGCACGTTCCGTGCTCGAATCCATCAGGGAGAACGATTTCATGCTTTCAGTGGATCTGAAGGACGCATATTTTCAAATACCCGTCCATCAATCCTCCAGAAAGTACCTCCGCTTCATCCTCGATGGGACAGTGTACCAATTCAGGGCACTTTGCTTCGGTCTCTCAACCGCCCCACAGGTGTTCACGCGAGTGTTCACTCTGGTGTCTGCTTGGGCCCATTCGCATGGGATACGTCTTTTGAGGTATCTTGACGATTGGCTAGCCCTGGCGAGCTCCCGCTCGCAGTTGCTGCAGGACAGGGATCAACTACTGAAGTTTTGCAGCGATCTGGGGATCGTGGTGAACTTTGAGAAGTCCGATCTCGAACCCAAGCAGAGGATGAAGTACCTGGGTATGCTGATTGACACGGTAGCAGGGCAGGTCTTCCCCGCAGACTCGCGAATCAGCAGATTCAGGGAGGCAGCCAACCAGTTCCTGTCTCGGCAGGAACAGGCAGCTCAGCGATGGCAAGTCGTGATCGGCCATCTGTCATCACTTGAGAAGTTAGTCCCTCACGGGCATCTTCACCTGCGGTCTCTTCAGTGGAGACTAAAGGAGGGTTGGTCACAGGCGACAGATCCACCATACTTCCCTGTGTCCCTCACGCTGGAGGTAAGGCAGGACCTAGCCTGGTGGCTCGACGACAGGAACCTTTTAAGAGGAGTGCCTCTACGCACTCCCCCCCCCCCCCCCCCCCCCCGCAGAGATGCTGCTGTTCTCAGACACATCGAATGAGGGATGGGGCGCACACCTGGAGGAGTTGCTGACTTCGGGAGTGTGGAACGATTGCGACAAGCACCTTCACATCAATGTCCTAGAGCTCAAGGCAGCGTTTCTCACTCTCCAAGAGTTCCAGGACCGCTTGGTGGGACACTCAGTGGTGTTGATGTGCGACAACACCACGGTAGTGGCTTACGTCAACAAACTGGGGGGCCTAGTGTCTCTCCCGTTGTACCAGTTGACACGGCAGGTGCACGAGTGGGCCGAGGCTCACTCAATAGAGCTGTCAGCACGCTACATTCCAGGGAAGAGGAATGTAGTAGCAGACAAGCTCAGCCGTCGGGATCAGGTGATAGGAACCGAATGGTCCCTACACCAGGACGTGGCGGAAAGGCTCTTCAACCTGTGGGGGCGACCAGTTGTGGATCTGTTCGCCACCCGGCACAACAGGAAACTTCAGGTTTTCTTTTCAGCCATGCCGGACCCATGGGCAGCTGCAGAGGACGCTCTTCAACACCTGTGGGACAACCTCTTCGTTTACGCCTTTCCCCCGTTCAGCCTGATTCGCAAGGTGATCAGTCGAGTGCTGACCACCCCGAATCTCAGGATGATCCTGGTGGCTCCCAAATGGCCCCAGGCCATTTGGTATCCGGACCTGCTGGCTCTTCTCGCAGGAGAACCGAGAGAGATTCCCCATTGGCACAACCTTCTCGCCCAGCCACACGTAGAACGGTACCACCGAGCAGTCCAGTCTCTACAACTTCACGGCTGGCTGTTATCCACCATCTCTTGCGAACGAGAGGCTTTTCTCGTAGCGCAGCAACAGAGATGGCTGGAAACGTCCGTCAGTCCTCTGCAGCTGTGTACCAGGGGAAGTGGGCCGTCTTCTGTGGTTGGTGTCGTAGACGGGGTCTATCTCCTCTCAGAGCCACTCTTCAGCAGGTAGCGGATTTCCTCGTATTTCTTCGCCGAGAGAAGCTCCTCTCAGTCCCCACAGTGAAAGGATATAGAGCCGCCCTGGCAGTAGTCCTGAAACTGAGGGGATTGGACATTTCGAACTCGTTCGAGATCTCCTTGCTCATGAGGAGCTTCGAAAGGTCTTGCCCACCCAGGGAACTCAGGCCCCCTGAGTGGGATGTGACTCTCGTCCTTAGGAGTTTGACTCGAAGACCCTTCGAGCCACTTCGAGAGTCGTCAGACAGGGATCTGACCCTCAAGACCCTCTTCTTGCTGGCCCTGCTATCGGCAAAGAGATTAGGGGAACTTCATGGTCTATCCTTCGATGTACGACACTCCAGGGGATGGGGATCTGTGACGTTCGATTTCGTCCCGAACTTCGTTGCGAAGACTCAGAAACCGTCGATCCCTGACGACAGGTTCGAGTCTTTCACAATCCCCTCCCTAATGGACTTCACTGATAATGATGCGGATGAGACGCTGCTTTGTCCTGTGAGGGCGCTACCTGAAGAGAACTCAACACATGAGGTCCTTTACATATAGTCCCACCTCATGCCACCCCTCACTCTGCATTTTTCCTGGGCCTAAAGCGAAAGTGATTCTTCACCTCCCAGTCGCGCAGTGCGCGCACTGTTGGACAAGCAGTTAACTACCGTTCTAGCTGCCGCTAGTTACCTTCCTATTGTAAAAGGACTTCAGGTTTGCATAGTTAGGAAAAATGCAATTTCCGACAAATTGTTATATTTGCAGTGTGGAATGCCCTCAGAAATTTCCTTTTGACAGAAGAACTAAGAGCATTCATTTACATTGCATCCCAGGTGTGATATGTAAGCTACTGGCTTATAGTGTTTTGTAAATACCACTATTGAGAACAGCTGTGAAAATCTTAACATTTTACTGTTTTATACATTCAACTTACCTGTCAGATATATACTTAGCTATTAGACTCCGTTGCCCGACAGAATTTCGAATTTCGCGCACACGCTACAGGTAGGTCAGGTGATCTACCACTCTGCCGCTGGGTGGCAGGAATAGGAACCATTCCCGTTTTCTATCAGATTTTCTCTGTCAGCCATACTGGCAACATCGTTGTTGGTATCTCCGGCTGGATTTCGTTTTTTGAATCGCAATTGATCTTCATTTTGGACCTTTTGGTGACGTATTTGGATCATTGGATTGGCATACGCTATTGTGGACCGTTGTTTGGAATTTGTATTGGATTTTTCATCATGATGTCTGACTCTGGAAGTGTGGTGAGAATGTGTGTGAATGAAGGGTGCAAGGTGAGGATGCCGAAAGCTTCGGTTGATCCTTACTATGTTTGTAGAGTGTGTAGAAAGTATGAATGTTCTTTCGATAACACTTGTCGTGAATGTGAGAGTTTAAGTGCTGAAGGGTGGAAGTCTCTAACTTCTTACTTGAAGAAGTTAGAGAGAGACCGGTTAAGGAAGTCTTCTTCCAAAACCAAGCCTAGCTCTCTTTCTTCAAGTGACGTGGTAAGTAATTTTGTACCCTCTTCTAATATGATGAATGCTCCTTCTAATATTTCAGGACCTTCACCGAATGCAGATCCTACGGAATCTGCTTCGGAAATTGCAAGTCTTAAAGCCACCCTTATGAAAATGGAGCGTAAAATGGCGGTTATTGAAGGTAAACAGAATATTAGTTCTGTGGATAGTGATGTGAGTGTCCCCAGTGCAGTGGAGGAGGCGTCTGATTGGCTCCACAACGCTCCCAGGCCTAGACCTCTTTCAAGCTCCCAAGCCCAGAGGAGAAGGAATGTCAAAAGCCGTACAGAGGTTGTGGAGAATCCCCACCAGTCAGACGTCTCTTCGGCAGAATCTGTAACACCACAGACTGCCAAAGAACGCTATAGAAAAAGCGTTCTCCGTGAATGTTTTTCATCATCTGAAAATTCTTCTCCCAAGCGAGGGTGGAGATCTGTGGATCTTTCTCGTCCCCTGAAAAGGAACTGGGGAGAAACTAGATTAAATTTGAGTCCGGAACAATTTTCGGAGGATTTGCCGTCAGAGAGCAAGAAAGCAAAAAGAAGGCTGTCTCCTGCAAAGTCGTGGGAACTGAAGAAAGACTGCTCTCCTTCCCCTCCTTTAGACCAAAGGACGGAAACTACGAGAATATTGAAGAATATGCAGGAGTCAATTGCTTCTCTGGTCGGAGCCCTTTCTAGAGATCCTCCTAGAAGAAAGGATTCTCGTCTTCCGGTAAAGAAATCTAAGGCTCCTTATTATGAAATTCCAAGAAAGGAAGTTTCTTCATCAAATGAGGAGTCTTCAGTTTCGTCTATCTTACATAGACCCACTAAATGCCGTGCTCAAGCGCCAGCCAGGAGCGAAGCGCCTACCAGAAGTGGCGAGGCGCCAGTCAGGCGCGAGGCGCCAGCCAGGCGCAGTACACCATCCAGGCGAGAAGAGCCGGGAAGTGGTTTTTCTTCAGATGAATATGACAACCGGAAAAGGTTTGCAGAAGCTCCGGATAACAGAAGAGGAACATTCAAGGATATTCACTCAAATGAGGCGCAAGACAGACGTGAAGCGCCAACCAGGCGCGAGGCGCTAACCAGGCGCGAGGCGCCAACCAGGCGCGAGGCGCCAACCAGGCGCGAGGCGCCAACCAGGCGTGAGGCGCCAGCCAGGCGCAAAGCGCCAGCCAAGCGCGAGGTGCCAGCCAGGTGCGAGGCGCAAATCAGGCGTGAAGAACCAGCCAGGCGAGAAGCGCCAGTCAGTAACAAGGAACTATCCAAAGGGACATTAAGGCGCCAGGCGCCTTCCAGGAGCGGAACTCCAGGTAGACATATAATGTCCTCTAATAGTGATTCTCCTGGAATTAGAGGCCCTTCTCATGCTAGGGAGAATCGAACTCCAGAAAGAGAACCTGGTCCTTCGAAAGTGACAGTTTCCACTTCCATGTCTCAGGGAAGATCAGTGGAAAGGAAAGAGAAGACTTCTAGATCTGTTAGTCTCTCTCCTTCCAGAAGTATTTCTCCTAAGGAAGCAAGATCACCAGATAGAGATTCTTCCAAAAGAACTCGCTCCCCTTCTATGGTAGAATTGGAAGACGTGTCAGAGGAGGAAACCCCAACCAACGAGGGTGTTTCCAATTATAAAGTATTGGCTTCTCTTCTCCTTCAAGAGTTTGGAGATTCGCTAAGCCCTGCAGCT
Source organism: Macrobrachium nipponense (assembly GCF_015104395.2). Classification (NCBI taxonomy): domain Eukaryota; kingdom Metazoa; phylum Arthropoda; class Malacostraca; order Decapoda; family Palaemonidae; genus Macrobrachium; species Macrobrachium nipponense. The sequence goes on from NC_061095.1 coordinate 2,906,062, forward strand.
CCTCCTTCTCCTAGATCTCTTTTCTCGAGTACAAAAACTCCGAAGTCCTCTTCATATTTAAAGATGAAGCCAGCCATTTCAATGAAGAAGGCGCTTCAATCCTTAAATACATGGATGAGCTCGAAGAAAGAAGCTTTAAAGACAGTTTATTGCTCTCCTCCCTGTAAGCTCGGAGGTAGGAGAGGCATATGGTATAGAAAGGAGGAAGCAATGAGGCTTATGCTCCCATCTTCCGCGGAAGCTGATTTTTCAAGCTTAGTTGAAGCGTCGAGGAGGCACGCTCTGAACTCGGCGAAAACTTATTGGAGCATGTCCGAGTTGGATCAGCACCTTAAGGGACTTTTCCATGTATTAGAAGTTTTTATACATTCAACTTCCCTGCCAGATATATACTTAGCTATAGACTCCGTCGTCTCCGACAGAATTTCAAATTTCGCGGCACACGCTACAGGTAGGTCAGGTGATCTACGCCCTGCCCTGGGGTGGCAGGACTAGGAACCATCCCCGTTTTCTAATCAGAATTCTTCTGTCGCCCGGACCATCAACATTCTTGTTGTTGGTTCCTCTCGATTGGTTTTTCTTTTTCACCGGCAATTGATCTTCTGACCGACTTTTGGTGACGTATCTGGATTGTTGGATTGGCATACGCTTTTGTGGACTGTTTTGTGGACTTGATTTTGGATTGTTCTTTAAATATGTCTGACTCTGGTATGGTTGTGAGACGTTGTGTGAATGTAGGCTGTAAGGTGAGGTTGCCGAAAGCTTCGGTAGACCCTCACACGGTATGCAAGAGGTGCAGGGAGTATGAATGTTCTTTTACTAATACTTGTAAGGAATGTGAGAACTTGAGTGAGAACGAATGGAAGAATCTAACTAATTATTTAAAAAAAGTTAGAAAGAGAAAGAGTGAGGAAGGCTTCTCATAGAAGTTTTAAGTAGTTCTAGATCTGAACTAATTCCAAGCTTGGGATCTTCCCCAAGGGTAAGTATTGCTACTTCTCCTTCCATTGCAGCCCCTTCTCCTATTGCAGAACCTGTAGATCCAGCGAAAGAACTTGCAGATCTAAAAGCGACCTTCAAGTTGATGGAAAACAAAATGGCTGCCATACAAGGTAAGGCTAGTGAATTGTCAGTGGACAGTGGATATGAGTGTCCCCAGTGTAGTGGAGGGGGCAATCTGGTCGGCTCAGCAACGCTCCTAGGTCTAGACCTCTTCCAAGCTCACATGCCCAGAGGAGAAGGAATGTCGAAAGCCGAAGGAGGTTGTGGAGAATCCCCACCGATCAGGTGTCCCTTCGGCGGTTTCTGTGACACCCCGACTGCAAGGACCGCTATTGTAAAAGCGTCCTAACGTGAGTGTTTCTCGTCGTCGGGGGGGGATCCTTCATCACCGAGACGTGATTGGAGAGATTCCGATCGATCTCGGCCTCTCAAGAGGAGTTGGAGGGCGCCGACTATGACTCGAGCCCTGAAAACTTCCCTGAAGGAGTCTCCATCGGGAGTGAAGAAGGCAAGAAGAGCCATTCTTTCAACCAGAGTGAGAAGGAGGCAGGAGGTGGAGGCTATGGACTCCTCCCCTCCTCCTTCCCCTCCTCCGAAGAGGATAAAGAGGAGGCTACTAAGAGGTTCATGATGGCGATGCAGGAACAGATTTCGTCGTTTGTAGGAGTCCTGTCAAAGGAGCCTCCTAGAAGGAAAGACACTTCCCTTCCTATAAAAGATCCTCCAGACGTATGGAGGTATCTACCTCCAGGATCGATACTCCTACTCGAGGTGAGGTTTCCGGTGGACGAACCTGGATGAAAACAATTCAGACGTCTGGCACCAGCAGGAGTGAGGAGTCACCAGGAGGCAGGAGCCAAGAGCCAGGAGTGAGGAGTCAACCAGGAGGCAGGAGCCCAGAGAGCCAAGAGTGTGGAGGCATCCAGGCAAGAGCAAGAGCCAGGAGGCAAGAGGCAGGAGGCAGGAGCCAAGAGGCAGGAGCCAGGAGCCAAGAGGCAGGAGTCAGGAGGCAGGAGCCAGGAGTCCGGAGTCAGGAGGCAGGAGTCCGGAGTCAGGAGGCAGGAGTCAGGAGTCAGGAGGCAGGAGTCAGGAGCCAGGAGGCAGGAGTCAGGAGGCAAGAGTCAAGAGCCAGGAGTCAGAGTCGGGGACTCGTTCCTGGAGGTTATGACTCTTCGACCAAAATAGGAGCTCCTCTCCTTCAGAACATAGGAGGTCTTGGAAGGACTCTCCTCCAAACGTGAACTTTCTCTTCTTGTCTGATCGAGGGTTAGACGATTTGTCTGACGCGACGAACCTCCTGCAATAATGAGGGACTTTCTAGTTAACAAAGTCTTGGCCTCATTAACTACTACAAGAGTTTGGAGATTCTCTTAGTCCTGCGGCTCCTCCCCCTTCTCTCTCGTTCGCGTCTTTTCGAGCTCAGCTACGGCTAAATCGTCGGCCTTTTTTGAAAATGAAGCCTGCGATATCAATGAAGAAGGCACTCCATTCTTTAGATTCTTGATGGACAAGAAGAAGGGATTAGGAAAGACGGTATTCTGCATGCCTCCTTCCAGATTGCACGGGAAGAGAGGTATTTGGTATGGGACAGGAGAGACTATGGGTCTTTCTTTACCCGCCTCTGCAGATGCCGACTTTTCAGTTTAGTGGAGGCCTCTAGACGTCACTCCTTAGGATCGGTCAGAGCGACGTGGAGCACTTCAGAGTTGAACCACTTTCTAAAGGGACTTTTTGTCACTTTAGAGTGTTCAATTTTCTGGATTGGTCACTCGGAGTTCTGGCCAACAAATCTAAGGATCCGGAGTTTCTGAAGAACCCAGAAATTCTCCATAGCGTCCTGTCCTGCATGGACAAGGCAGTACAGGACGGTTTCGGGTGAAGTGGCTTCCCTTTTTGGTGCTGGTCTCCTGAAAAAAGAGATCAGTGTATGGGTCCCTTTTATCGAAGGGTTTCTCCGAGCCAGAGGACTGCCTTACTGTTCGCCCCTCTATCAGATCATCTGTTTCCTTCTCAGTTAGTGAAGGATATATCTCGCTCGCTAACTGAGAAGGCGACACAAGACACTTACGCAAAAACGTCCAGAAAGGACGACCGGTAGTGTCGACGGTTAAGAAGGAATCTCGTCCTACTCAGCAGGCCCTTTCGTGAGGTGCAGCGGCTCGTCCCCTGCCAGAAAGAAGGGCTCGGCTGAAAGAGAGGAAGGTCTTCATTTAGGCCCTTCAAGAAACATCGAAGTGACTTGTTGCTCTCCAAGCACCAGTGGGCGCCAGACTCCTGAACTTTGCAGGAGTATGGGCACAAAGGGGAGCCGCCACCTTTGGTCAGTGTCGGTCCTGAAGAAGGGATATGTAATCCCCTTCGACGACAGCCCTCCCCTAACATCTACGCCTCGGGAACTGTCAGCGAGGTCAGAGACCCGTTAATGCGAAAGACTCTCCTCCAAATGGTGGAGCAAATGTGGGAAAAAGAGGCCATCGAACTTGTGCAGGATCCACACTCCGGGATGGTTTTACAATCGCCTTTTTCTAGTACCAAAGGCATCGGGGGGGGTGGAGGCAGTTCTGGATGTAAGCGCTCTGATCGCTTCGTACAGAAAAAGAAGTTTCGTATGGAAACGTCCGCCTCTGTAATGTCGGCGCTTCGCCCAGGAGATTGGATGGTC
>NC_061095.1:2910225-2927990 GCF_015104395.2 Macrobrachium nipponense
AAGATATTTTTCCCTAAAACTACTTACCAATCAGAATAACATTCCCCCCGCCGCCGTCCCCTACACCAAACCCCACCACAGAGTTTTCCTAGTAATATTATCAAGTATCAAAAGGCTGTTATACAAAGAAGATTTTTTCACAATTCTGGTTTGGTCAGATTTCTAAAAAAAAAAAAAAAAAAAAAAAAAAAAAAAAATTAGATGTTTTGATATTTTTTTTTTTTTAGATTTTGAAAACTTCTGTTTATATCGCCGTTGATATAACTTTCTACCAATTTTGAGATTTCAAAAAATAAATTATTTCTGCATTGATGAACTTTAAAAAAATATCTTTTTACTTGTTTGTGAGATTTCGCAAACAAATCACTTTTCTGCATTGATGAGCTTTCAAATACTTTTTTTTTTTACTTTTTCTTTAGAGGAAGATTTTTAAAATAATATAAAGAAAGTTACCCTTATTGCAATCCCTTCAAAATACATCTAAAAATTAAACAAACTTTAAAATATTTTGAAAAATACTTTACGTTCACTAACTTCAAATAATTGTGAGATTTCGAATGTTTTTCTGTATTGATGACATTTCGAGAACTTTTTCTAAGCTTCATCATCAGCATTAATGTTTTCTATTCTGTGTTGATCACGTTTTTATTATGAGGTTTTTGTGTTTTAGAATTGAGACTTAACCCCACTTGAATATTAATTCTCGACACTAATCTAAACGCATATTTGGTTAGAAGAGAGTTTTTATTAAATCTATTTGAAATTCAACTTATATATTACTTTCATTTTGTAAATCACCTTAAGTCTGTTAAACAATTGCTTTTTTTTATTATTATTATTATTATTATTATTATTATTATTATTATTATTATTATTATTATTATTATTATTATTATTATTATTATTATTATTATTATTATTATTATTATTCAGAGAAGGAACCCTATTTATAAGTAATAAGCTTACAGGGGCCATTACTCTCAAATCCATATTATTATTATTATTATTATTATTATTATTATTATTATTATTATTATTATTATTATTATTATTATTATTATTATTATTATTATTATTTATAAAGTTTCATAGAATATAACGGTGTTCGTTCGAAAGAAGTAACAGAAGGTAATGCAAAAAATACAGAAAGACGAGATCAGTTATATATATTATATATATATATATATAGATATATATATTATATATATATATATATATTAAAAACGTTGTATCTCTGTCTATCTACGTGCTTATCTGTCTCACTTTCTATCAAGAGAGAGAAAGAGAGAGAGAGAGAGAGAGGGGCAAATAAAGAAAAGTCACCTCTATTTTCCTGACACGAAACTGACGAAGAACCCAATCAGGAATTTGATGGAAAGGAAACCTCCCTCTTATCTTAAAGGTCCAATGGACCTCCCATTAACCCCTTATTATTTCTAATCAATTCCCCTACCCCCCCCCCCCAACCCCTTTCCATCTTCCCTTCCCACCTAAACACCCCGCCCCCTCCCCCCCCACAAAAAAAAACTGCAAAAAAAATGTAAAATAATTTATATTTTTTAGGGGGGGTAAAGGAAAACAAACACTCAGGATGTTGGTTCATTGCGCAGTTTTTCTCGCGTTCCTGGAAGACGGGAAATTGACTCAGAGTAGCTGGGAACAGCTTTCTCGATTTAGTGACGAGCTTGCGCGCGCGGTTGTTTTACGACGCTTGCTGCTTGCGTGCGTGTCTGCTTGCGTTTAGTAACCTTCGAAGCCTCTGTTGTTGCTTGTGCTATTAACTAAAAGCACTGTTGTTATTGGTCCTGTTTTCAAAATGACAATTCCTATGTAATATATATATATATATATATATATATATATATATATATATATATATATATATATATATATGTGTGTGTGTGTGTGTGTGTGTGTGTGTGTGTATATGTATATATATATATATATATATATATATATATATATATATATATATATATATATATATATATATATATATATATATATATATATATATATTCACATAGGATTGTCATTTTGAAAACAGGACCAATAACAACAGTGCTTTTAGTTAATAGCACAAGCAACAACAGAGGCTTCGAAGGTTACTAAACGCAAGCAGAACACGCACGCAAGCAAGCAAGCAATCTCTAGACAGATTGATCAATGTTGATAAAGTCTTTCAGTAGAAAGATTCATAAATATCAAACTATTTTTTCTCTAGAAAGATTGATCAATGTTGATCAAGTCTTTCAGTAGAAAGATTCATAAGTATTAAACTGTTTCTTTCTCTAGAAAAGATTGATCAAGTTGGTTAAAGTCTTTCAGCCAAAAGTTAAATGCTAGTCTTTGGTAACATTACCACACGTATTTGGGGACATAATTTTTGAAATGTTAATTTTTTTTAGATAAAGAATTTCGTGTACAGAATGTCAAGATGTAAATGTTAGTTTTTTGGAGAAAATATATCAAGAAGTTGTGGACATAGTATTCAAATGTTAATTATTATTTTTTTTAGCAAAAATAAATATTCAAATGTTTAAATGTTAGTTCATATATATATATATATATATATATATATATATATATATATATATTATTATATGTAAGTTTACATAATAAAAATATGGAATGTTAGTCCATATATATAAAAGATTGCTTGCAGGAATGTGATCAGACTAGAGACGCTAAAGATGACGTATACAATAAGTATGTAGGCTAAGATAACATGCTGTCACCTGTAGTCATTCAATTGTTTATAAACATTAGTCCCAAGCTCCCTGCTTGAGACAACTACCCCGACCTATAATTCAAACGGCCTACGTGATCTGTAGCGTGTCTCATTTTGATTTTTGTGTTCGTATGAAACTATGTCATTTGTATGTATGTTTCATATGTTCGAACTACTGTCTGTTCCTTCATAACTTGTAACAGAGATGGTAGACAGGGAGAACAGAGTTAGCTATCGTCATTAGAAGACCTGTACCTCTTTACCTAAGCTTTATCAGTAGAGGAATAGGATTAGCCATCATCATTGGCATAAGCGATCAAGCTATCGTTATTAGAAGACTTGTACAATCCTATCTGATCTTCACCATGTAAAACTTCAGAAGAATATATAATTTTTTAAAACATTAGTGTTTTCTACAAAGAACCTCCTCACCATGAGTTAACACATCGTCGTCATAACCAACAAGATAATACCGACTTCGTAAATGATCTACAAACCCCAGACACTCCATTGAAGCATGGAAGTGCAAATACCAACCGACTTAGCGTAATATTATCGCAAGTCTAACATTACCTCATAGGGCGCCTTATCATACAAGGCACAAGCCCAATATTGGTGGCCAGCGTACCAGAAGAACTCTACAACGTCCTACGAAGAAAAACCAGAATAATAAATCATGTATCATAAGAAGTCAACGACGACGGAAGCAGCAGATTCTTCAAGCAAACATAGTATCATTCGTTAGTGAGCGACTTCAGAAAACAACAAGAACTCTTTAACGACGACGAAAGCAAGAGATTCTTCAAGCAACTTAGTATCATCATTAGTGAATAACTTCAAGAAACAAAACCAACGTGTCCTTTTTCCTACGACAACGCAAGCTTTGTGGCTCATTAGAATCATTCAAGAAAACATCGTTAGTGAGCGTTTCCGGCACTCCAAGAAACAAACTGAACGCGTCTGCAGCATCGGATTTTCAAGGGCTCGAATCATCGAAACAACGCAGCAACCGGGGGAAACTGAAGCCAAACCAGGTCATCAGCTAAATAGAGAAGGAGGACCAAGGCCGTGTGTCGTTATCGGAACACCGTGACTTCCCACAAAAGCAAGCTAAGTACAATTTTTTTATTCATTTGGAGTAACTTTGAGTGTTTCCTTTGCAGGTCGAATTTCGTTATTCCTGTGGCTGAAGTTACGAGAAATTCTTAATCTTACTTTTTTACAGAAATTATCAACATCATTGAGATTTCGCTACTGCGAGTTTTTATCTTTGAGTGTCTGTTTCCAGAAGTTCTACTGAAATAAAATCATAATCATATACTATGTTTAATTTTATCATTTTGGGGGTGATTATTAATCCCTTACGTAACAAATCATATTAAACAGTGAATATGCGTTTATGCAGTGGACGTCTGTATTTATACAGATGCATGGATAGGGTCGTTAAGCACCGTAGTGATTAGAAAACACACAAAAAAAACAAGTGGAACACCCGTACAAATCTAGATAAATTAGAGGTAACACTATTTCGGGTCATGACAATAAATGCTCCTTTGCAAAGTCCCGATCGCCAGTTTTAGCCTTGAGTTTTTGAGTTATATAAAATATCGCAACCTCAATGACTCAACTTCTTAACTTTTAAAATATGGCGGCGGATTGCAAGGAATAACATGTCTGTAAAAAACTTCATCAGGCTAAATGCGCTGACCAGGATCCCTCACTATTTCAAATTTTAGCAAAGAATGAAGTACAAACAGTTAATATTGAATGCAGTAGTGATAACTTGTCTTATTAGTAATCGCTCAGTTCCTAATAGTTCGTCATTCATTGCTTTCATACGTAACCAGCAACATAAATGCTAAAAACACACATACGTTGCGATGGTAATAAAGAGAAGGATCTTAATTATTACAAAAAAAAAAATAGAAACAGTAGCCCGTTCAGATCAAACAAGCAAACTCGGTGACTGTGTCACCTAGTCAAGCGGTCAAGGTCAGTCAAAAACTACCGAAGTGTTCAAAGCATAGCAAATTCCATACAATAAGCGACTCTAGCAGAGTGGGGAAAAGCGATGTTGGTTCATACATACCGATTATCTTTTGAATTAAAAAGGAAAAAGGATTTTTTCCTATGAAACACACGACCGTATAAAGTAATCAGAGCAGGTTTTCGTTTTTTTTTTAATACGTAAGTTATTATAAGTAGTGGTGGATAAAGCCCAACTGTACGCGCCGTAAAAATTAGAATATCTTGTTTTATTTCTTTAGTAAACGTAATATCCTGTATTTACGGACTCACTGTCTGTTGTTCGAACTTCCCTAATGAGAAGTCCGGATAAGCGAGCGCTTACAGATACCTCTATAGTTATAAAAAAGAAAAAAACATTGATCTGTATCTAGCGTAATTGTAAGATTCATCTAGGGGTATACAAAATATTATCTTACATCCTGCAAAATAAGGCGTGTTTATCAAAGGGAAATCCTATAAACCTTCAAACATATTAAAATCCGTTTGAACAAAAATGAGACAGTTAATTAAATAATAACTTATATAAAGGAACTATACATTTGTCCTCATAAATCGTAACATTGTTCAAATGACCCAACAGAATTCTCCCACAACTGCAGTCGCACTTTGCACGCAAAATTTCGAGAAGCATGCACCCTCGAATGTCTTAGTGCGTGTAAAAAGACTTTGCTGGGAAATGAAATTTTAATCCTTCCCGACACTCTGAAATATAACGATTTCCGCGAACAAAGCCCTAAAAGTATACATATCGTGGATACGGAAGTTATAAATATCGCATTTTTTATTGTTGCTAATTTTTAATCACGCCCAACCAGTCGTGGATGAATCTCTCTGATAATCTAGCTAAAGTTAATATCCGTAAAGTCATTCAAGCAGAGGGTGATTCAAGCAGAATTTTTTTTTATCTTCTACCTGAATACCAGGAAGTTTCTCCACTAGCGAGTGATCTCTGAGAAAAACGGATGTAATTTAACACAAAACACGGTCTAAGGACAAACATAAAGATATTTTACGTACCTTCGTATAGATTCTCAATGAAATTTCAAAATAGAGATAAATGACGAAGTTGAAAAATGTTAGTAATAGGAGTCATTAGGAAATCAAATAAGCCCATATAATTTTTCCCTCAATGTCATGCCATAAAAGATCGATTTCGCGTATTTGCGTAGATTCTGTCGCTTAAACAAGGAAACGACTCCCGATAGTTTCCAGTGCGATGTACCGACGACATCTTATCTCTGTTAGGTTAGAATAAATTTTTTTCACCAACTTGGACTTACTTAAATGCTTTTACCAGATACCATTACCTAAGTGATTGTACCTCATACACCGTTTCAGCACACTCAGGGGACATTATCAATTTTTACGTATGCCTCCGGCTTACGTTGCGCCCCAATTATAATATAGTGTTTGGAGACTTTAAGGGATACCCTGACATGCTGATATGGTTGGTCTTGTAATCTTTTCTAATACCTTAGAATACATTCACATAAAGTAGAGCTAGTGCTACAGAGACAAAGACAAATAATCTCAGAGTAAAATATCTAAATGTGAGTTTTTTAAAACCGAACATGTTGATCTAGGTTTATGTGTCTAGTCAAGGTCTTAAAGTAGTCCATGGTAAGGTGTCGGCTATTCATAACTTTCCGGTACCTATTAACGTAAAAGGGGGATACAGCACTTTTGCGCTTTAGTGGGTATTACAATCGTATGCAAATATGTAACTCTTCAATCATGACAGCTCCTTTAACAGATCTTATCGAAGAAGAGCGTAGATTTATTATGGTCTAAAAGCATCAACAGGCGTTCGATATCTTAAAAGCGGAAAATGCAGCTTACCTAACTTAAAAATCCCTGATTTAAATAAGGAATTTTTTTTATTGGACAACAGACGCCTCAGACCAAAGGGAAAGGGTTTAAAGAGGGTACTACTTCAGTAATATGATAAACAGTTCTTCCCTATAGCTTTTTATTCACGTAAACTAAAGCCCTCTGAAAGTAAATATGCAGTAATAGGCAAGGAAGGGCTAGGTATCTTTAACACTAGTACATTTTAAGTTCATAATCTAGGCTATCCTGATAAAATTCTTACTGAACATGAGTCCTTTACCGAGTTTTCAAGGCTTTAATCACAGTCCAAAAGGAACTCGGTGACAAATGATCATTCAGGTTATTGGAGCCAAGATAAGATATCTACCTGGGAAAGCAAATATCATAGCTGACGCATTATCCCGCAATCCCGCACCATACAGCAAAGAACCCTTAATTGGACTAAAAGATATAGAAACATCCGTGCCTATTGTTAAAACCGTATCTAAACAAGAAAATTCCTTAACCCAAGAGAATCGCGAGCATTGAATATCTGGTCGGAGCGCAGAACTGTTACAAACCTGAACAAAAAGCAAGTGTCAACAGCGATAAGCAAAACAATAAACACCAAACAATAAACACTTCGAAACGGAAACAGGGTCAGTGGCTAGGCAAAAACAATAAACATTTCGAGCAGAAACCCTAAAGCAAAAGTATATTTAAAGTATGTGTATCAGAATAATGTAATCAAATGAAATTTTATATGTAGGTCCGTGACGAGGAAAACCCGAAGAACACAGCAGATGACTTACGACCAGGTAGTAATAATAATCTCTTTCATACCAATCGTCATAAAACTGGTTGCATTCCGTCATCCAGGGTTCCCTCCTATGTCACGGAAAGCCAAATCACTGTTTTACTGGCCTACAATGCTTACAGATATAAAAAGCCACATAACTGATTGTAACACGTGTCATGAAAACAAGGGACACACTAAGACACCTGTCAGTTAAGGGCCTATCCCGTGCCAAATCAATCCTTGAAAGAATATACGTAGAATTATTAACAAGGTTACGAGTCTGACAGAGCAAATAAACACTTCTTAGTGTTAATAGTTCCTTGACACGTTATATAGAAGTAATAGCACTAAAAACAAACACCGCAATTGAGTGCGTTAGGAATATTTATGAGTGCTAAATCAGTAAACATGGAATTCAACACAGGATAATCCGACTCGGGTGGTGTAAATCAATAATAATCTCCATAACAACAGTGGTGTGAATTCCTTTCCATTAAGAAAACCAATAATATATTTTATCACCCAGAGTCAATCGGTTTGGTAGAATAACTGTTAATTAAATAGGAAGTGTCAATGTCTTACGAGTTACAACTCGTGATGTTGGATCCGAACTGGATTATAGCGGTTCTCGCGGTTTTAAATACCTTTATCAGTTATATCTTGTATCTATAGTATTGATGCCGCAAGTAGCCTTATACGGTACGCCGCTAGAACACTCTTCCACATATTCAAGCCAACCATTAATTTATCAAATATATATATATAAAAAAAAAAAGAAAAAAAAAAAAAAATATATAAATAAATATATAAAAAATAAAATAAATATGGATACAAGTGGAGTCAATATAATACACTCCGTAAGAAGTCGGAAGGGTTACAAATTATAATAAAAAAGGAATCACGATAAAATCAATAAGCAAAACGTAACCATAGATAATTAAATATCCAAATATATATGCGTAAAGATTTGAACTCTAACTTAAAACGCTTTAGTTGAATGACAAATAAGCTAAAAGTTCAAACACATATCAAAACCTACTGACATATTGTCTGTCCCGGTGAGTTTATATTCGTAGTCAATGAAAAAAAAAAAAAAAACAAAAAAAAAAAAAAAAAAATAAATATAAATAAATAAATAAAATAATAATAAATAAAATAAATAAAATAAAATAAAAGAGATTTTAAAGTCAGGAAGTCTAGAAGTGAAAATGTTATCTATGAAATAATCCTATATGAATCTTATACAGGGCTAATAATATATATAGAATTTGTATGGAAACCTTTTTCATATAGTTTGAATAAGGAATATTTATTTAACATAATTACAATTATGCAAATTTCCAACATGAAACTAATATATTGTTCAATTTTGGTACTGATTTTTTTTTTTCAGACATTCTTTTAATTCGTGTGGGTCGAGTATTAAAAGATAATAAATTTATCCTAAAGTCGTATTTATTGCAGCAAGTAACGTAACTCTTAGCTGGCTGAGAGCAATCTCCTGCCAAGTGACGACGTCATCATTGCCGTATCAGCATTTGTTCCTTTTAACCTCAATAATCTGCTTACACAGGCTTCATCTGTGTGTCGTCTCTGCTTGCAAAAGCAGATTGACTGGAGAAAGAATGCTTAGCCCGAACTTCTCATGGGCAAGGCAGACGTTAGGTACAAGTGTCTATCGGTGTGCGCAATGCAAACTTTAGCTAAGGAGTTGCAATCATTTTAAAATTAATAACAAAATAAGCAAATAGAATTTCTATAACAACAAAATGAATTAATTTTTCTGAACCTCATAGACATTTAGAAGTATCACGATATGGATATGGATTTACTTGCAACATTAGCTTATTACAAATCCAGGTAAATCACATTCATGGGAAAATGTTACATTTTCTTTGAAAAACCCAAAGTTTATATAGAAATTAGTTACATAGTGGGTTTTTCGTTGCATCTCCTACCTATTAATAATGTTTTAAAAGTTAACCTCAGAGGATGCGCACGAGAAAATTGAATATGAAACTTTTGTTAGGGCACATAGAATCATGATTAATCTTCTCTTTGACTCTTATGTTGCCTGGCAATCTTACAATTAGCTCCGTTTTCCACTTCTTTGTCTAGTACTTACTACCAGTAATATCGCATTTTCTTTGGGATTCGTATTGATATCTGTTTATTTTTTTATAATATGGATATTTTTACAGTCATCATAGGCCTGGATAGGTCACTCATTGTTAATGCCATGGATAAAAAAGTTTGTACAGCGGACTCTTTTGAATTCCAAATTATACAACGAATTCATGTGGGGGTTAAGTCTGGTCTAAATGGCTCTCTTCCCTCCCCTGTATTTGGATGTCGTCTGAATTTACTTTGCCCTTGTGACAAGTATAATTTCACTTGCACGGCTGATTAATGGAACCGGCTGGTTACAGTATCCTTGCAGTACGAGAATTTCACATCGAAACTTCAAGAAATCGTTCGTCGCAGCGGACGACACAGTCAAGTAACAACCGACCTACAATGTGAAAGGAATTTCATTTGGACTAATTCTTCGACCGACACCGTATCTCGTCGTTAATCTCGTTTTAATGCGGAATGCTCCGGCGGCTGTCGGAATCGACTACGAATGGGACATACTTCCGACAATTACGACCCGAAGGATATTCAACTCTACTTTGCTGGCGAAGGACTCGTGCTGGGATGATCTATTCATCGCGAACGTAATCGTGTAGCTTAGGATGCAGAGAATAAGTATGGAGCGCAAATAGAACCGTTGGACCCGCCCAGGCAAATTTTCCCCTTGTTTTAACCCCTGAAACCCTGAAAATAAAATGGCCGTTTCATTGGGTCCATAGGTGGTTGTCTGGAACTGTGTAATGGACGAAAAGTGGTTCGAAAAGCTAGTTAAATGTGAAGTAGTATTAACCTCGTCATGTAGTTCCTATATATATATAAAGTATCAAATGTATCCTAATATATAAATGATCATAAAAATACAGTCGATGTATCTTTTGCGTGTACGGCAATAAGGATCTCTATATAAATGATCATAAATAACAGAACCTAAATATATCTTTGGCGTGTAGCAATACCAAATCTATTTAATGGTACATATAATCATAAATTATATAATCCATATACCATATGTTTTATAAACAAATTACCGGTTTTTTTTTTTAAGTTAGAATAATCTGTTTACCTTTAGTTATTCCATTCTGCAGTTAATTTAGTTAGTATATTGATTAATGTATCAGATATATAACATTTTGCATAAAAATCAACGAATCAATCAGCATAAACATTAATAACTTTTATCAATTCATATATGAAATTTTTATCAGTTAAAATACTGATTTTTATCATGTTAATCTTCATTCTATGCAATTATCAGAGTACATTAGTATTTTCTGTAGCATATGTATCTTAATGAGATTGAAGTGAAAAACTGTATCATTATATATCCGTGATCACTATTATTTACCAATATCATTGTTTTTATTTATTTTATTACTTGAATCATCATGTACACCATGAATTTTTATTTGCTAATATATATATATATATATATATATTCACATAGTGTCTGTATCACACTCCTATAAGTCAAATGCAAGTCAAGTTTGAGTAATATTCAGTAGTAGCTGGTTTTGGTAGCTGACCGAGCTAATGTAAGTGTTTACATAATAAAAATATGGAATGTTAGTCCCCATATATAAAAGATTGCTTGCAGGAATGTGATCAGACTAGAGACGCTAAAGATGACGTATACAATAAGTATGTAGGCTAAGATAACATGCCGTCACCTGTAGTCATTCAATTGTTATAAACTTAGTCCAAGCTCCTGCTTGAGACAACTACCCCGACCTATAATTTAAACGGCCTACGTGATCTGTAGCGTGCTCATTTGATTTTGTGTTCTTATGAAACTATGTCATTTGTATGTATGTTCATATGTTCGAACTACTGTCTGTTCCTTCATAACTTGTAACAGAGATGGTAGACAGGGAGAACAGAGTTAGCTATCGTCATTAGAAGACCTGTACCTCTTTACCTAAGCTTTATCATGTAGAAGAATAGGATTAGCCATCATCATTGGCATAAGCATCAAGCTATCGTTATTAGAAGACTTGTACAATCCTATCTGATCTTCACCATGTAAAACTTCAGAAGAATATATAATTTTTTTAACATTAGTGTTTTCTACAAAGAACCTCCTCACCATGAGTTTAACACATTCGTCGTCATAACCAACAAGATAATACCGACTTCGTAAATGATCTACAAACCCCAGACACTCCATTGAAGATGGAAGTGCAATACCAACCGACTTAGCGTAATATTATCGCAAGTCTAACATTACCTCATAGGGCGCCTTATCATACAAGGCACAAGCCCTAATATATATATACTATATATATATATATATATATATATATATATATATATATATATATATATATATATATATATATATAGAAGGTATAAGCCACAAAGGAAAGATAAACAACGTAGTTTCTGCAAGATCTTTTGACTCAACGTCCTTTACTTAGCAGACAAACCGACTTACATGAGAAATTGAGGGTACAGGAAAGGTCGTATAAGTGACAGATAGGGATTATAAGGAGATTAGTACCTAGAATCCGACACACCTGGAGAATGAGTAACCTTTCCAAACAAGCATAAACATGGGTACAATTTAATCTTTTTGTTCTTAAATTTGTACCCATGTTTTATGCTTGTTTGGAAAGGTTACTCATTCTCCCAGGTGTGTCGGATTATAGGTACTAATCTCCTTATAATCCCTATCTGTCACTTATACGATCTTTCCTGTACCCTCATTTCTCATGTAAGTCAGTTCGTCTGCTAAGTAAAGGACGTTGAGTCGAAAGACCTTGCAGAAACTACGTTGTTTATCTTTCCTTCGTGGCTTATACCTTTATTTATGGATTTATCACGTTCCAAACTTTCGTGATTCAGTTATATATATATATATATATATATATATATATATATATATATATATATATAATATATATATATATATATATATATAATATATATATATATATATATATATATATAAACTGAATCACGAAAGTTTGGAACGTGGTAAATCCTATAAATAAAGGTATAAGCCACGAAGGAAAGATAAACAACGTAGTTTCTGCAAGATCTTTCGACTCAACGTCCTTTACTTAGCAGACGAATGACTTACATGAGAAATGAGGGTACAGGAAAGATCGTATAAGTGACAGATAGGGATTATAAGGAGATTAGTACCTATAATCCGACACCTTATACGATCACTTATACGATCTTTCCTGTACCCTCAATTTCTCATGTAAGTCAGTTCGTCTGCTAAGTAAAGGACGTTGAGTCGAAAGATCTTGCAGAAACTACGTTGTTTATCTTTCCTTCGTGGCTTATACCTTTATTATGGATTTACCACGTTCCAAACTTTCGTGATTCAGTTATATTATATATATATATTATATATATTATATATTATATATATATAATATATATATATATATAGATTATATATATATATAACTGAATCACGAAAGTTTGGAACGTGGTAAATCCATAAATAAAGGTATAAGCCACGAAGGAAAGATAAAACAACGTAGTTTCTGCAAGATCTTTCGACTCACGTCCTTTACTTAGCAGACGAACTGACTTACATGAGAAATTGAGGGTACAGGAAAGATCGTATAAGTGACAGATAGGGTTATAAGGAGATAGTACCTATAATCCGACACACCTGGAGAATGAGTAACCTTTCCAAACCAAGCATAAACATGGGTACAATTTAAGAACAAAAAGATTAAATTGTACCCATGTTTATGCTTGTTTGGAAAGGTTTACTCATTTCTCCAGGTGTGTCGGATTCTAGGTACTAATCTCCTTATAAATCCCTATCTGTCACTTATACGACCTTTCTGTACCCTCAATTTCTCATGTAAGTCGGTTTGTCTGCTAAGTTAAAGGACGTTGAGTCAAAAGATCTTGCAGAAACTACGTTGTTTATCTTTCCTTTGTGGCTATACCTTTTATATATATATATATATATATATATATATATATATATATATATATCTATATATATATATATATATATATATATAATATATATATATATATATGACTAACATTTAAACATTTGAATATTTATTTTTGCTAAAAAAATAATAATTAACATTTGAATACTATGTCCACAACTTCTTGATATATTTTCTCCAAAAAACTAACATTTACATCTTGACATTCTGTACACGAAATTCTTTATCTAAAAAAAAATAACATTTAAAAATTATGTCCCCAAATACGTGTGGTAATGTTACCAAAGACTAGCATTTAACTTTTGGCTGAAAGACTTTACCAACTTGATCAATCTTTCTAGAGAGAAACAGACATTTAATACTTATGAATCTTTCTACTGAAAGACTTGATCAACATTGATCAATCTTTCTAGAGAAAAAATAGTTTGATATTTATGAATCTTTCTACTGAAAGACTTTATCAACATTGATCAATAACTGTCTAGAGAAACAACCACAAAAAAATAACCTTTTGTGTCCCAAAACAGAGAGCCGGGGAGGAGGAGGAGGAGGAGGAGGAGGAGGAGGACGAGGACGAGGAGGAGGAGGAGGAGGAGGAGGAGGAGGAGGAAAAATGATTACCTCGAGCCGTGAGTATATGAAAATGGAGAGATGCTGCTATACACGCGTCTAAAAGATTTTCGTTTATTAGAATCACATTTTTTTTCTCCTCTTTCGTATTACTAGAATGGGCTTTGGATGTAATAATGTTTCTTTATATGTATTATCATTGGTATTAGTATTATATATATACATAATATCATATATGCATATACATGTGTGTGTGTGTGTATATACACGTTCTCCTGCTTGTTATAAAGGCACGATTATTGCCGGCAGAGAAGGCAAATATTTTTCTCCAGGAGAATTTCTTTTTGCTCCGATACACTCATCTTTAAGCAAGAAGGAAAAAGGGCAACTTTATTTTCAGCTGTTTTGCTCAAGCAGGGTGGGGGGGAAGGGCAGGACAGCGGGGGCCTCGCTGTGTACACAACATTCCGCGTAAAATTGAACGAGAGAGAGAGAGAGAGAGAGAGAGGTTCTCGGTATTGTTTGATTTTAAATAATGCATAGGTGTATTGTGTGTTGGTGAATATAGATATACTATATATGTGTGTGTGTACATTTGATAATTTTGATAATTTATTCTTCCTTTTGTATAATTTTGATATTTTATTCTTCCTGCATTTGATAATTTCGATAATTCACGTTTCCTAATTTTGCTCGTTTTTGCATTTCCCTTTTTTTTATAATTTTCATCGTTTATTCTTCCTATTTTGATAATTTTGAGAATGTGTCATTCCTTTTTGGATAATTTTGATAATTTATTCTTCCTGTCTTTGATTATTTCGATAATTAGTGCTTTCTATTTTTGCTCATTTTTTTCATTTCCGTTTTTTTTAGTTTGATTATTTATCATCCCTATTTTGATAATTGTGATACTTTATTCTTCCTATTTTGATAATTTTGATAATTTATCATTCCTGTTTTTTTTATAATTATGATCATTTATTCTTCTTTTTTTATCATTTCGATAATTTGTGTTTCCTAATTTTGCTCATTTTTTTCATTTCCCTTTTTTTTATAATTGTGATCATTTATTCTTCCTATTTTGATAATTTTGAGATTTGTCATTCCTTTTTGGATAATTTTGATCATCCATTATTCCTGTTCTCGATAACACTTTGTTTCACTTCGAAGCTGTTTAAATATAAAAAAAAAAGATAATTCCCTTCATTAAGCAGCTTACACAGCAGATAACTGTTTATATAGGAAAAAGAATGTTTACTTGTTTACTTGACACAAACCAAATTAAAGTGTCGAGTGCCAGGTGTCAATTGTACTCCAGAAAGTAGAAGTGTCATTCAGGACCTATTCTTTGATTTCAAATGACGCTCTCACCCAAGACAGAGGAAATAGAAAGCAAACCTCTTCAAACGAAGTCAAACAACTTCTCCCTCTCCTTGTCTGCCTCTCTCTCTCTCTCTAAAGCAAACAAATTCACTAACCATTCGTTTTCCGGTGTCTCGTTGTTGACAACAGACGTATTCGAGAGGGGCCTCACTCGAGACTCGATTTACTGAAGGGTTCGTGAACTTACTTATATAGTTTTACGTAAAACAATTATCGGTTCGGCTGAGAGATGAGGTTGTCTAAATGCAAAGTTGATTCAAAGAAGGTGGGATTGTTTGAAGACCGTGGAGGTTGGTTTGTGTTCTTTGTTTGCTAGGTAGACTAAGGGTGATGTTTGTTAGATAAAGGTTAGGTTGGTAATAATAATAATAATAATAATAATAATAATAATAATAATAATAATAATAATAATAATAATAATAATAATAATAATAATAATAATAATAATGGAATAGAAAAATGCGCCTTAGTCAACATACAAAAGGGCACAGTAACAAGAACTGTAGGGATAAAGCTACCAGATGGGAGCAACATTAAACACATATGAGACTGGATACAAATACCTGGGAATAATGGAAGGAAGGGATATAAAACACCAGAGATGAAGGACACGATCAGGAAAGAATATATGCAGAGACTCAAGGCGATACTCAAGTCACAAAAAACTCACGCGGGGAAACATGATAAAAGCCATAAACACATGGGCAGTGCAGTAATCAGATACAGCGCAGGAATAGTGGAATGGACGAAGGCAGAACTTCGCAGCATAGATCAGAAAACCAGAAACATATGACAATACACAAAGCATACACCCAAGAGCAAATACGGACAGACTATACATAACACGAAAGGAAGGAGGAGAGGACTACTAAGCATAGAGGACTGTGTCAACATCGAGAAACAAAGCACTGGGCAATATCTGAAAACCAGTTGAAGACGAGTGGCTAAAGAGTGCATGGGAAGAAGGACTATAAAAAGTAGACGAAGACCCAGAAATATACAGAGAAGGACTGGCACAACAAACCAATGCACGGACAATACATGAGACAGACTAAAGAACTAGCCAGCGATGACACGTGGCAATGGCTACAGAGGGGAGAGCTAAAGAAAGAAACTGAAGGAATGATAACAGCGGCACAAGGTCAGTCCCTAAGAACCAGATATGTTCAAAGAACGATAGACGGAAATAACATCTCTCCCATATGTAGAAAGTGCAATACGAAAAATGAAACCATAAACCACATAGCAAGTGAATGTCTAGCACTTGCACAGAACCAGTACAAAAAGAGGCATGATTAAGTGGCAAAAACCCTCCACTGGAGCCTGTGCAAGAAACATCAGCTACCTTGCAGTAATAAGTGGTACGAACACTAACCTGAAGGAGTGATAGAAAACGATCATGCAAAGATCCTCTGGGACTATGGTATCAGAACAGATAGGGTGATACGTGCGAATAGACCAGACGTGACGTTGATTGACAAAATCAAGAAGAAAGTATCACTCATTGATGTCGCAATACCATGGGACACCAAAGTTGAAGAGAAAGAGAGAGAAAAAATGGATAAGTATCAAGATCTGAAAATAGAAATAGAAGGATATGGGATATGCAGTGGAAATCGTACCCATAATCATAGGAGCACAAGGCACATCCCAAGATCCCTGAAAAGGAATCTAGAAAAACTAGAGGCTGAAGTAGCTCCAGGACTCATGCAGAAGAGTGTGATCCTAGAAACGGCGCACATAGTAAGAAAAGTGATGGACTCCTAAGGAGGCAGGATGCAACCCGGAACCCCACACTATAAATACCACCCAGTCGAATTGGAGGACTGTGATATAGCAAAAAATAATAATAATAATAATAATAATGTTAAGAAATTCACAGTTTCGTGAAAACAAATAGTTAAAAATTATCCACAATTATATATTAAAAATATATTTTTTATGTAAAAATATAGAACAAAGAATTTCGAACACCTGAACGGTGTTCCTCATCAGGCGTTCGAAAGTCTTCGTTCTATATTTTTACATAGAAATATATTTTTAATATATAATTTCGGATATTTTTTTTTTTTTAATAATAATAATAATAATAATAATAATAATAATAATAATAATAATAATAATAATAATAATGATTTCCTAATGTTGTTAAAACTGACAAGCAACGTGCCAAGGGGATCGTCAAATCCGGTGTAGTTATATTGACTTATCTTTATTACTGCTACTACTACTACAAGTTGTTCTCTCTCTCTCTCTCTCTCTCTCTCTCTCTCTCTCTCTCTCTCTCTCTCTCTCTCTTGACGCGACATTTCGCCCAGATCTGCCAGGGCATTATCACAGCGATGGTTGCTGGAGAAAAATAGAGAGACTATTCAAATTAATGGAG
>NC_061095.1:2928490-2933490 GCF_015104395.2 Macrobrachium nipponense
AAGATATTTTTCCCTAAAACTACTTACTCAATCAGAATAAACACTTCCCCCCGCCGCCGTCCCCCTACACCAAACCCACCACAGAGTTTTCCAAGTAATATTATTCAAGTAATCAAAAGGCTGTTATACAAAGAAGATTTTTTCACAATTCTGTTTGGTCAGATTTTCTAAAAAAAAAAAAAAAAAAAAAAAAAAAAATTAAGATTTTGATATTTTTTTTTTTTAGATTTAAAACTTCTGTTTATAAGTGCGCGTATTATAAACTTTCTGTACAATTTTGAGATTTCAAAAATAAATTATTTCTGATTGATTGAACTGTTAAAGAAAAAATATCATTTATTACATGTGTTTGTTATGATGATTTCCCGCAAACAAATCACTTTTTCTGCATTGTGAGCTTTCAAATTACTTATAATTTTATTATTACTTTATCATTATAGAGGAAGATTTTTAATAAAAAATAAATAATATTTATAAGAAAAGTTACAACAACACTTATTGCAATTCCCTTCAAAATACATACTGAAAAATTAAATAGAGAAACAAAACTTTAAAATAATATATTAGAAAAAAAAAAATAAACTTTATAAACGATATACAACAATAAACTTTACAATAATTGTAAGAGACATTTCGAAAATGTTTAAATCAAATAAGTAATATGATGAAAACATTATCAAGAAGAAAACATTTCTAAAA
Source organism: Macrobrachium nipponense (assembly GCF_015104395.2). Classification (NCBI taxonomy): domain Eukaryota; kingdom Metazoa; phylum Arthropoda; class Malacostraca; order Decapoda; family Palaemonidae; genus Macrobrachium; species Macrobrachium nipponense. The sequence goes on from NC_061095.1 coordinate 2,929,190, forward strand.
GCATATCAAATCAAAAATCAGAACATATAATGTTTATCTATTACTGTGTGGAATACACTTTTTATTATGAGGTTTTAATGTAAGTATTTAGAAATTGAGACTCAAACCCACTATTTGAATATTAATTCTCACACTAATCTAAAACGCCAATTTGGTTTAGAAGATGAGTTGTTTATTTAAATCTATTTGAAAATTCAACTTAATTATATTTACTTTCATGTTTAAATTACCCTAAGTCTGGTTAAACAATTGCTTTTATTATTATTATTATATATTATTATTCTATTATTATGATTATTATTATTATTATTATTATATTATTTTATTATATTATTATTATTATTTATTATTATTTTATTCAGAGAAAGGAACCCTATTTATAAGTAAATTAAGCTTACAGGGGCCCATTACTCTCAAATCCATAATTAGAATTATTATTATTATTATATATTATTATATTATTATTTATTATTATTATTAATTATTATTATTTATTATTTTATTATTTTTATTATTATTTATAAAGTTTCATAGAATATAACGGTGTTCGTTCGAAAGAAGTAACAGAAGGTAATGTAAAATACAGAAAGACGAGATCAGTTTTATATATATATATATATATATATATATATATATATATATATATATATATTAAAAAGTTGTATCTCTGTCTATCTACGTGCTTATCTGTCTCACTTTCTATCAAGAGAGAGAGAGAGAGAGAGAGAGAGAGAGAGAGAGAGAGTGAGAGAGAGAGAGAGAGAGAGAGAGAGAGAGGAGTAGGCAAATAAAGAAAAGTCACCTCTATTTCCTGACACGAAACTGACGAAGAACCCAATCAGGAATTTGATGGAAAGTCCCTCTTATCTTAAAGGTCCAATGGACCTCCCATTAACCCCACCCCTTATTAATTTCTAATCAATTCCCCCACCCCCTTTCCATCTTCCCTTCCCACCTAAACACCCCGCCCCCTCCCCCAACAAAAAAAAAAACTGCAAAAAACAAAAAAAATGTAAAATAATTTATATTTTTTTAGGGGGGAAAGGCAAACACTCAGGATGTTGGTTCATTGCGCAGTTTTTCTCGCGTTCCTGGAAGACGGGAAATTGACTCAGAGTAGCTGGGAACAGCTTTCTCGATTTAGTGACGAGCTTGCGCGCGCGGGTTGTTTTACGACGCTTGCTTGCTTGCGTGCGTGTCTGCTTGCGTTTTAGTAACCTTCGAAGACTCTGTTGTTGCTTGTGCTATTAACTAAAAGCACTGTTGTTATTGGTCATGTTTTCAAATTGACAATTCCTATGTGAATATATATAGTATATATATATATATAATATATATATATATATATATATATATATATACATATATAACTGAATCACGAAAGTTGGAACGTGATAAATCCATAAATAAAGGTATAAGCCACGAAGGAAAGATAAACAACGTAGTTTCTGCAAGGTCTTTCGACTCAACGTCCTTTACTTCTTACTTAGCACGAAACTGACTTACATGAGAAATTGAGGGTACAGGAAAGATCGTATAAGTGACAGATAGGGATTATAAGGAGATTAGTACCTATAATCCGACACACCTGGAGAATGAGTAACCTTTCCAAACAACAAGCATAAAATATGGGTACAATTTAAGAACAAAAAGATTTAATTGTACCCATGTTTATGCTTGTTTGGAAAGGTTACTCATTCTCCAGGTGTGTCGGATTCTAGGTACTAATCTCCTTATAATCCCTATCTGTCACTTATACGACCTTTCCTGTACCCTCAATTTCTCATGTAAGTCGTTTTGTCTGCTAAGTAAAGGACGTTGAGTCAAAAGATCTTGCAGAAACTACGTTGTTTATCTTTCCTTTGTGGCTTATACCTTTATATATATATATATATATATATATATATATATATATATATATATATATATATATATATATTATATATATGAACTAACATTTAAACATTTGAAATATTTATTTTTGCTAAAAAAAATAATATTAAACATTTGAATTACTATGTCCACAACTTCTTGATATATTTTCTCCAAAAAACTAACATTTACATCTTGACCATTCTGTACACAAACGAAATTCTTTACTAAAAAAATTACATTTAAAAATTATGTCCCCAAATACGTGTGGTAATGTTACCAAAGACTAGCATTTTAACTTTTGGCTGAAAGACTTTACCAACTTGATCAATCTTTCAAGAGAAAGAACAGTTTAATAACTTATGAATCTTTCTAACTGAAAGACTTGATCAACATTGATCAATCTTTCTAGAGAAAGAAATAGTTTGATATTTATGAATCTTTCTACTGAAAGACTTTATCAACATTGATCAATCTGTCTAGAGAAAGAACCAATACAAAAAAATAACCTTTTTGTGTCCCAAAACAGAGAGCCGAGAAGGAGGAGGAGGAGGAGGAGGAGGAGGAGGAGGAGGAGGAGGAGGAGGAGGAGGAGGAGGAGGAGGAGGAGGGGAGGAGGAGGAAAATGATTACCTCGAGCCGTGAGTATATGAAAATGGAGAGATGCTGCTATACACGAGTCAAAAGATTTTCGGTTATTAGAATCACATTTTTCTCCTCTTTCGTATTACTAGAATGGGCTTTGGATGTAATAATGTTTCTTTAAATATATTATCATTGGTATTAGTATTATATATATACATAATATCATATATGCATATACATGTGTGTGTGTGTATACACGTTCTCCTGCTTGTTATAAAGGCACGATTATTGCAGGCAGAGAAGGCAAATATTTTTCTCCAGGAGAATTTCTGCTCCGATACACTCATCTTTAAGCAAGGAAAAAGGGCAACTTATTTTCAGCTGTTTGCTCAAGCAGGGGTGGGGGGGATGGGCAGAGGGAGGCCTCGCTGTGTACAACATTCCTCGTAAAATTGAACGAGAGAGAGAGAGAGAGAGAGAGGTTCTCGGTATTGTTTGATTTTAAATAATGCATAGGTGTATTGTGTGTTGGTGAATATAGATATACTATATATGTGTGTGTGTGTGTGTGTGCATTTGATAATTTTGATAATTTATTCTTCCTTTTGTATAATTTTGATATTTTATTCTTCCTGCATTTGATAATTTCGATAATTCACGTTTCCTAATTTTGCTCGTTTTTGCATTTCCCTTTTTTTTTATAATTTTCATCGTTTATTCTTCCTATTTTGATAATTTGGGAATGTGTCATTCCTTTTTGGATAATTTTGATAATTTATTCTTCCTGGCTTTGATTATTTCGATAATTCGTGCTTTCTATTTATGCTCATTTTTCCATTTCCCTGTTTTTTTTTAGTTTGATTACTTATCATTCCTATTTTGATAATTGTGATACTTTATTCTTCCTATTTTGATAATTTTGATAATTTATCATTCCTGTTTTTTTTATAATTATGATCATTTATTCTTCTTTTTTTATCATTTCGATAATTTGTGTTTCCTAATTTTGCTCATTTTTTCATTTCCGTTTATTTTATAAATGTGATCATTTATTCTTCCTATTTTGATAATTTTGAGAATTTGTCATTCCTTTTTGGATAATTTTGATCATCCATTATTCCTGTTCTTGATAACACACTTTGTTTCACTTCGAAGCTGTTTAAATATAAAAAAAGATAATTCCCTTCATTAAGCAGCTTACACAGCAGATAACTGTTTATATAGGGAAAAGAATGTTTACTTGTTTACTTGACACAAACCAAATTAAAGTGTCGAGTGCCAGGTGTCAATTGTACTCCAGAAAGTGGAAGTGTCATTCAGGACCTATTCTTTGATTTCAAATGACGCTCTCACCAACCCACAGGGGAAATAGAAAGCAAACCTCTTCAAAAAGAAACGAAGTCAAACAAACCTTCTCCCTCTCCTTGTCTCCCTCTCTCTCTCCTAAAGCAAACAAATTCACTAACCATTCGTTTTCCGGTGTCTCGTTGTTGACAACAGACGTATTCGAGAGGGGGGCTTACTCGAGACTCGATTTACTGAAGGGTTCGTGGACTTACTTATATAGTTAACGCAAACAATTATCGGTTCGGTTGAGAGATGAGGTTGTCTAAATGCAAAGTTGATTCAAAGAAGGTGGGATTGTTTGAAGACCGTGGAGGTTGGTTTGGTTTGTTCTTGTGTGCTAGGTAGACCTAAGGATGTTGTTTGTTAGATAAAGGAGGTTAGGTTGGTAATAATAATAATAATAATAATAATAATAATAATAATAATAATAATAAAAATAATGTTAAGAAATTCACAGTTTCGTGAAAACAAATTGTTAAGAAATATTCACAATTATA
>NC_061095.1:2938490-2940990 GCF_015104395.2 Macrobrachium nipponense
TTCTTCCTCCTCATCCCCATCTTCGGCTTTGTTTTGGATGGGTCCTACTATTCATTTGATTCAAAATATTCCCACTGTTCTCCAATAACTTCTCTTTCATGGCATCATGTCCTTGAGTTTTGTGTTGAATATTTCTGAAGAATGATGGATATTCTTCACATTTTACTAAATAACTTCTAACATGGTCTCTGTAAATAAAAAAAAACAAAAACAAAAGAGTCACTGTCAGTACCTGTGATAGTGACCAAGAAGACTCACTGTAAATAGTTATGACAGTGACCTCCTTTTTTACACGATGAACAGAAAGTTCATGGAAGACTACATAGGAGTGGGGGGATGGAGGGGGGGGGGGGGGGGGGAGTTGGAACTGGTCCTCAAATCCGATCCCGTCAACTTGTGCAACATTGCGCCTGGTCAGGGTGTGAAGGGGATGACTGCCAAGGGCGTGACAGACGCGATTGAAGGGACACACACACACATACACACAGAACATTCGATCTTACCCAAGGATTTGGTTTTGTCTAGCAGTGGAATATTAAAAGTATTCCTGAGTCATATTTTTCAGATATGAAATATATATATCTATATATATATATATTATATATATTATATATATATATATATTTATGTATATATATATATATATATATATATCATATATATATATATATATATAGATATATGTATATATATATATATATATATAGAAAATATTGTATATGAGATTTTATATATTAATATTATATACAGAGAGAGAGAGAGAAGAGAGACAGAGAGAGAGAGAGAGAGGGCAAAAAAAAACGAAAAATTATCCTACATCACAAAAGTTTCTCCAGCCATTAAACCACATTATAATTATATTCTTGAGACCTCATTATCTTCCCTCTGGCAACCCATAAACCCCCCACCGGTGCGGCCGGTTTCCTGACGATATTTTTTTTTTTCAAGTATAACCGAAGAGACATAATGTCTAAGGTAACGATAAATGAAAAGAACAAACGAATGAAGATTAAATATAAGAGAGAGGATAACTTTCCTCATGAAAAAGAACAGGAGGTGAGTAGTGGTTTTTTTGTTTTATTTCTTCAGCATTTGAGACATGATAACACTCAGCCGAGCAGGATTAGTTGACGAATCATAATCTCTCTCTCTCTCTCTCTCTCTCTCTCTCTCTCTCTCTCTAGGACGAACCAGACAATGAGAGAGAGAGAGAGAGAGAGAGAGAGAGAGAGAGAGAGAGAGAGAGAGAGAGAGGGAGGGGGGATTTTTGTGAAATATTCTGACGCATTTTATAGAATTTTTCACTTTGTTTTCTTGATGTCAGTGAAGGAGAGAGAGAGAAAGAGAGAGAGAAAGAGAGAGAGGTTTGTAAATGCACTAAGCGTCCTCTATTTCTATTAAAACATATTAAGAATTTTTTTATTTTAATTTTTAACCGTTTTTCTTTATATCAGTTTGGGAGAGAGAGAGAGAGAGAGAGAGAGAGAGAGAGAGAGAGAGTTTGTAAATGCCTTGTCTGTCCGTCCGCGCTTTTCTGTCCTCACTTTATCGATGCACTTTATTCTGTCCTCAGATCTTGAAAACGACTGGGGATAGAGAGCTGCAAATTGCTGTGTTGATCAACCACCCTCCAATCATCAGAAGTACCAAATTGCAGCCCTCTAGCCTCAGTAGTTTCTATTTTATTCAAGGTTAAAGTTAGCCATAATCGTGCGTCTGGCATCGATGTAGGCAAGGTCGCGACTCATACAGCATTATACCAAGCCATCGAAAGATGGATCTATTTCCGGTGGCTTTGATTATACGCTGTAGTGGCTGTACAGAAAACTCTATTGGATTTTTTTACTTGTTCTTCTTAGTAATCAAAGAACAAAATTACCCGCAACAACTCAACTTAAACCAGAAATCTAATGCTGCCCCTTAGTCAGTCGACTCCAAAGACCAACTCCTATTCCAAACGAATATCACAGCAGAAGTTCCTTACGATGACTTAACTCTGTTTATATCGTGACAAAATCACCATACAACCCTTTGTAACGAACTGCAAATCAGACCTTTTTTTTCTTTTTTTTTTGCGAAGTCAATGCAAGTGTGTGTGGCTTCTCCTGACATCTGAATAGGAAAGAGAGCTTTTACCTGTTGGCCTTTCGCGTGACTCATTATTAAGTCCATTTAGCAGTCACTAAAGAGCTAAAGTCTAAAGCTTTCTGTGTGTGATTTCGACCCTGTAGCAGCTGCCCTTTGTATGGCCATGTTCCCCCGAGGTTGAAACGCCTTGTCAAATGAGAGGTTATAGCCAAAGAGTTCTTCTTTTTTTGATCTGTCACATTCTGGTCAAAACCATATACTTTCTTCTGTGGGATCCCTTCGTATCACGCTGTCCCAATACTGAGGCTGTCTTTAGTCAAATAGCTCCTGTGAGATTCAACCCCGAGGTTGAATCTCATAGTCAAATGAGATGTTTTGACAGGTTGGAATTTTCAGATTCTGGGCAGAATCA
>NC_061095.1:2945990-2964095 GCF_015104395.2 Macrobrachium nipponense
CTATTGTATTCAATAGCAGAATAACTAGGCCTTCAAGGTATATATCCATCTCCGCGCCATCATACATAAGTATGAATATATGTATGACATGTATACACATCTTCAGGTCGTCATCATTAACAGATATATTGCCAAGACGAAAGAGCACCTGACCACATGACAAAAAAAAATATTAAGATAAAAGATTAAATATATATAAAAGTAAACTTTTTAAAAAATAAAAAATAAATTTTAAAAAAAATCATCCTGGCCCTAATGGAGCGTAGGATATCGAATGATGGCGAGTAAACTGAGATTTAAGGATGAAGGATGCTGCTGAAAATTCGGGGGTCCTGCAGATGGGGTTCTAAGATATGGGACCGTAAATAACAGGGAGGGAGTTCGGGTGCCTGCAATATAAGATAACCAGAGTCAGTCTTAAACTGTATTGCGACCAGGATTTCTTAATATCTTACGAATGCCTTCTATTGATTGAGAGAGAGAGAGAGAGAGAGAGAGAGAGAGAGAGAGAGAGATACACAGCACTCTTATGACATGCATTACAGTGATTTTTATGCCATGCATTATAGTGATTTTTGTAATATGTACGATAATGATTTTTATAATAGGGAAAAACTCTCTATCGCGAGAGTATATGTAATGTTCTAAAGGGTCCACAATAATACAAAGTGTTAAGAGTCCGTGTATAATTTTTAAGACTTTACAAAAAGCTTTCGAACCCTTCCCTGGGTTCATCTTCAGTCCAGGGAAGGGTTCGAAAGCTTATTGTAAAGTCTTAAAAATTATACACGGACTCTTACACTTTGTATTATTGTGGACCCTTTAGAACAAATGATTTTTATGCCATGTATTGTAGTGATTTTTATATTATGCACTATAATGACTTTATGTTATGCGCTGTAATGATTTTCATGACATACACGATAATGATTTTCATGACATGAATTACAGTGACTCTGACATGCATCACATTTCTATAAGGATTTTTTTGACATTTCATTACACACTCTCACGAGACACGTAATTAAAAACTACGGATATCTGGTTGTTTACTGATCCCGAAACAAAGCAAGCAGGTAAACAAGGAATCATTTCAACAAGAGGCACCTGACTGTCATTTCGACAGTCACAAAGGCTTGGGGGCATGGGCGTGAGAGGGGGAAAGGGGGGTGGTGTGTCACCCCCCTAAAGATAAACAACTGAACTCTGTATTCAGCTCAAAAAAAGCTCAATTCTGGCTTTGAAATGACAGTGGAATCCTTTGTAATTTCTGGGGAGGGGGCGTGCCTTTGCTTTCTCGTGGGGGGGTGGGGGAAGGGCATGCTTTTGTGGGGCATTTTTATGGCTAATTTTTGTGGTTAATTTTTCTTACTGTTTAGTTAGCTTGTGATGAGGAACTGAATAACGATTTTGTGGGAAAATGTTTGAAGCTGTGGGAAATCTCTCTTCTCTCTACCTCTCGTCTCTCTCTCTTCTCCTCTCTCTCTCTCTCTCTCTCTCCAGACTTACAGCCTTTATGTCCTTCGTTTATTGCACACACACTCTCTCTCTCTACACTAAATGCAACTTTTACTTCCTTCACTGTTGCTCTCTCTCTCTCTCTCTCTCCTCTCTCTCTCTCTCTCTCTCTCTCTCCAGAATTTATACGGTCCTTATGTCATTCGTTGTGCACACACACTCTTCTCTCTCTTCACTAAATTGCGGGGGGGGTGGAAACTTTTACTTCCTTCACTGTGGCTTCTCTCTCTCCTCGTCTCTCTCTCTCTCCTTTCTCTCTTCTCTCCAGATTTACTGTCCTTATGTCATTCGTTTATTGCACACACACTCTCACTCTCTCTCTCTCTCTCCTCTCTCTCTCTCTCTCTCTCTCCTACTAAATTGCAAAATTTACTTTCTCTCTCTCTCTCTCTCTCTCTCTCTCTCTCTCTCTCTCTCTCTCTCTCTCCGTTCCCATTCTTGGATCGATTCCTGGGACAAGCCAATCCCCTGACATCAATGGACACCTTTCTGGCCACAAATCTCCCACCCCCCCACCCACCCCCCATCCCACTACGACGACCAGGTAAACTAGATGTCCTTCAGGTACACTTTTGGGAGGGGGGGGGGGGTTTGTGGGGGGTCCCCATAACGTCCCCTTTGTATAGATGGAGGGGGTCCTCTTACGAATCTTAATATCATTGGGTCGCATCAAATTTGTATAAATCCTTTAGATTCCGTGCTTAGAGCTGTCGTATTATTATTATTATTATTATTATTATTATTATTATTATTATTATTATTATTATTATTATTATTCAGATTTTGCTGAATATTTAAATTTTTAAATAGAATTTTGAGATTATTATTATTATTATTATTATTATTATTATTATTATTATTATTATTATTATTATTATTATTATTATTATTATTATTATTATTATTTTGCTGATATTCAATTTTTAATAGAATTTTGAGAAAATATTCACTAACTGAATACTATATAATATTAAAATTGATATCTTAATGCATCATGTGTAAAATATATAGAAATAGAAAATAAATAGTATATATATATATATATATATATATATATATATATATATATATATATATGTGTGTGTGTGTGTGTATATATATATATATATATATATATATATATATATATATATATATATATATAACAGATTACGTAAATCATGCATTATTAATTTACAATAATATATTGGCAATATAATATATATATATATATATTATATATATAATATATATATAACTATATGTATATATAGATGTATATATATATATATATATATATTATATATATATATATATATATATATATACCTATATATATATAAATTTCGTCTCCTGTCATTAGCAGAGTTAATAACATGGCCATGAAAGCGCTCGTAATTTTTTTTCTCATCTCTTGGTGGTCCTCAGATTTTCTCTCCAAATTTGGTGTCATGATGTGGTCTTCTTCACTTGGGGGTATATATATCTCTCTGTCATCTCTCAGTCATTAAAACTTTCTCCTTTGAGAGTTGTCCTTCCACCCCCCCCCCACCCACCTTCACTCTCTCAGTTTATTACCAGCTCTCTCTCTCTCTCTCTCTCTCTCTCTCTCTCTCTCTCTCCTCTCTCTCTCTCTCTCTCTCTCTCTCTTTAAGCTTCAAGAGTCTGCTTTTGAGAAAGTTTTGAGGCTCAAAATAAGCAATTTTCCAGTCTCTCTCTCTCTCTCTCTTACATATATATTATATATATATATATATATATATATATATATATATATATATATATATATATATATATATATATATATATATATATATATATATATATATTTATATATATATATATGTATATAATACAATTATGGGGTGAAGTTGCTACCCATATACCCCTATGCCTCACGTGTGTCCCAAGGTGCTCATGTAACATCTTTGGCATCTGGTAATTCATATGATGGTGACTCATCCAAGCAGTGAACAGACCAAATGTTGTGGTAACAAACTATAAATAGCTCATTTACACTGTAAGCTACTAGGGCTTTGCAAGAGCTTTTTGTCCCAAAGCCTCTATAGAAGCTAGAGGCAGATATTCTGTTAATTCTATGGACCACTATCCAAAAAAGTACCTGTAGATATTCCCTCAACTCAAAGGAGCGCCACCCAAAAAAGTACCTACATATATCCCATTAGCTCAGTGGAGTACTATCTAAAAACGTACGTGCAGATTATCCCTCAGCTCGGTGGAACATTACCCAAAAATTACTCGTAGGTATCCCCTCAGTTCAATGGAGCACTATCCAAAAAATTATCCATAGTAAATAGATAACTGAGTGGGAAAATGTTATATTCTCTGCGCTCAAAATAGCAAGAAAAACTATGAAGGCAAAATAAGCGGTGCTTTCTTATGTTACACGCGTATAGCCATATCTTGCCAAGCCGTACATATTATACGCGAATATCGTAAACGCGCAAATACCTGAGCAGATGATGGTAATAACACTATATACATCCCCTCTTTTTCCCAAGCGTTATCGTAATACCGCACACCCACGCGGGCCTCATAAGCAACATGGATTCCTTACCCAAACTGGTGGGTTATCCTTTCTCCCAACGATGGTAATTATGCCTTGGGCTATCTGAGGAAGGCAGGCAGGTATATAGTGTCTATTATCCTTAGTTTATAGATCCTTCTGTCCCTTCGCTCAAGTTATTGGCATCTTCACCCCTTATCTGAAACTAGCATTGATCATTCGTGAATTTTCGATTACTCGGGGTGTAAGCCTACAAATTACTTTGTCGTTGTTGTTGTTGGGGGAGGTAGGAAAGGTCTATGGAAGAGCCTAAAAAGGTCTGGAAAAGGTGTTTCTTGTTAAGTTAAAGATACAGTAATTTTATGATAGGATGTTTGTGATTTGTTTATGAGAATGAAAATGTAAAAAAAATAAATGATGTGAATGTTAAACAGTACATGACAATTCTTTCTAAAAAAATACAGCTTATGTGTTTTAATTTTCGTTGGTTAAACAACGCGCTGTTTGACCATAGATTTTAGCACGTGCCCCGAGTAAGCTGGAGATCGGATCTCGAATTGCTTAATTCTAATGGGATAATAAAATAGCTGGCCACTGTGAAATATCTAAAAATGTATTTAGGCAGCGTATATTTGGTAATATTTATCAGTATATATATTTTTTTTTTCATGAAAATACTGAATTTGTTCTTGAAAGTGTATATTGAAAATGTATAACTATGAATATATTTTACTTTACGCTTCTAAATCTTTTTTTCTTTTTTTTTGCAAGTAATTAAAAAAGTCTGCAACATCCCTACCCTTCGTAAAACATCAAATCTAATTATACACCCTTCGTCTCTATAGAACTTTCAATAGACATTTTTAATAGAATTTCTGATAGAAGTTTAGACAGAATTTTTGAAAAGTGTTTTAATAGTCAGTTATTCAAAATGAGCCAAAAGACGTCTCATCAATCAAGTACTGATTTGCATATTGTACGAGAGCCTGCATTACCTGAAGTTAGAGCAATATCCTTTCCAAGACCGAAGTTGAAAATATTCGAAAGATTAATGTTGGTTTTATGAATGCCTCAGTTCCTTCAGTCTTTGGGAATTTCCCCTGAGGCCTCCGCAGCTGAAGAATAAAACCAGTCACCGAACTGGGCTAGAAGGGACTAACTAGCAGAACTTATAATAATAATAATAACTAAGAAGAAGAAGAAGAAGAAGAAGAGAAGAAGAAGAAGAAGAGAAGAAGAAGTAGAAGAAGAAGAACTGATACACAAGAAGAATGGCTTAATTTATACCCTATAATAATAATAATAATAATAATAATAATAATAATAATAATAATAATAATAATAATAATAATAATAATAATAATAAACTAAGAACTGATACACGAGAAGAATAGTATATTCTATACCCTTTGATGATAATAATAATAATAATAATAATAATAATAATAATAATAATAATAATAATAATAATAATAATAATAATAAGCTAGAATGTGATACACAATATGGTGGTCTTATTTTATCCACAATAATTATAAGAATAAAAATAAAAATAATAATAATGATAATAATAATAAAAACCACACTTGATACACAAAGAATAGCTTCTATTTTATCCTTAATAATAATAATAATAATAACAATAATAATAATAATAATAATAATAATAATAATAGTAATAATAATAATAATAATAATAATAATACAGGAATCATTTCACCTTTCCTATCATCTCTCGATAGAGGACACACATCCACTCCCAGAAAATGATTGATTTGGGGGACGAGTCTCTCTCTCTCTCTCTCTCTCTCTCTCTCTCTCTCTCTCTCTCTCTCTCTCTCTCTCTCTCTCATACTGCAACCTTTTATGCCTTTCGGCTGTGATGAAAAGGAGAGATATTATAGTCGATGAAAGGGGAAGAGAGAGAGAGAGAGAGATTGAGGAGAAGGTAGTAGCGTGTGGGAGTAGGTAACAGAATTATTTATTTGCATGCGTTTGCATTAATAATGCCCCCTTCTCTCTCTCTCTCTCTCTCTCTCTCTTCTCTCTCTCTCTCTCTTCTCTCTCTCTCTAAGTCATTCCAAATAGAGAACCTGAATTGAACTGGAATATTTACGACAAAGTCGAAATTAACTTTTAACTCCCCAGACAGCCGGATGGGTAAACCTCCCATCTACTTCTGTAACAAACGCTAAATCCACGGGTTCGATCCCCAGCTGGGGCCGGTTGAATCACCGAGGAGACGAGCATTTAACAGCAGCAGGAGCTGTATGTGTGTTTGTGCGTGTTTGTTTGTGTGTCCTTAAGGAAAAACAAGCCTGAGGCTAGGAAATATGTATACAACACTCATTGTTCTTCTTCTGCAGAGACCAGGTCAAATAAAGTCAAATAAGGTCAAAATAGGTCAAAACAGGTCAAAAAGGGTCAGAAGTAGGTAAAAACTAGGTCAGCAAAGCTAGATAACAATAAAAAAATCAAAACTAGATAAAAAAATTACAGAAAATGTCATAAAAGCAAATAAAAAAAATGTCAAAAAAGGTCAAAAGCAGGTCAAACCCCACACACCCCTGGATCATGACCCCCTTAGGAGGGGCGTCGAAGGCAGAGAGCAGATCAAAATAATCAAATGAAAGTCAGCCCCTCATACCCCAGGGTCATGAACCCCTCAGTAGGGACGTGGAATGCAGAGAGCAGGTCAAATAAGGTCAAATAGGTCAAAGTGTCAAAACAGGTCAGAAAAAGTCAGAACTAGGTCAGGAAGCCGAAATAAAGGTGAACAAATCAAAACAAGGTATAAAAAAGGTCAGTCGCCGCATACCCCAGGATAATGACCGCCTCAGGACGGGAAGGGAACGCAGACAAGTTCATTTGTTAGGGGGACAAACTTTGGCCATGCAGACCGGAAGTTGCTGCCCAAAATGGCACCTCCGGTGTTTAGGAACCGTCCTAAAATGACCGGAGTTTGTTGTTTGTCACTCCAAGGGATTGTTTTTCTTGCGAGAGAGTTTTATTTTATTAATTTTCAGGGCGTCTTTTACGTTTCCTTTTCATAATTTCTTTGTGAGAGTTTTATGTCTTAGTTTATTTTCCGAGGAAGTTTTGTATTAATTTTTTTCAGGTTCTTTTTTTCATATTTGTGAGACTTTTATATTTCATGTTTTCTGCGAGAGTTTTTTTTATTATCTTTCAGCTTTTTCTTGTTAATGTTTGCTTTTCATATTTCTATTATACATGATTCTTTTCTTTTTATTTCATTCTTTTTCAGAGGGAGTTTTTTTTTATTCATTTGCAGTTTTCTTTAAGTGTCTTACTTGTATTGTGAGTTTTTTTCTATCATTTTTTTTCGAATTTGTACAAGTTTGCAACGATTAACCTTTTCGTCATAATAAATCGCATTTTGATTTTCAACAATTAACCTCTTTACTGCTAAACAATTAACCTCTTTACTGTTAAACAATTAACCTTTTTACGTAGTCAATTGCGCAGTTACGTAGTCAAGTGAGCAATTATATGTATATCTCAAAAAATGCATCTCAAAAAGCGTTAAAAAAATATCTACCTGGTCCAAAATATGAAATCCCACATTCATACGACACTTTCCATTCAATGAGAAATCGTTCCATATCGAAATGTATGAGTCGTGTATCAGTGAGTATATTCAGCGGGGGAAATACTTATTAGTGTATTTTTTTGTTTATATATATATTTTTTTTTTTTATTTGTATATTGATACTGTCCATGAAATGGAGCTCGGGGTGGGGAGCTGATTGAAATATTCTGAGGTAGGTTCTAGTTTCAGATGGAAATATGGAGCGACTTTTAATATATTAATATATATATATATAGATATATATAATACATATATAATAATATACGATTATTAATATAGATATATATATACCTCGATACATATAGTATACATATATAGTATATATATATAGTATATATAGATATATAATATATATATATATTATATAACATATAATATTATAATTATATATAGTATATATATTAATAATATATATGTATATATATTATATAAATATTATATATTATATCTAAACTATAATAATAACAGATGGATTTCTCAATCATTTTAGTTATTTTTTATTGATATTTTCATTGTTCTTCGGGCAGAAATCGTACTGATAGCAGTTGTAAACCACATTTCTGAAAAGTCCCATTGATATATCTAGAATATATATATCTAGAATATATATATAGTATATATATATATATTATATATATATATATATATCCAGGACCCTAATCTTCACCAATCTTCCAGGACCATAGTCCTCACTAATCTTCCAGTACCATAATCTTCCAGACCCATAACCATCACTAATCTTTCCAGGACCCTAATCCTCCAGAACCATAATCTTCCAGGAACCAAAATCTCACTAATTCTCCCTCTATGAGGATAATTGGTAAGGAGGATTTGATGGTCTTAAAATCATCCAAATATTTCGAACTTTCAGGGGCAATTAAACTCTTAGAGGAGGAGGGGAAGGAGGAGGAGAAGGAGCAGGAGGAGGAGCAGGAGGAGGTGGAAGAGGAAGAGGAGGAGGAAGGAAGAATCTAATTAGATACCAGTCACCCAAAAGTAACTCCTTGGAAGAATTCGCTCGAAACTGTCGATTTACAGACAGAATTTCTGAAGTAGAAACATTCTCTCTCTCTCTCTCTCTCTCTCTCTCTCTCTCTCTCTCTCTCTCTCTCTCTCTCATTTTAGTGTAAGGGTTAAGTAAGAAAAGTAGGAGGGGAGGGGAAGGGGGGGAGGGGATTATCCCACCTGCCATTTAGTTTAACCAATTCAGCTGAGTGGTGTTTATTGTGTCTAAAACTTTAGCCTATAATAACCGCGGTTTATGGACTTGTTCCGTCGTAAGTGACTGCAATTTCCATAATTTCTAGAGACATGTGAGATTTAAGTTCTATTTTCAACTTTCTTATAATAGATTTTGAGTAAAACTTGCTCAAGAGTAGTGAAAACGATCGTGGTGCCTCAGGGGTCGACTGCAATTGCTAGCAATTATCTGGAAAGTCATAGGTTATTATTCAAAAGAAATATGATCTGTCATTATACAGTAATGAAAAAATCATTTGGTTTGATATCCACGAGAATCCAACCAAGAATTACAATGAATTTGAATTAGAATAAGGGTTATGCTAGTAATTAGCTGAAAATCTTTTATCCAAAATCAACCTGATCATTATACAATAATGAGATCAATATTTTTCTCTGATATCTAAGCGAATGAAACCAAGAATTACAATGAATTTGAATTAGAATAATGATTATGTTAGTAATTAGCTAAAAAATCTTCAATTATCATCCAAAGTCATCCTGATCTGTCATTATACAACAATGAGATAAATATTTGGATCAAAATAATGATAGTGCATTCCAGGCACAAGATTTCCAGGATTCCAGGCACAAGATTTCCAGAATTCCAGGCACAAGATTTTAATCAGTCATATTGATGGAACTCCTTTAACCGACGAAATTCAATTCGGTCTGTGAAGTGTCCTTCCGGAGAGTGAGTAGGTGAAAGGCAATCCAGTCTGAGAATCTGCAAAGCGGATGCTGGAAATCAGACTCTGGAAAGCAGAATTTTAAAGGCAGAATCTGAAAAATATAATCTCGAAGGCAGAATCTGGAAAGCAGCCTCTGGAAAGTAAACTTTGGAAAGCAGACTCTGGAAAGAAGATTCTGGAAAGCAGATTCTGGAAAGCACCTTCTGAAAAACAGACTCTGGAAGGTAGATTCTGGAAAGCATAACCCGGAGAGCAGATTCTGGAAAGCAGAACTAGAGAGCAGACACTGGGAAGCAAAATCTGGCAAGCAGAACATGGAAAGCAGACTAGATAGCAGCCTTTGGAAAGCAGAACGTGCAAAGCAGACCCTTCAAACCAGACTGGAAAGCAGGACCTGGAAAGAAGACCCAGACCCTTCAAAGCAGAACTTGGAAAGCAGATCCTGGAAGAGCAGCAGCCTCTGGAAACCAACCAACCCATCAAGGCCTCTCATTCGATATGTGATGGAATTGGCAAACGCAGTGTAACCCAGATATACGCGTCTCGAGCATCAAGAGGAATCAGTAAGCAGTTGGTGGTCTGGTGGTCGATGGCAACTCTCCAAGAAAGGCAAGAAGGAGATACCAATCGTCGCCACCCGAACAGCTGAGCAATTAGAAGCGATATTGTCGTAACTTAATGGCCGTGAGGCTTCAATTAGCATACGCGCGTTCGCCAGAACAGTCATCCATATGTATCCGAATGCATCCGTCAGAAGCGGTCGTGTTTGTGCTCGCATTTGGGTCAGTTAGGCCAGCGATGCATCCGGCTTGTATGTGTGTATGTGTTCGTGCGTTTGTTAGTATTGATTGCCGGTTAAGTGATGGCACTGATGAATTATGAGTCATGAGAGAAATACAGATACCTGTTTGTTCGTAAAGGATAAGAGAGCTGGAAGAAATTCGGATAAATTATAAGAGTAAACTTTTTTTTAAACGGTAGCAAAACAAGTGGAATGATTTCAAATAAATAATAAGAGAAAACAGACTAAATATATGAATCAAGAGAAAAGATGGCATTATTTAAGATAAATAATGAGAGAAGATGGATAAATATATAAATCAATAGAAGAAACTGAAGAATTTCAGATAGATATTGAGAGAAAATAAAACAACATATGTAGCAAGAGAAGAAATGGAAGGATTTTTGATAAATAATGAGAGAAAAGGGATAAAAAATAATTTTTTTACATTTTCATTCTAATAAATAAATCACAAATATGCTCTCCTGAAATTCCTGTGTCTTTAACTCAACGCGGAACACCTTTTTCCAGAGCTTTTTTTTGGTGTGTGGGGGGGGGGTTTCCACGGGGCTTTCCAACGGCCCCCCCCCCCCAGCCCCCTACCCCCCCCCCACCACACACCCCCCCCACAGCGCCCCCCCCCCCCCAAACAGAAACAACAACAACACAACACAGCAAACAATAAAAAGTATATTGCAGGCATTACAACGGGAGTAAAGGAAAAATGGTCTATCACAATGCACAAACCTTTCCGAACACCATTTGACACAGAGTCCAAAAGAGAGAAACTTTGAACATAAAGAAAAGATTCTGGCGTTAAATCCCGCCTCGCGGAACCAACTTCGGAGCCGGCAAAAGTTGGACGGTGACTTCAAAGAAGACTAAAAAAAAAATGAAAAATAAAAACTCCTTGTATCTCGATAAAGATACGAGTGTATCCGCATTCAGTTAAGCGTGGACGAGGTTTGAAACGCAGGCTGGAAACCTTTGATGGATCTGCTGTACGTTAAAATTATTCTTTTTAGCTTCAGATATTAAACGCTTTCCTCATAACCAACCTTTCCGAGAATCGCTTGAAGTAAGTGGTCTTTTAATATGTATATGTATATATATTTCATATGAATTATTCATATTACACACAGTATACTCAATTTCCACAGAAATTTATCACATGGATAAAAATAAATTTGTTAATAAAATAACCCCACAAAAAAATTTTCAGTACCTTAAGAACTTCCAGTTACCAAACAAAGTCTAATTTCAACAGAGAAAAATGAGCAACTGTTTATCTAATATCTCTACAGCCCTTTTCAAACGGCTAGAACATAAAATTATGACGTTATGTCACCCAACTTTAATATAAATAACCTCTCCCAACCACAACACATTTTTTGATGGATATTAAAATAATAACTACAGACAGAGCCAGACAGCTAACAGGATGTGAAGCTGAAACCGGGAGAAGATAAGTGAAGTGGATTATCATTGTCTCTAGATTCCTGGTAAGACAAATGATTATGTTTGCCTCTCTCTCTCTGCTTTCACCAAGGCTACGCCAAACTGGGATACATAATAGCCACAAACGCCCACAGTTACTTTCCACGCCTCTTCAACCCACTTGCATACGCAAGACTCAATTTAGTCTCAAACGTTCAGGTAGATCCCCTCTTGAAGTATGAAAACGCAAGAGAAGAGATTAATATAGGTGGAAGGGTGGATGAAATTATAAGAAAGAGTTACAATTTACGCTGTCTGGGGTAAACGGGGAGGAATTTGATTCTTCGTATGAAGGAGCATCAAAGAGAACACATTTTTAAAGGCGATTACCGATGTTTTTTTAGTTCAAATGCTTCTGGGAACTATAGTAGATTCACATCAGCCATGCATCTGATGTCTAGACCTGTCCCTTACGACGCTCCTGATTGGCTGCTGATAAGCCAATCACAGGGCTGGGAACTCTCCTCAGTCTCTCGAGAAAGTTCACATAGGCGGGATGTATGTTCCACCTCCTGAGGAATACGTCTTTCAAAAGTCTCTTTCAGGAGAGGTGGAAGAAACGTCGTGCCTATGTGAACTCTCTCTAGAGACTGAGAGTTTTCAGTCCTGTGATTGGCTTATCAACAGCATAAACCAGTTAAAGCAGCTTACGATTCTGAGGGCTTTATTCTCATGTCCTGGCAACCTACCAGTCACAGAGCGTCCAATTCCAAAGTGGAAAGTTACCAAGACACGATAAAGAAACCTTGAGAATGGTGTGCGTCATATTTAGTCATGATTTAAGAAATGAGATCTCCATTTGTTTACAACCTTTCAACCAAATTGTTATTCCAGGTTGAAAATTGAAGCCAAGAGAGTTCTCTATTCCTCCAGATGCAGAGATTATAATAATAATTATCATAATAATCTCACCATTAATTATACCAGACACGGAATATGTTTTGAAACCTGGAATCTGTCCAGACATAAATATGCAATCTGCCTTTTGTGTCGTGAGTCTTATGACTTTTCTTCAGTGTGACAAAGCATTTTGTTAAGACTTAAGCTGATAATGTTTTTATGCTAACATCGTTACTGTGACCAATTCTGATTTAATGTTGCTGTCTTGTGAAGGTTGCAAGATTAGTGAATATATAAGGGAGTCTTCTATTGTAGATTATATATATATATATATATATATATAGTATATATATATATATATATATATATGTGTGTGGTGTGTGTGTGTGTGTGTGTGTGTGTGTGTGTGTGTGTGTGTGTCAATACACATCAGTTTTACATTTACAATTGCCTGGTGATGTGCAATGCACTTTTACAATATCCAGCATTGCACAGAAATATCCATAGATTCAGATCTTACAATATATAAATAACATATGCTATATATATATATATATATATATTATATAATATATATATATATATAAAATTTCAGCCTACCTTCCCATTTCTCTGAACACCATCAAACAGAACCTAATTTTTCCCCCAAAATATACTGACAAACAGACAAAGTTCTCCGCAAGCCATCGCACATTTTTTTTAATCCGCGAACCAGCCATCACCCTCCTGCCGCCTTGCAGAGCCTTTCACAGGCTGCCTCAAAAGCTAACGTGAACGTTTGATCTGAAGAAAATAATCAAATGAAAAGAGGTTAGAAAGGATGACGCGGGATCCCAGACCGACACGTTCCCGCTCAGCCCTAGGAGGATCAAAGGTGACGGCGCATTCCTCGGGTCGATTGGCTAGATTATGTTGTCTGTTTATGGTTTCGTTTTAGACTGGCCTGATCGGTAAGCCTTGGTGCAGGTTAGAAATCGGTTTCTAAACTTCTGGGTATTCTCCAAATTATTGTCATTATCAAGACCATCACTCAGATGGACCCTGTTCAAATGGTAGAAGCCCACCACCACAGGGGTCACTACTGAATTGAAATTCAAGCTCCTAAAGAATATGATGGTGCTCGTTTGAAAGAAATTACAGAAAGCAATAGGAAATACAAAATGATATTCAGAAGAAATGATATTCACACAGAACAAGCCCACCACAGGGGCCACAACTGACTTTGAAATTCAAGCTTCCAAAGAGTATCATGTTGTCCATTTGAAAGAAAATAAAATACAGAATGAAAAGATAAGATCAGCTATTAGAAAAGAAAAAACAGAATAAACAAACCAATAAGTAAATGGATAAAAATGTACATAATATATATATATATATATATATATATATGTGTGTGTGTGTGTGTGTGTGTGTGTGTGTGTGCGTATGTGTGTGTGTTCATTCTCCCACCACTACAAATCACCTGAAAAATGGAAATCGGCTGCATTCGCTCCATGAAAACACCCAATTAATTAATGAACTCTTCCCCCGTGGGGTTGCAGCATCACATCAACGGATTGCCATGGATTTCATAAAAGACTGTAAAGGGTCTTTTTTCAACGTAGAACGAATTAAAAGCCGGTTGCACCTTAGTCGTTAACCCATCTCGTTTGCAACGGACGAATAATGCATTCGTCGATGACTGTCTGACGGGTATTGTGAGATGAGTGTTAGAATCTTGAGGCTTTAACCAACACCACCCCCCCTTCTCCCTCTTTCTCCCTCCTCCCCTCCTCAAAATATACCGGAAGATGCATTATCAATTCACTGGTAGACATTAGAGGTGCCTCACACTGAGGGACCTGGGGCAACCGGAACAAGACGTTAGGTCTGTAAGTAAGGTAAAGTCCCTTTTTCCCCCTCCTCCTATCTCCTCCCATCTTCCCCTTTCAATAACACCCTAATCACAGAGAGAGAGAGAGAGAGAGAGAGAGGAGAGAGAGAGAGAGTGGAGTTTTCACACAAATGACAATGATGATATGTACAATATCAAGGTGAATTTGTATGATTTGACATAATAACAATAATAATAATTAATAATAATAAGTAGAAGACTGATCATATTCATCAAAACAACAAGAATAATCATTCCTGATATCATTATTATTACCAGTATCATCATCATTATCATAACCACTCCTCTCCCTTCAAGCCTCTAACTTAAGTGGATCCCCCAACCTGACACACAGCCTCCATCCCATTAATGCAACAAAGTGACAGCACTAAATACTCGCGTCCGTCCCAACATCACGACCAACAGAGCCTCATTAACGTACAAAGGTGGCCTTATGCCTGCCGGCTATTCAGGAGGAGGAGGTGTGACGTCTTAGCATTCTGTCTGAATTGAAAGGCTTCTCAGGAGACGTGACTGGATTGTGGAGACTAAATGCGTCTTCTTCTTTCATGGTTCTACATCTTTTATTATTTTTTGGGGGGTGGGGGCTGGGGTGGGGGGTAGAACTCCCCTTTTCTTTGGTGGATATCTTGGTGAAGAGGTTTCTCTCTCTCTCTCTCTCTCTCTTTTTCCCTCTGAGTGCTTGAGTTGTATCATGTGGCTTTGAATGGCTAGTGTGTCAGTGTCACCCTTTTCTTCTGACTGGCCAAAGTGTCTGTTAGACTAGATAAAATTGTCCCTCTTATTTGACTACATGAGTACGCGTCCTTGTGGCTTGATTAGATAGCTAGTGTGTCCCACCTTTTATTTTGTCCTGTTAAAATTTTTTTGCATGGCTAGATAAAAATATATCTCTTATTTGACTAGATGTGAAGTGTCTTTGTAGCTTGATTAACTAGCTAGTGTGTCCCAGCTTCTATTTTGACCCATTAAAATCTTTGTTCGGCTAGATAAAATATACTTCTTGTTGTGGTTTGATTAGCTTGTGTGTTCTTTTTCCTTTTGACCAGTTAAGCTGTCTTTGTTTGACCAGATAAGGTGGCTGTGTGGTCTGATTAGCTAGAGTCCTCTTTCCTTTGACTAGTTAAAGCTTCCTTGTTTGATTAGTTGAAATGACCCTCTTGTTTGACTGGTCAAAGTGTGGTTATGGTTTAATAGCTAGTGTGTCCATCTTTTCTCTGACCAGTTAAAGTGTTTGTTTGGCTAGTTGAAGTGTTCTTACAGTCTGATTAGCTAGTATGTCCCCTTTCCTTTGGCCAATCAAATTGTCTTTATTTGACTAGGCAAAGTGTCTCTCTTCTTTGTCCTTTGACTAGTCAGAGTGTCCTTGTACTTTGACTAGAAGAAGTGTCCCTCTTGTGGTTTTATAAGATAGTGTGCCTCCTTTCCTGTGACCAGATAAAGAGTCATTGTTTGACAAGTTGAAGTGTCCCTGTCTGACTATCTGAAAGTACCCCCTGAGTCTGACCAGGTAAAAGTGTCCCTTTGTCTGTGACTAGGTACCATTTTCTTCGTGAGTGGAAAGTGGCTGGTGAAAGAACCAACCCTCCAATATTTACCTACACCTACACCACTACTGTCAGTTTTACCCATCCATTATAGACTATATTCAATTTGGGCTTTTCCCACTTTCAGCTGAGTTTAATCAAGATTGACGTCAGTTTCTCCCCAGTTCCTCCCAGTTTTCTACCTTAGTACAGAATTTTTCCACTTGGGATTCTGAGAGAGAGAGAGAGAGAGAGAGAGAGAGTTGGGGGTGGAGACCTTCCTTGTTACTCAGAGTCTTCGTTGTGGAAATTCCTCTAATGATGCCTTTTGAGGAGGAGCTGAAGCTCGTTGAAAAGAGCAAGAATTTTGAAGTGGTTTGGGAGATGACTTATCGAGTGGGTTTTGTTGGCGTCACGCGGCAAAATTAGAGCTTGATTTATATAGATAGTTATATAATTATATGTATATATATATGATTATAATCACTTTGATAAGGATGTGAAAAACTGGCTGCAAATTCTGATTGGTTTCGGCCTTATTTCTAAGTCATTTTCACATGAGCCCTGTGAACATGACTCAGAAATAAAGTCGAAACTGGTCAGGAATTAGAACCAGTTTTTTCATATTTTTATGGTATTATATATATAATATACATAAAATCCTCATTAGTTTTCAACAAGTATTTAGGTATGAAGTTATTACCACCATACCTCAGCCCAAAGACATTCAAAGTCTTTATGTATCTATAGTATCAATATATGTTGCTGGTCCCCTCTCCAAGAGGTGACCAAACCCAACATTACATGAATGTCATATCAAGCAAATAACATATATAAATATATAGTTTACATATATATATGGGCGATCATTTTGAAGCTCCGCCCCCTTTCTAGAGTTGCCAGGTGTGGCATTATTCAGCAATATGTGTCCGAAATTTTAAGAAAACTGGATCTTCACTACACTTCTCTTGGCGATTGTACACATGACCCACACTCCAGAGAAATAGAGATATTGCAAGTACACCGACAAGCCTTTTAGAAGAGAAGACTCCTTCCCCACGGAAAAGTATCATTAGTGACTTATTGGAAACTTTCCTTCCGCCTCCTCGGCTCAATCGCTCTCCCTCCATACATCTCAGAACATCTTTTCATGGAACTCGAACGAGAAGACTTTATGGGAAGGAGGGTTCTTTAATGCGGATAGTAATAGCGGTGGCAGTGACAAGAGGACCTCCCCTTCTTCAGGAGATCACCTTAGGAAGGAGAGGAGTGGGAGGTAATCTCCATATCGATGGTCTCTCTTTCGTGTCCCGTATTGAATGGCTGTTCTTCTCGTGTACGGGTTCAGTAATGTATATCTTGTCCTCTCTAGGTCTTCCTGCTTTCCACCCGCACGTACATGCATAGATACGTACATTCATACATACATACATACATACATACATACACAGAAGGCAGCCTTCCCAGGAATAACCTCTGGTACAGGAGACAGGAGTAATTAGATTCCAACTTTTTGTTTTCCTTGTACAAGGCAGTTAGTAAGTAGCACCCTTCCTGAGTTCTATACCGATTTGAGTCACAAATTTATGTATATATACATATATGTGTCTGTGTGTGTGTGTTTATACCAACCACAACAAGGGTTAGGACAGAGAGCCCCCAACGGTTCTCAAGAAACGGAAAATCATTCCCCTAAGTTAAGATTATCTTACCAATACCATATTTCATCCCCTTATCTTGATCCCGAGTTCATTATCGGCCGTAGTGATTATCCCCGAAGTCATCAAACTATATCTGAGCAGAGTCTCTAAATAGGGCTATGGAAACTCGATCCTAGGGTAAATTCTCTCTCTCTCTCTCTCTCTCTCTCTCTCTCTCTCTCTCTCTCTCTCTCTACTGCATTCATAAAAGTAGTCAAAGAACTGAGGAGGTAACATATCTCCATAAGTATAATCCTTTTGAAAAAGAGTTTCTTCATTGGAAGGAGACATTCTAAAAGAGA